>NW_026652291.1:48021146-48221568 GCF_009828535.3 Hylobates moloch
GGAATTGAACAATGAGAACTCATGGACACAGGAAGGGGAACATCACATTCCGGGGACTGTTGTGGGGTGGGGGGAGGGGGGAGGGACAGCATTATGAGATATACCTAATGCTAAATGACGAGTTAATGGGTGCAGGAAATCAACATGGCACATGGATACATATGTAACAAACCTGCACATTGTGCACATGTACCCTAAAACCTAAAGTATAATAAAAAAAAAAAAAAGATGAAAACATAATAAACAAGAAAACAGTGGTTGGGTAGCTCCTTTCATTTTGTTTTGTTTAGAAAATGAAATCATCCCACCTCTCTGGACCTTATTTCCTTACCTAATTGGAGGTGGTGAACTAGGTCAAGGATGCAAACATAATTTCCCTCAGAAGCCTGGCAGATAAAAGGAATAAGTGAAAGAGGGATAGCCTTGGTGGAAAGCAGTAGTTTCTTGGGGCCCATGGCACAATTGGGGAATGTGAGCTTTTGTAGAAAAGCAAACAAACAAAATCCAACAAAAATCCAAATTATAAAAAAAACCTTTGATAGCCAAATAGTGGCTTCTGGATGACACACTCTCTAATGATTCATAAAAGGTACAGCCGTGAATGTGTATGTGTACATACATTTAAGTTGCAGATGAAGAAGACTCTCACCCAGATTCTTGTTTCGGAGAAAAATGATGTAGTTCAAATACAGGGTTTGGCGAGCCAGTAAGAGTGGGAGGTGAGAGTGAGGAGACTGGTGCAGGGAACAGCAGAGAGTGAAGAGAGGGGAAGGACCCCGTGGGAGGACAGTGGTGGCTGAAGGCAGACAACTGGTAACAATTAGTCCATTCTACAAATGCCTCCCCAGCAGCCCATGATTTCCTCAGGAAGTGACAGTGCAATCTAAGGAGACCTCCGAGAGATAGAGCACACCCAGGGACCCCAAGTCTTCTGCTCATGCCACTTTCTTGAATTACCAGTTCTTCCACAGATACTTTCCTTCTCCTTTTGCAGATTGTTTCTAAAGATGACCTGCTGCTTACTCGGTTGCAATTGGTCATTGCCACTACTTCCACCAAGAGGAAATGCCACCATTTTCTCTCTCCCTTCAATCTTGGGTAGTCCTAAACAAACACTGCATGTTCTCACTCATAAGTGGGAGTTGAACAACGAGAACACATGGACACAGGGAGGGGAACATCATACAACGGGGCCTGTCGGGTGGGGCGGGGGGTGAGGGGTAAGGGAAGGGAGAGCATTAGGACAAATACCCAATGCATGCTGGGCTTAAAACCTAGATGACGGGTTGATAAGTGCAGCAAACCACCATGGCACATGTATACCTATGTAACAAACCTGCACGTTCAGCACATGTATCCCAGAACTTAAAGTAAACATTTTTTAAAAAGTGATACTGTATGACTTTTAAGTCTAGGCCTTAAGAGGCCTTGCAGCTTGCATTTTCACCTTCTTCAAAGCCCTAAGCTGCCATGTAAAGAAATCCAAGCTGTCTTGCTGGAGAGACAAGTTAAGGAGAGCTGAGATCACCAGCCAATAGCTAGAATCTAGACCCCAGTACATGAGTGAGGCTATCTTGAACATTCTAGACCCAACTAGCTTCCAGCTGAATATAGCCACATTGAGTGGCCCCAGAGAAAGCAGAAAAACTGCCTAGCTGAACCCACCCAACACACAGTTGTGAGAAATATTAAATCCTGATTGTCTTAAGCCTCTACTTTTAGGTTAAATAGTAGTAGATAACCAAAACAGAGAAACAAAGTTATGGTCAGTCAGAAGTATAGGATTCTTAGGCTAAATCTCTGACTTTATAAAAGTTAAACTCTATAACACTGTGGAGAAAAAGGAATGCTTATACACTGTTGGTGGGAGTGTAGATTAGTTCATCCATTGTGGAAGACAGTGTTGCAATTCCTCAAAGACCTAAAGACAAAGTTACCATTTGACCCAGAAATCCCATTACTCTATGCCGAAAAGAATATAAATTGTTCTGTTATAAAGACATATGCATGTGTATGTTCATTGCAGTACTTCACAATAGCAAAGACATGGTATCAATCTAAATGCCCATCAATGACAGACTGGATAAAGAAAATGTGGTACACATACACCGTGGAATACCACGCAGCCATCAAAAAGAATGATATCATGTTTTTTGCAGGGACATGGATGGAGCTACAGGCCATTATCCATAGCAAACTAACACAGGAACAGAAAACCAAATACTTCATATTCTCACTTATAAGTGAGAGCTAAGTGATGAGAACAAATGGACACATAGAGGGGAACAACTCACAGTGGGGACATCAGAGCATGGGAGGAGGCAGAGGATCAGGAAAAATAACTAATGGTTACTGGGCTTAATACTTGGATGATGAAACAATGTGTACAACAAACCGCCCATGACACAAGTTTACCTATGTAACAAACCTGTACATGTATCCCTGAACTTAAATGTTAAAAATACCAAAAAACAATTTTTTTTAAAGTGAAGCCCTAATGGAGCACTCAGAATTGGAGCTCACTTTTTGGAAAGACTGTCTTCACTGGCACCTAATAGGTAGTCCCGCCATCCTTTTAGGATGGTATTCACCTGAGAGTTTGAGAGCTGTAAAACAGTATCCATATAGCATCAACTGTGAGCCCCTTGTTTAACAGAATCCAAGGCCAGAGAAGTTAAGGAGATGGCTCAGGGTCACACAGCCATCTAGTGGCCAAACTGGGACTTGAATTCAAGGCTCATGAGTTTTAATTTAGTGAAAAATAGTAGTCCCAGAAGAAATGGTTGAGAAATATTTAGGCAAAATGTAATATGGTATAGAAAGCACAGGCTTTGTTGTCAAAACAACTGAATCTAAGTCTTGAATCCTACATATATTTCTTCTATGACCTCTGTGAGCCTATTTCTCATCTGGTAGACCTTCCCAGGGCTGAATTATGCAAGTGCTTTACAAACTGCTAAAAGCACCCCACAGATATTAATAGGAACTATTAATAGAAATGTCGCCTGTGTTTATGACTTTCACTGCTTCCTTGGGACTCCCAGGAGAAGTTTTTGAGTTAACTTGGATTTGAGATTTGCCTCTATTGTGACAATCAGGCTAGAGATTACCGGCAAGAAAGCATGAGCCTGGATGCCTTGCCTTGGAGCCCTTCCCTGGGCTCCCATAGCAAATATTAGAATTGCTGAGAAGAAATGGGAGCTGGGAGAGGTAGGCAGTCCATGAGGCCTGAGGCAGTTCCACACCGACTCAGTGCCACACTCTACTCCACACTGGTGCACTCTTGAGGCAGTGTTAGCCCCTAATTGCCCTGGGTATCAAGGTTAGACAAGATCTAACGCATAATTCCAGGCTTCACAGTGGGTTCCAAAGATTTGGGCCATGCACTGCTTCTAGGACTTTGCAGACACACATAGAGCACCTATCTATCACCATCATAGGCCCTGGGACATGAGAAGTGTGGTTCCTAAAGACCTGTATTTCAAAACCATGACGGAGCTAGTCCTTGTCCCAGGAACCAGAAAACATCAGTTTCTCCAGGCAAGGAGAAAAGGGTGTTTGATCTGTACTCTGACAATCATCCTTTGTTTCCAAGTCAGAATTAGCATCCAAATCTTGTGGGATGAGATGCACTAATTTCTCCAAGGGAAAATATGTGACATCCCCATGCAAATCATCCGCCTGGCCTCACTTCACTCTACTTCTGCAGCCATTCCATTTCTGCTTCCCAACTGTGCACATTCTTTGTGCCCCAGCAACCCGACACATTTTTTGTTGAGTGAGATATTATTGCTTCACTTCACTCACCCTGAGATTCACCCCATGGAAAATGTAAATTTGCAAGTCAGGATCGGAAGCAATGGCTGTACCACCAATGCTGTGTGCATGTGGGAGAGGCAGACGGGGTCTAGTAGCAGGAGGAGGAGATGTCCCAGGAATACAAGAGACTGAAAGCTTAGGCCAAGAACACATCACAACCCACAGTCAAAGAGGACGGCTTCAGGGAGACACTGGGAGTGACTGCAGCTAGGAAACACTGTAACTGCTGCAGGAGTGGGGATGCTCAATTTTCAGGAAAGAAAGGCTTGTTGGAAAAATAGAGAGAAAGGACTTATTTGCTAGAAATGTAGAGTTACTAACTTACTATAACAACTGAATTACTTAGTGTATAGTCTTCCCTTATTAAAATTAAAAACTCCATCAGGCATGGATTTTTGGCTATATATTTAGTAATGTATATCCTCCAGCTCCGAGACCAGTAAGTGCCTAAGAAATATGTGTTAATGAATGAACAGATTCAATAACATGTAGCAGGTTGAAAGGGAAAAGAAAAACAATGTCCTTTTATCTCATTGATAGTGTCTTTAATTTTGCTGTGGAAACAAACTGAAAAGCAACAAAATACCATTTCTTCTAAATGGCTGGATGTTGCACGCAATGTATCTGTAGATGGTAGATAGAACTTGTTGTAAAAATTGGAAAGGCTGATGTCTTAGTTTAGGTTTCCCTGAAACAGAGCTTGGGTTAAACACTTCGGTGGTTTGGTGATGAGGGATGAGGAGAACGAGGTGGCAAAGAGAGAAAGCTGATATTAGGGTGCAACACTGAGGCCCCCACTGTGAACAATGAGGTCTCAATTCCATAAGGCCCTTCAGGAATCATTCTGAATGCCTCCCAGAATGGTCTGCCCCAAAAAAGGGGAAACAGAGTTTACCCCCTGAGTTCTATCCCTATTAGTTGCCTGCCCGCAAGGGTGTTAACATCCTTCCCCCATCACACACACATGCAGGACACAGTACTCATAGGCTATGCTTGTGCACTGACCCAGCAGGCTCCCCTGGTAATGGAATCAGTGCAAGGTGACTTGGCATTCACAGAAAACTGTTCACTGCAGTTGCCATCAAAATCAGATGTGGCCAGGGGCTGCAATGGAGGGCATCTAGGTGTCTGCTACACCAGTTAAGCATGTGTTTGCTCTTTCCCTATCATTCAATGCTTGCTTTCTCTAAGCATAGCAGCCCAAAGGGATTTCTCCTGACTTTATCTAGGACATTTCTGTATCCTTTGTACTTTTATATTTGCATTCAGCTTAAAGTTAGATCACTGGTTCTCAATGTAGGAAGGGATGTGGTTTTACTCTCTAGTGAACATTTGGCAATGCCTGGATCTATGATTTGGTTGTCACAATTGTGGGGAAGGCACTCCTGACATCTAGTAAGTAGAGAGCAGGAATGTTGCTAAATATCTCAGAATGCCCAAGACAATCCCCCACAATGTAGTATTATCCAGCCCAAGAGGTTAATAATAGTAGAGTTAGAAATCCTGAGTTAGATCAATCAAGGAGGGATTAATGGTGTCAGGAAACCACGGAAAAAAGAAGTTCCCATTTAAATGCCCCAGGCCTGTAACCTTGAGTAGCTTTGGGCAAAAAAAAAAAACACATAATCATGTGCTCTGGAGTAGTCTGGTGTGGAGTTTGTCCATCATGTCTGTTTGCCAGTGCACTTCTCTAGTTCAAGGAGAAGTTTCACCACCGCCCCAAAGATGGAAACATTAAAATCACACAGATTGGTTCAGATAGTTTACCCTAACTGGGAAAGCCATGGGCTGAAGAAATGATCTTCTTGAAAGGCAGAAGTATTACCGAACCTGTTATTGGTTTGGGACTGGGCAAGAAAAATCCCTGATGTTGCCTAAGCAGTTCCCTTAGACTGGTCTGAAATGAAGTTTTGGTGTAAAATATTAAAAATAAAGAGAATAGTAGTGAATGTTTCACAAATCTATATATATTTTCCCATTTAAAAGATTATTTTATATTTTGACATGGCCTCCATTAGTTTTAGCACTAACAGTGTTCTGTCTTTTATAAAATAATAGAAGGTTTTCATGATTCTCCACCCTCCTCCTACCACCAATTTTAAAAATACATCACTGATCTGGAAAACCAAAAGCCTGATGATCACTGGCTATGTCAACTTGATCTGTTTGGGAATTACATTTCCCAAAATGTTCTTCATTATACGGCTTCAGTTTAGAGTTAGAAAAAAGAAAAATATATGTGAAATTCAGAAGGCAGAAGTAAAACTGCAGTCATTATTCTCCGAAGTATTTTTTGGTCAGATGTGTGTACAGACACAGAGGTGCCCAGCAGGGTCCCCCCTGTCCTTGCTTTGCACATCCAATTATTCTTCCTGCCTGATGGCTCTCCTGACCAATAGTGACCCCAGACCCACTACTACCAAATGCTTGGCAACAGACCTGCAGAGGGGATAGCTAGACAGAGGCAACTGCCTCCCACAGACCTCTCTGTGCACTCTCTGCTCATGGCCTCCTTTGGCAGCTGGAAGTATTTGACTTCTCAATGTTGCCTGGTTGGTGATCCTTCTCTGATCCTTCCAGACCCTGCCTCTGCTGGGTCATGGGTTGGCGGTGGCTGTATTCCTCTACCAAAGACTGAAAAGCTCCTGTCAGGTAGACCTCTCCTGTAGGAGAGGTCTTTCCTCTGACCCTTCAGGCCTAGAATTAGTAATGGCTTCCTGCTGTTGTTCGAGTGGTTAACCCTGCCCACCCCTGTGTGAATAGTCCCTTCATCACCCCTTTTGAATATGTGGGCCATGCTGCCCAATTCCCTGACTAATGCACATACAAGAAATGCATCAGAAATGATGTATGGCCATAATTATGTAAGGTCTAATTCCTATAATAAATCACTTGTCCCATCATTTTCAAGGGACTCTGTTCTCCTTCCTAAATCTTGATTGAAAGGTATTGATACCAGAAATGGTTCCGGGGAACAGAATGATGAAGACAGGAATCTGGAACTGGTTCTCCGATCTTTTAAGATTTAAAAGTATCAGTGGTCATGTTTCCATTGGTAAAAAGTACACATATAATCCATGGAATGGAGTAACAAAATAGTTACCTAAATTTCTGTCTCTAGTCACCTGAAGTCAAGTCGCTATAGAAAGGAAGAATTAGGGTGGCCAAGTAGTTGCTGCTATTAAACATTTTAGTGGAAATCTAGTCTAAGGACTATAGGGTTGGTTGGTTGCTTCTAAGATAGCTAGAGAACTTAGAGAAAAAAAGAAAATGATGAGCTTAGGGCTTTATATTTCCAGCTAAAGATCTGTATAGGTTGTCAGTAAACTTCTACAACTGCTCTGAAAGACACCATATCTCCTATAGCCCAGGGCTGAGACTTCTGGGAGCCAAGCTTAAAGGCTAATACCGCAGGTAGGGTGCCTTCCTAAATGTACTGACCTACAGGCCAATAAATAGTGTCATCTCCTCATAGCAAGAATGCTCCTTATCTGGGAAGCAAGAGGTGGAAGTGGGAGTGGTTACTCTCACTATTAGATTTAATAACCCACATAAGGAATTTCTGCTGCTTATGTTAATGCTGCAACTTTAGACTTAATGGTTCTGTAAGACATCCTGCCCCAGGGCAAAACAGTTTCACCAGTAAACACAGTCAATGTTCCATTAAATCAGAAGCTGAGATTTCCCCTTAGTCAATTTGGGTTCCTCATGCCAATGAGCCAACAGTCAGCTCTGAGAGGCTGATCTTTCTGGGTCTCATTAGATGGGCTTCCTTGCCATTTGGCTTCCAGGTGAGTTTGGCTAATGGGAGGCACTGACAGAGAGTCAAAGGATAGAAGGAGAGAGAGATTGAAGTATTTGTTCCCCTATCTCCCTGCCTCTGCTGGGTCATGGATTGGCGGTGGCTGTATTCCTCTACCAAAGACTGAAAAGCTCCTGTCAGGTGGACCTCTCCTATAGGAGAGGTCTTTCCTCTGACCCTTCAGGCCTAGAATTAGTAATGGCTTCCTGCTGTTGTTCGAGTAGTTAACCCTGCCCACCCCTGTGTGAATAGTCCCTTCATCACCCCTTTTGAATATGTGGGCCACGCTGCCCAATTCCCTGACTAATGCACATACAAGAAAGTTGAGGATTTCCAAGGAAAATGGTTACTAGGAGGCAGGACTAACTTGTAGCTCCCACTCAGACAGATGGAATAGTGTGTGGAGGCTCATATCATGAACTTTTGCTCCAAGAACTACCACAGGAACATACCAAGAAAACCGAAAGAATCCATAGACCCTTTGAAAAAAGTGGCTTGCTCCTGCAAGCTCCATGAGACAGACAAAAAACTGAGTGCTCACAGTGTGAGGGGCGAAGGTCTGCCTCCAAATACACATCCTCACTGGGGAACCTGGAAATTCCATATAATAGGAGAAGGATCTAAACCTTACCTGGATCTGAAATGAATTTAGAGAGCCACGCAAAATGTAAAGGTAGAAGAAGTAGGAGGAGGAGCCCTGTGGCACTCCCGGTCCCCAGGAAAGCCATCTCTGACTTTGTCTCACAAAGGTCCTTGGGGAGGGCTGCTAGTAGAATTGGGAAAGGACCACAAGGAGAAGGAAACTAATAGCTGAACTTTGTAATAATTTCGACCAAACACAGTCTTCCCTGGGCAGAATTCTGGGGTGGGGGGAGTTTCTGCCCAGGAAAGAATGGGAAGTGCAGATACAAGCACAGGAGCTGCAGCAGGCAGGGAAGTGTGGGGCCTGAAAGCCCTGCTTGCTTTCTCAGTGGCGAGGCTTGTAGCTTGGCACAAGATCTCAGCCCTGCTCACTGGCTGCCTGGATATAAACTTGATGCTGGTGATGGAGTGAGACTAGTCTTGCTGGCTGCATGGAAACTGGGTGAAGCGTGTCACTGCCAGTTTCCCCCAGCTTCCCTGATGACCTGGATGATGCAGCAGAGGCAGCCATAATCCCCTTGGGAATATAACACCATTGGCCTGAAAACCACACTTTCATCCCTCACAGTGGCCACAGCAGGTTCCGCCCAAGGAGAGTCTGAGCTCAGACACACTTAACTCTGCCCCGACCTGATAGTCCTTCTCTACCCACCCTTGTAGCCAAAGACAAAAGACATAATCTCTTGGGAGCTCCATGACCCCACCCATCACCTTAGAAACCCGAATATTTGTCCAGGCGACCTTAAGGCAAGCTTGTATCCCCCTATGCTACCACAGCTGACGTTCTCTTGAAAGCGCCACCTCCTGGCTAAGGGCCAACTAACTCAAGTCACTACCACAACTCAAAACAGAACAACACTTCTCCAAGAAAAGACAAAACAGCTAATTCCACTGCCTGTAATATCCTGGCTAACCAGAGGTCCTGAATCGGTCCACATGACAACTTCACTGCTAACACAACCAGCATTAAAAAAAAAAAAAAAACCAAAGAAAAACAGTGCACCAAACAAAACTACAACCAAGTTCCCTCAGAGAGTTCATTTCACTGTCCTGCTACCTCCACTGGAGCAGGTGCTAGTATCCACAGCTGAGAGACCTGAAGATGAATCATGTCACAGGACTCTTTACAGACACTCCCCAGTAGCAGCCTGGAGCCCAGTAACTTCACTGGGAGGCTAGACCCAGAAGAGCAATAATAATCACTGCAGTCTGGCTCTTAGGAAGCCCCATCCTTAGGGAAAGGGGAAGAGCACCACATCAAGGGATCACCCCATGGGACAAAAGAATCTGAACAGCAGCTATAGAACCCCAGATCTTTCCTCTGACAGATTCTACTCAAATGAGAAGGAACCAGTTCTGGTAATGACAAAGCAAGATTCTTTAACACTCCAAAACGATGATACTAGCTCACTAGCAATGGGTCCAAACCAAGAAGAAATCTCTGAATTGCCAGAAAAATAATTCAGAAGGTCAACCTATGGAAATTAAAAAATTAAAAATAAAGAATTTAGAAGGTGGATTATTAAGCTACTCACGGAGGCACCACAGACAAGTGAAAAACAATTTAAAGAAATTTTAAAAATAATACAGGAGATGGACAAAAAATCTCCAGAGAAATAGATAGCATCAATAAAAAATAATCAAAACTTCTGGAAATAAAAAACAAACTTAGAGAAATACAAAATACACTGGAAAGTTTCAACAATAGAATGAAACAAGTAGAAGAAGGTACTTCAGACCTCTAAGACAAGGCTTTTGAATTAACCCAATCCAACAAAGACAAAAAAAAAATTAAAAAAAAAAAAAAAAAGAATGAAGCCTCCAAGAAGTTTAGGGCTATGTTAAATGACCAAATCTAAGAATAATTGCTGTTCCCAAGGAAGAAGATAAAACTGAAGGTTTGGAAAACCTATCTGAGGTAATAATTGAGGAAAACTTCCCTGGCCTTGCTAGAGATCTAGACTTCCAAATACAAGAAACACAAAGAACACCTGGGAAATTCATAGCAAAAAGATCATCACCAAGACGCATAGTAATCAGGTTATCTAAAGTCAAGATGAAGAAAAGAATCTTTAGAGTTGTGAGACAAAATCACTGGGTAACCTATAAAGGAAAACCTGTCATATTAACAGCAGATTTCCCTGCAGATACCCTATAAGCTAGAAGGGAGTGGGGTCCTATCTTAGCCTCACTAAACAAAACAGTATCCAGTGAAACTAAGCTTCATAAATGAAGCAAAGATAAAGCCTTTTTCAGACAAATAAATACTGAGAGAATTCACCACTGCCAAGCCAGCACTACAAGAACTGCTCAAAGAAGTTCTAAATCTTGAAATAAAACCTCAAAATACACCAAAATAGAACCTCCTTAAAGCATAAATCCCACAGGGCCTATAAAACAATAACACAATGAAAAAAAAAAACATAAGGTATTTAGGCAACAACTAGCAAGATGAAGACAATAGTACCTCACATCTCAATATGAACATTGAATGTATATGGCCTAAATGTTCCACTTAAAAGGCACAGAATGGCAGAATGGATAAGAATTCACCAATCAAGTATCTGCTGTCTTCAAGAGACTCACATAACACATAAGGACTCAAATAAACTTAAGGTAAAGAGGTGGAAAAAGATATTCTCTGCAAATGGACACCAAAAATGAGCAGGAGTAGCTATTCTTACATCAGACAAAACAGACTTTAAAGCAACAACAGTTAAAAAAAAGACAAAGGTGGACGTTATATAATGATAAAAGGACTAATCCAACAGAAAAATATCACAATCTTAAATATATATGCACCTAACACTGGAGCTCCCAAATACATCAAACAATTACTACTAGATGTAAGAAATTAGATGGCAACACAATAATAGTGGGGGACTCCAATACTCCACTGACAGCACTAGACAGGTCATCAAGACACAAAGTCAACAAAGAAACAATGGACTTAAACTATACCCTAGAACAAATGGGCTTAACAGATATTTACAGAACATCCTACCCAACAAATGGAGAGTATACATTCTAGTCATCAACACATGGAACATTCTCCAAGACAGACCATATTATAGGCCACAAAACAGGCCTCAACAAATTTTTAAAAATTGAAATCATATCAAGTACTCTTTCAGACCACAGTGGAATAAAACTGGAAATCAACTCCAAAAGGAATCCTCAAAACCATGCAAATACATGGAAATTAAATAATCTACTCCTGAGTGATCACTGGGTCAACAATGAAATCCAGAGGAAAATTTTAAAATTTTTTGAACTGAATAATAGTGACACAACCTATCAAAACTTCTGGGATACAGCAAAATTGATGCTAAGAAGAAAGTTCATGGCATTAAATGCCTACATCAAAAAGTCTCAAAGAACACAAATAGACAATTTAAGGTCTCATTTCAAGGGACTAGAGAATCAAGAACAAACCAAACCCAAACCCAGCAAAAGAAGTAAGATCAGAGCAGAACTAAATGAAATTAAAACAAAAAAATACATAAGGTAAATGAAACAAAAAGCTGGTTATTGGAAAAGATAAACAAAATCAATAGACTATTAGCAAGATTAACCAAGAAAAGAAGAAAGAAGATCCAAATAAGCTCAATTAGAAACAAAACAGGAGATATCACAACCAATACATCAGAAATAGAAAAGATCATCCAAGTCTACTATGAACACCTTTACACATACAAACTAGCAAACCTAGAGGAGATGGATAAATTCCTGGAAACATAAAACTCTACTAAATTAAACCAGGAAAATACAGAAACTCTGAACAGATGAATAACAAGAAGCAAGACTGAAATGGTAATTTAAAAGTTGCCACCCAAAAAAAAAGTCCAGGACCAGATGAATTCACAGCTGAAGTCTATCAGACGTTCAAAAAAGAATTGGTATCAATCCTATTGAAACTATTCAAACAGATATAGAAAAATCCTCCCTAAGTCATTCTATGAAGCCAGTATCACCCTAATACCCAAGCCAGAAAAGGACACACACAAAAAAGAAACCTATAGACCAATGAACATAGATGCAAAAACCCTCAACAAAATACTAGTTAACTGAATCCAACAACAGATAAAAAAAAAAATCCACCATAATCAAGTAGGTTTTATATCAGGGATGTAGGGATGATTTAACATGTGCAAGTCAATAAATGTGATACACCACATAAACAGAATCAAAAACAAAAATCACATGATCATCTGAATAGAAGCATTTAACAAAATCCACCATCTCTTTATGATTAAAACCCTCAGCAAAATCAGCATAGAAGGGACATATCTTAAGTCAGTAAAAGCCATCTATGACAAACCCACAACCAACATTACACTGAGTAAGGAAAAGTTGAAAGCATTCCCCCTGAGAACTAGAACAAGATAAGGATGCCCACTCTCACCTCTTCTAGTCAACATAGTTCTAGAAGTCCTATCCAGAGCAATCAGACAAGAGAAAGAAATAAAGGACATCCAGATCAGTAGTGAGGAAGTCAAACCGTCAATGTTTGCTGATAATATGATTATATACCTAGAAAACCCTAAAGTCTCATCTAAAAAGCTCCTAGATCTAACCAATGAATTCAGTTAAGTTTCAGGATACAAAATCAATGTACACAAATCAGTAGCTCTTCTATACACCAACAACGACCAAGCTGAGCATCAAATAAAGAACTTAACTCCTAATACCACTCAAGGACTTCCCGTAAGATGTACACTTTACTGTGATAACCTATGATTATTTTTGGATCCAAGTAAATAAGATTTATGTTGTGAAGATCATCATAGGATTGGTGTACTGCTAGGCCCATAGGGATATAAACTTGGCGATGCACTTTCTCAGCTGGCTAAAATTGTGTCAACACTTCTCAATATGATTCATTTTCTATCTTTCACTTATGTTATACTTCACTTCTTGACTTTTAAAAACTTGAAACATTAAATCTTTGCAACACAAAAGTTGTCACCAAGATTTTTAAAAAACATATCTCTGTTTTAATATGTTCATACAAATTTGAGAGGCTTTTCAAGGAAAATAAAATGTCATTTTGCCAAATGGTGGTCAAAAAATTAAAGTCTTAGAAATACAAAAAAAAAAAAAAAAAAAGAACTTAACTCCTTTCCAATAGAAAGATCTCTACAAGGAAAACTACAAAACACTGCTGAAAGAAATTATAGATGACAAGCAAATGGAAACACATTTCATGCTCATGGATAGGTAGAATTAATATTGTGAAAATGACCATACTGTGAAAAGCAATCTACAAATTAAATGTAATTCCCATCCAAATACTACCACCATTCTTCACAGAACTAGAAAAAATAATTCTAAAATTCATTGAGAACCAGAAAAGAGCCCACATAGAAAAAGCAAGACTAAGCAAAAAGAACAAATCTAGAGACATCACATTACTCAACTCCAAACTATACCGTAAGACTATAGTCACCAAAACAGCATGGCACTGGTATAAAAATAGGCACATAGACCAATGGAACAAAACAGAGAACCCAGAAATAAACCCAAATAATTATAGCCAACTGATCTTCGACAAAGCCAACAAAAATATAAAGTGGGGAAAAGACACACTATTTAACAAAAGGTGCTGGGATAACTGGTAAGCCACATGTAGAAGAATGGAACTGGCTCATCTCTCACATTATACAAAAATCAACTCAAGGTAGATCAAAGACTTAAATCTAAGACCTGAAATCATAAAAATTCTAGAAGATAGCATCAGAAAAACCCTTCTAGACATTGGCTTAGGCAAATATTTCATGGCCAAGAACCCAAAAGCAAATTCAACAAAAACAAAGATAAATAGATGAGACTTAATTAAACTAAAAAGCTTCTGCACAGCAAAAAAAAAAAAAAAAAAAAGAAAAGAAAATAAGCAGCATAAACAGACAACCCACAGAGTGGGAAAAAATCTTCACAAACTATGAATCCAACAAAGGACCAACATTCAGTATTTACAAGGAGCTCAAACAAATCAGCAATAAAAAAACAAACAATCCCATCAAAAAGTGGGCCTAAGGACATGAATAGATAATTTTCAAAAGAAGATATACAAATGGCCAACAAGCATATGAAAAAATGCTGGGCATCATTAATTATCAGGGAAATGCAAATCGAAGCCACAACGCAATACCAACTTACTCCTGTAAGAATGGCCATAATTTAAAAATCAAAAAATAATAGACGCTGGCATGGATGCAGTGAAAAGAAACACTTTTACACTGCTGGTGGGAATGTAAACTAGTATAACCATCACGGAAAACAGTGTGGAGTTTCCTTAAAAAACTAAAAGTATATTTACCATTTGATCTGGCAGTCCCACTATTGGGTATCTACCCAGAGGAAAAGAAGTTGTTATATGAAAAAGACACATGCACATGCATGTTTATAGCAGCACAATTTGCAATTGCAAAAATAAGGAACCAGTCCAAATGCCATCAATCAACGAGTGGATAAAGAAAATGTGGTGTATACCACACATCTACAACCATCTGATCTTCGACAAACCTGACAAAAACAAGCAATGGGGAAAGGATTCCCTATTTAATAAACGGTGCTGGGAAAACTGGCTAGCCATATGCAGAAAATAGAAACTGGACCCTTTCCTTACACTTTATACAAAAATTAACTCAAGATGGATTAAAGACTTCAACATAAAACCTAAAACCATAAATCCCTAGAAGAAAACCTAGGCAATACCATTCAGGACATGGGCATGGGCAAAGACTTCATGACTAAAACACCAAAAGCAATGGCAACAAAAGCCAAAATTGACAAATGGGATCTAATTAAACTAAAGACCTGCTCAACAAAAGAAACTGTCATCAGAGTGAACAGGCAACCCGCAGAATGGGAGAAAATTTTTGCAATCTATCCATCTGACAAAGGACTAATATCCAGCATCTACAAGGAACTGAAACAAATTTACAAGAAAAAAACAACGCCATCAAAGAGTGGGCAAATGACATGAACAGACACTTCTCAAAAGATGACATTTATACAGCCAACAAACATATGAAAAAAAGCTCATCATCACTGATCATTACAGAAATGCAAATCAAAACCACAATGAGATACGATTTCACACCAGTTAGAATGGCAATCATTAAAAAGTCAGGAAACAGATGCGGGCAAGGATGTGGAGAAATAGGAATTCTTTTATACTGTTTGTGGGAGTGTAAATTAGTTCAACCATTGTGGAAGACAGTGTGGCGATTCCTCAAAGACCTAGAACCAGAAATACCATTTGACCCAGCAATCCCATTACTGGGTGTGTACCCAAAGGATTATAAATCATTTTACTATAAAGACACATGCACACGTATGTTTATCGCAGCATTATTTACAACAGCAAAGACTTGGAACCAACCCAAATACCCATCAATGATAGACTGGATAAAGAAAATGTGGCACATATACACCATGGAATACAAAGCAGCCATAAAAAGGAATGAGTTCATTTCCTTTGCAGGGACATGGATGAAGCTAGAAACCATACTTCTCGGCAAACTAACATAGGAAAAGAAAACCAAACACCGCATGTTCTCACTCATAAGTGGGAGTTGAACAATAAGAACACATAGACACACGGAAGGGAACATCACACACTGGGGCCTGTTGGGGGTGGGGGAAAATGGGAAGGATAGCATTAGGACAAATACTTAATGCATGCAGGGCTTAAAACCTAGATGATGGGTTGATAGATGCAGCAAAGCACCAAGGTACATGTATACCTATGTATCATACCTGCACATTCAGCACATGTATCCCAGAACTTAAAGAAAAAAAAAAGAAAATGTGATATATATATATATATATACATACTATATATACACACACACTATATATATATATATACTATATACACTATATATATATACACACACTAATATACACACACACATACACACACACACACCATGGAATACTACTCAGCCACAAAAAGGAATGAAATAACGGGAATTACAGCAACCTGAATGGAGTTGGAGACGATGATTCTAAGTGAAATAACTCAAGAATGGGAAACCAAACATTGTATGTTCTCACTTATAGGTGGAAGCTAAGCTATGAGGATGCGAAGGCATAAAAATGATATAATGGACTTTAGGGACTTGGTGGGGAGAAGGGGGAAAGGGAGTGAGGGATAAAAGATTGCACGTTGGGTACAGTATACACTTCTCGGGTAATGGGTGCGCCAAAATCTCAGAAATCACCAACTAAAGAGCTTATCCATGTAACCAAATACCATCTGTTCCCCTAAAACACTATTGAAATAAAATAGAATAAAATAAAATTTAAAAAATAAAATAAATAAAAATACATAAAGATGAGAACATGAATAATTTCCGTGGCCAAGGATTTAAAAAAAAAAAAAAAAAAAAGTTGAGATCTGAATCTCATTCTGGTCCCCTTATTTAATTTTCTCATTAGCTCTTATAATTGTTAAGTCGATTGCTTTGTTCTTTTTAGGTACACAGTCATTTCATCTGTGAATAATTTATTTTGATCAATAAAAGACTTTAAAATAGTGAAACAGGCAAAGATTTCTCAGAATACCAAAAAAATACGTAGTATATATGACACACAAGTATAAAAATTAGACTTCATCAAAGTTTAAAAACTGTTATTTTTCCAAGGATACTCTTAGAAAGATAAAAAGGCAAGCCACTGAGGTTTCCAAGATGGCTGAATAGGAACAGCTCCGGTCTGCAGCTCCCAGCGAGATTGACACAGAAGATGGGTGATTTCTGCATTTCCAGCTGAGGTACCTGGTTCATCTCCTTGGGACTGGTTGGACAGTGGGTGCAACCCGTGGAGGGCGAGCTGAAGCAGGGCAGGGCATCGCCTCACCCAGAAAGTGCAAGGGGTTGGGGGATTTCCCTTTCCTAGCCAAGGAAAGCCATGACAGACTGTATCTGGAGAAACAGTACACTCCTGAACAAATACTGTGCTATTCCCACAGTCTTAGCAACCGGCAGACCAGGAGATACCCTCCTGTGCCTGGCTTGTCGGGTCCCACACCCACAGAGTCTTGCTCACTGCTAGCTCAGCAGTCTGAGATTGACCTGTGATGCTGCAGCTGGACAGGGGGAGGGGCATCTGTCATTGCTGAGGCTTCAGTAGCTCACCTTGCAAACAAAGAGGCCTAGAAGCATGAACTGGGTGGAGCCCACTGCAGTTCAGCAAGGCCTACAGCCTCTACAGATTCCACCTCTGGGGGCAGGGCATAATAGAACAAAAGGCAACAGACAGCTTCTGCAGATTTAAATGTCCTTGTCTGACAGCTCTGAAGAGAGCAGTGGTTCTCTCAGCATGGTGTTCGAGCTCTGAGAACAGACAGACTGCCTCCTCAAGCAGGTCCCTGACCCCGGGTAGCCTCACTAGGAAGCAATTCCCAGTAGGGGCCGACAGACACCTGAAACAGGCGGGTGCCACTCTGGGACAAAGCTTCCAGAGGAATGATCAGGCAGCAATATTTGCTGTTCTGCAACCTCCACTGGTGACCCCCAGGCATACAGGGTCTGGAGTGGACCTCCAGCAAACTCCAACAGACCTGCAACTGAGGGGTCTGACTGTTAGAAGGAAAACTGACATACAGAAAGGAATAGCATTAACAAAAACAAAAAGGACATCCACACCAAAACCCCATCTGTAGGTCACCAACATCAAAGACCAAAGGTAGATAACACCACAAAGATGGAGACAAACCAGAGCAGAAAAGCTGAAAATTCCAAAAAACAGAGCGCCTCTTCTCCTCTAAAGGATTGCAGCTCCTCGCAAACAAGGGAACAAAACTGGACGAAGAATGAGTTTGACGAGTTGACAGAAGCAGGCTTCAGAAAGTTAGTAACAACAAACTTCTCTGAGCTAAAGGAGCATGTTCTAACCCATCGCAAGGAAGGTAAAAACCTTGAAAAAAGGTTAGACAGATGGCTAACTAGAATAAACAGTGTAGAGAAGTCCTTAAATGACGTGATGGAGCTGAAAACCATGGCACAAGTACTTCGTGACACATGCACAAGCTTCAATAGCCGCCTCAATCAAGTGGAAGAAAGGATATCAGTGATTGAAGATCAAATTAATGAAATAAAGTGAGAAGACAATATTAGAGAAAAAAAGAGTGAAAAGAAATGAATAAAGCGTCCAAGAAATATGGGACTATGTAAAAAGACCAAACCTATGTCTGATAGGTATACCAGAAAGTGACAGGGAGAATGGAACCAAGTTAGAAAACACTCTTCAGGATATTATCCAGGAGAACTTCCCTAACCTAGCAAGGCAAGCCAACAGTCAAATTCAGGGAATACAGAGAACACCGTAAAGATACTCCTTGAGAAGAGCAACCCTAAGACACATAATTGTCAGATTCACCAAAGTTGAAATGAAGGAAAAAATGTTAAGGGCAGCCAGAGAGAAAGGTCGGGTTACCCACAAAGGGAAGCCCATCAGACTAACAGCAGATCTCTTTGCAGAAACACTACAAGCCAGAAGAGAGTGGGGGTGAATATTCAACATTCTTAAAGAGAAGAATTTTTCAACCCAGAATCTCATATCCAGCAAAACTAAGCTTCATAAGTGAAAGAGAAATAAAATCTTTTACCAAAAAGCAAATGCTGAGAGATTTTGTCACCACCAGGCCTGCCTTACAAGAGCTGCTGAAGGAAGCACTAAATGTGGAAAGGAACAACCGGTACCAGCCACTGGAAAAAAAACACCAAATTGTAAAGACTATCAACACCATGAAGAAACTGCATCAACTAACAGGCAAAATGACCAGCTAACATCATAATGACAGGATCAAATTCAAACAAAAATGCAAATGTAAATGGGCTAAATGCCCCAATTAAAAGACACAGACTGGAAAATTGGATAAAGAGTGAAGACCCATCAGCAGTGTGCTGTATTCAGCAGGAGATCCATCTCACATGCAAAACTGCACATTAGGCTCAAAATAAAGGGATGGAGGAAGATCTACCAAGCAAATGGAAAGCAAAAAAAAAAAAGCAGGAGTTGCAATCCTAGTCTCTGATAAAACACTTTAAACCAACAAAGATCAAAAGAGACAAAGAAGGCCACTACATAATGGTAAACGGATCAATTCAGCAAGAAGGGCTAACTCTCCTAAATATATATGCACCCAATACAGGAGCACCCAGATTCATAAAGCAACTCCTTAGAGACCTACAAAGAGACTTAGACTCCCACACAGTAATAATGGGAGACTTTAACACCCCACTGTCAATATTAGACAGATTGAGACCGAAGGTTAACAAGGATATCCAGGACTTGAACTCAGCGCTGGACCAAGCGGATCTAATAGACCTCTACGGAACTCTCCACCCCAAATCAAGAGAATATACATTCTTCTCAGCACCACATCACACTTATTCTAAAATTGACCACATAATTGGTAGTAAAATATTCCTCAGCAAATGCAAAATAACAGAAATCACAACAAACCATCTCTCAGATCACACTGCAACCAAATTAGAACTCAGGAATAATAAACTCACTCAACCTGCACAACTACATGGAAACTGAACAACCTGTTCCTCAATGACTACTGGGTACATAACGAAATGAAGGCAGAAATAAAAATGTTCTCGGAAACCAATGAGAACAAAGACACAATGTACCAGAATCTCTGAGACACATTTAAAGCAGTACGTAGAGGGAAATTTATAGCACTAAATGCCCACAAGAGAAAGCAGGAAAGATCTAAAATCGACGTCTTAACATCACAATTAAAAGAACTAGAGAAGCAAGAGCAAACAAATTCAAAAGCTAGCAGAATGCAAGAAATAACTAAGATCAGAGCAGAACTGAAGGAGGTAGGGACACAAAAAACCCTTTAAAAAATAAATGAATCCAGGAGCTGGGTTTTTGGAAAGATCAACAAAATAGATAGACCACCAGCAAAGAGGAAGAAAGAAGAAAGAAGAAGAAGAAGAAGAGGAAGCAGAAGCAGAAGCAGAAGCAGAAGAAGGAGAAGGAGAAGGAGAAGAAGAAGAGAAGAATCAAATAGACGCAATAAAAAATGATCAAGGGGATATCACCAATCCCACAGAAATACAAACTACCACCAGAGAATACTATAAACACCTCTATAAAAATAAACTAGAAAATCTAGAAGAAATGGAGAAAATCCTGGACACATACACCCTCCCAAGACTAAACCAGGAAGAAATTGAATCTGAATAGACCAATAGCAGGCTCTGAAATTGAGGCAATAATTAATAGCCTGCCAACCCAAAAAAGTCCAGGACTAGATGGATTCACAGCGGAATTCTACCAGAGGTACAAAAAGGAGCTGGTACCATTCCTTCTGAAACTATTTCAATCAATAGAAAAAGAGAGAATCCTCCCGAACTCATTTTATGAGGCCAGCATCATCCTCATACCAAAGCCTGGTAGAGACACAACAAAAAAAGAATTTTAGGCCAATATCCCTGATGAACATCGATACGAAATTCCTCAGTGAAATACTGGCAAACTGAATCCAGCAGTACCTCAAAAAGCTTATCCAGCATGATCAAGTGGGCTTCATCCCTGGGATGCAAGGCTGGTTCAACACATGCAAATCAATAAACGTAATCCATCACATAAACAGAACCAATGACAAAAACCACATGATCATCTCAATAGATGCAGAAAAGGGCTTTGACAAAATTCAACACCGCTTCATGTTAAAAACTCTCAATAAACTTGGTATTGATGCAATGTATCTCAAAATAATAAGAGCTATTTATGACAAACCCATAGCCAATATCATACTGAATGGGCAAAAGCTGGAAGCATTCCCTTTGAAAACTAGCACAAGACAAGGATTCCCTCTCTCACCACTCCTATTCAACATAGTGTTGGAAGTTCTGGCTAGGGCAATCAGGCAAGAGAAGGAAATAAAAGGTATTCAATTAGGAAAAGAGGAAGTCAAATTGTCTGCTTGCAGATGACATGATTGTATATTTAGAAAACCCCATTGTCAAAAGAAAAAGAAAAAGAAAACCCCATTGTCTCAGCCCAAAATCTCCTTAAGCTGATAAGCAACTTCAGCAAAGTCTCAGGATACAAAATCAATGTGCAAAAATCACAAGCCATTCCTATACACCAATAACAGACAAACAGAGAGCCAAATCATGAGTGAACTCCCATTCACAATTGCTACAAAGAGAATAAAGTACCTAGGAATACAACTTACACAGGATGGGAAGGACCTCTTCAAGGAAAACTACAAACCACTGCTCAAGGAAATAAGAGAGGACACAAACAAATAGAACAACATTCCATGCTCATGGATAGGAAGAATCAATATAGTGAAAATGGCCATACTGCCCAAAGTAATTTATAGATTCAATGGTATCCCCATCAAGCTACCACTGACTTTCTTCACAGAATTGGAAAAAACTACTTTAAAGTTCATATAGAACCAAAAAATAGCCCATATAGCCAAGACAATCCTTAGCAAAACAAAGCTGGAGACATCATGCTACCTGACTTCAAACTATACTGCAAGGCTACAGTAAACAAAAACAGCATGGTACTGGTACCAAAACAGAGATATAGACCAATGGAACAGAACAAAGGCCTCAGAAGTAACACCACATATCTACAACCATCTGATTTTTGACAAACCTGTTGAAAACCACCAATGGGGAAAGGATTCCCTATGTAATAAATGGTGCTGGGAAAACTGGCTAGCCATAAGTAGAAAGCTGAAATTGGATCCCTTCCTTACACCTTATACAAAAATTAACTCAAGATGGATTAAAGACTTAAATATAAGACCTAACACCATAAAAACCCTAGAAGAAAACCTAGGCAATACCATTCAGGACACAGGCATGGGCAAAGACTTCATGACTAAAACACCAAAAGCAATGGCAACAAAAGCCAAAACTGACAAATGGGATCTAATTAAAATAAGGGCTTCTGTACAGCAAAACAGACTCTCAGAGTAAACAGGCAACCTACAGAACGGGAGAAAATTTTTACAATCTACCCATCTAACAAAGGGCTAATATCCCGAATCTACAAAGAACTGAAAGTTACAAGAAAAAACAAACAACTCCATCAAAAAGTGGGCAAAGGATATGAACAGACACTTCTCAAAAGAAGACATTTATAGGCCGGGCGCGGTGGCTCACGCTTGTAATCCCAGCACTTTGGGAGGCCGAGGCGGGCGGATCACGAGGTCAGGAGATCGAGACCACGGTGAAACCCCGTCTCTACTAAAAAATATAAAAAATTAGCTGGGCGTGGTGGCGGGCGCCTGTAGTCCCAGCT
The DNA here is from genome assembly GCF_009828535.3 of Hylobates moloch. Classification (NCBI taxonomy): domain Eukaryota; kingdom Metazoa; phylum Chordata; class Mammalia; order Primates; family Hylobatidae; genus Hylobates; species Hylobates moloch. The sequence goes on from NW_026652291.1 coordinate 48,043,711, forward strand.
ACTCGGAGAGGCTGAGGCAGGAGAATGGCGTGAACCCGGGAGGCGGAGCTTGCAGTGAGCCGAGATTGCGCCACTGCACTCCAGCCTGGGTGACAGAGCGAGACTCTGTCTCAAAAAAAAAAAAAAAAAAAAAAAAAAAAAGAAGACATTTATGCAGCTAACAGACATATGCAAAAATGCTCATTATCACTGGTCATCAGAGAAATGCAAATCAAAACCACAATGAGATACCATCTCATGCCAGTTAGAATGATGATGATTAAAAAGACAGGAAACAACAGATGCCAGAGAGGATGTGAAGAAATAGGCATGCTTTTACACTGTTTGTGGGAGTGTAAACTAGTTTAACCATTGTGGAAGACAGTGTGGCGATTCTTCAAGGATCTAGAACTAGAAATACCATTTGACCCTTTACTGGGCATATAACCAAAGAATGATAAATCATGCTACGATAAAGACACATGCACATGTATGTTTATTGCAGCACTATTCACAATAGCAAAGACTTGGAACCAACCCAAATATCCATCAATGATAGACTGGATTAAGAAAATGTGGCACATAGACACCATGGAACACTATGCAGCCATAAAAAAGGATGAGTTCATGTCCTTTGCAGGGACATGGATGAAGCTGGAAACCATCATTCTGAGCAAACTATCGCAAGGACAGAAAACCAAACACCACATGTTCTCACTCATAGGTGGTAGTTGAACGATGAGAACACATGGACACAGGGTGGAGAACATGACATACTGGGGCCAGTCGGGAGGTGGGGGCCTGGGGGAGGGATAGCATTAGGAGAAATACCTAATGTAAATGACAAGTTGATGGGTGCAGCAACCCAACATGGCATATATATATACCTATGTAACAAACCTGCATGTTGTGCACATGTACTCTAGAACGTAAAGCGTAATAAAAAAAATTTTTTAAAAGGGCAAGCCACTGACTGGGAGAAAATATTTGCAAATTATATACCTGGTTAAAGACTTTTATCATCCAGAATACATAAAGAACACTTATAAGTCAACAATAAGTCCAAAAATAATTTTAATGGGCAAAATATTTGAAAAGATAATCCACCAGAGAGGACAGATATAAAATAAGCAAATGGAAATGCAAATTAAAAATACAGTGAGATACCACTGTACACCCACTAGAGTGACTAAAGTTTAAATGGCTGAAAATACCAAGGTTGGCAAGGATGTAGAGCAATTGTAACTCTCATATATTGTTAGTGGGAATGAAAAATAGTACAATGACTAAAAAGCCAGTTGACATTTTCTTAAAAAGTTAAACATACACTCAACATATTACTCAACAATTCTACTTTTAGGCATTTGCCCAAGAGAAATGAAACTTGTGTCCACACAAAACCTTGTACACAAATGTTCATAGCAGCTCTAGTCATAGTAGCCCATGATCAGAAACAACCCCAAATGACCACATTAACAGGTGAACAGATAAACAAATTACAGTGTATTCATTCAATGAAATATGACTTAACACCAAAAATGAACAAACTACACATACAACATGGATAAATTTCAAAAACATTATGCTTAACTATAGAAGAGAGACACAAAGGAGTATGCACTATATGGTCCCATTTACATAAGACTCTAGTAATAACAAATCTAATCCAAATCTAGCTACAAAAAGCACATTGGCCAGGGGTGGATGGGATGGGGAGAAAAATGACTAGGATGGGGCACAGGGGAACTTTTTGGGATGTTAGAAGTATTCTGTATATTGACTGAGGTGCCCATTACACAGGTGTATACATTTGTCTAAACTTGTTGAAATGCACACTTAACATTTATAAATTTTGTTGTTTGTAGACTACCCCACAACAAATTTGATCTGGAAAAAATGAAGCAGAACAAATTGCTATGATCCTAGCTTGCTCAGGCACTCCTCACAAATCATTTGTGGATTGCAATTACAGTTGTTCAGCAGCAGCCTCTGGAACATTGTTATAGCCAGTAAACATTCTCCCAGACGGCAGAACATCAGTCACGCTGAAGAGATCATATTTCAACTCTTGTTTAGAAGATTTGATATATTCCCTGAACTTACATAGCTCAGTACCACCCACAACAAAATACTTCATTCTACAGATAAAGAACTGGAGACTGATCTATTATCTTACTCTCTCATACAGCTTAACATCAATATAATTTTTCTTCTGTTATCAGACAAAGTTCAAACCCTAGGAAAGGCATGCAGGGTAAATATTACAAATGAGAAAATGTATTCAGATGTACAGGTGGCTCATTTTCTCTAAGACATATAATTCTAAAGAGACAATGTTCAAATTCCAGTAAAAATAGCTACAACTCAAGCTCTGTCTCTAACTGAACTTGACCAACACATATAAGAAAAAACTTGGCAGTTCTCAAGACAAATCAGCTGCAAGAACTTCTACTTTCTTCTTGCTACATTTAGCAAACAAGCATAATCTTGAGCCAACAATTTGTCTTTAATTAAACAGGCTTTATTTTTGAGTTATTACCATTGTATCCTTACGGTAAAGTGATGAAGCAAAATCTCGCTAAATAGACCATAAAGTTTGTCACTAGTCCAACAATGAGACACACCAACAACCTAGACAACATTACCTAAGGTTTTTCTTTTTAATTTACATGGCAACTAGCTACGGGCCAAGAAAATGTGGGTATTAAATCAGCACAGTGTAAAGGAGGATGACATTTGAGAGAAATGGGTTGGCAGAGAAGCAGATTAAATGCATAGTGTAGACCTACTTCCTTAGCATCCAAACACCTGAAAATTCAAAAACAGATTTTTTTTGCTGTGTAATTCAAGGATATCTGATGTTCACACTAAAAAGGCAAAGGCATTTCAAGAGTGTAAAGTGGTATCTGAATCAAAGGAAAGTTATATTTAGTATAATTTCACATCAAATTTAGTATAATTTCACATCAAATATATTATACTCTAATTCTTTGGAAAAAATGTTTTTATGACAACTTTTAATAAACCAGGATATTTAACTTAATAATCTAGGAGCTCCTTATAAGCAGGAACTACATAATTTTCATTCTATCCCAGTATCTAGCACAGTGCCAAGCACAAAATGTACATTCAATAAATGTTAGTTGAAATAAAATGAAAACATGTATTATGGTTCAGGGTTTTAAAAAGAAAACGTCTCCCATATATGTGTTTATATATGCATGTGAACATGCAAAAAAAATGTGGCAAGATGCACACTGAACTGTCATCAAGGAGCACCTCATGGATTTGAAGCAATGAGGAGAGTTTAAGTTTTTCTTTAATACAGAGCACAATGATGAAGATCATAGGTTCTGGAGTTAGACTTGGTTCAAATGCCAACTCTACCCCTTCTCATATGTGTCACCAGGCAAGTTACTTAACTTCTACATGCCTCATTCTCTCATCTGTAAATAAAGATCAAATAGTTCTGCCTCATAGTGTTAGAATGAAGATTGATACAATATACATAATGCACTTAAGGGTGATTGACACTTAGCAAGCACTAATTGATTAATGTTAGCTATTATGAATATTTTGATTTGTTACAGTGCTTTTGAAATAAAGGAAAAATGTTACATGACAAAAAAAATGTTAAAGGAACCACTTTATAAGAAAAAAGAAGAGAAGGAAAAAAAGAGTGGAAAGGAGAATAGGGATGAGTAGGAGGAAAGTAGCTATTAATTTCATGTTGAAGAAATCTCTCCTTGAGCCTTCTGAATTGGCTCCAGTTTGAATTGGTTGCTCCATGCTTGGTGCATAACTGTTATCTTGGGTTTTTCTTTCATCTTCATCCTGGGGATTTCTTTTATCTATCTCTTATGTTGGATTACCTTTTTCTGGGTTTCAGTTTTTTACCTTTCTTCATTTACTCTCTTATTTTGGTAGGCCATATCTGCCATTACCTTCTTTAAAAAGGGTATACGAGATATTGCATGCCTAAAAAGGTCTTTGTTATATTCTCACACTAATTCATGCTGGTTTGGTTAGGTATAAACTAACTTATGCTAGTTTGATTAGGTTGCAATTCCTATTCCTTTGAATTTTTAAGACGTTGTTTCATTGTCTTTGGGCTTCCAACCACCCTGTAGAGAAGTTTGGTGCTATCCTGGATCTTATTTTTGTGTTTGAAACTTGAGTTTTCTCTTTGAAGGATTTTGAAATCTTTTCTTTGTCCCATGTGCTCTGAAAGTTTACATTAACTGTACTTAGTGCTTTAATCCATCGCGGTCCTCAGCAGATCCTTTTAGTCTGGCAACTCACGTCCCTCAGTTCTGGCAAATTTTCTTTTTTTTTTTTTCTCATTAAACGTTTTTAATGGGTCTCAAAATTCTGTGACAAATTTTTGGTCAAGTTGTTTCCATTAAAAAGTACTGATTTTAAAAACTAATAACTTAAAACTGCCACACGCAAAAAAGAAAACCAAAGTGGTCCACAAAACATTCTCCTTTCCTTCTGAAGGTTTTACGATGCATTGTTATCATTTACCAGTCTTTTACTACTAAACTTAAATGGCCATTTGAAACAAACAGTTCTGACACCGTTCTTCCACCACTGATTAAGAGTGGGGTGGCAGGTATTAGGGATAATATTCATTTGGCCTTCTGAGCTTTCTGGGCAGACTTGGTGACCTTGCCAGCTCCAGCAGCCTTCTTGTCCACTGCTTTGATGACACCCACCGCAACTGTCTGTCTCATATCACGAACAGCAAAGCGACCCAAAGGTGGATAGTCTGAGAAGCTCTCAACACACATGGGCTTGAGTTCTGGCAAATTTTCAAATTATTTCTTTGATAACTTCTTCCTGTCTATTTTTGGTACTCTCTTTTCTGGAATTGCTGTTGTTTCCTATTATCCATCTTCTGCTTTTTTCTTTTTTTTCAGAAATTTATTTTCTAAAATTTCTATTGAGCTTTTAAAAATTTCTCCTACATTATCTTTAATTTCTAAGAGCAGCTCTTTTACGTTTCTGAATGTTCTTTTAACATAGCATCTGTATTCTTGTTTCATGGGTATAAAATATTCTCCTAGATCTTTGAAAATGTTAATAGAAGGTTGAGATTTTTTTCCCCCCAGTTTTCTTCTTCCTGCCTGGCCTCTGTTTTTCCAAGCTATTGTCTCTGATGTCAGCATCTCCAGGTCTTTTCTCTTAAGTCAGCCAGAGTCCCCAGACATTTCCTGCCTCAGAGAATCTTGAGCTCTGGGGGATAGTGGGGAAAGAGAACCAAAGGTCTCAGCACACAGTATACAAACTTATAATTGATCACGCCATATTTGGTGATCAGCACCCACCTGAAACAGCTACTGATATTTCCAGGCCAGAAATCCACTGTTCTGGAGAATAAACCTCTAGTCTTTTTCTGGAATGGGAAGGACTGTGGAAGGGTAACTAGGGTTCTAACCACTTTTAAAAAGATTTTCAAATTCTCCTTCTGATTAGTTCTTCCTTTACTCCCACTTCTTAATGTAACCCCACATAAGAGTGTCTTCAATTTCTAGGCCATTGAGTTATTCAGAGATGTAAAAATTGGGATAGTCCTAAGATTTTTTTGTTCTTGGCTTATGGTTTAGCTTTTTCAAGTTTGCTAAATCAATTATTGCTCATCCATCTACTTTCCAACTTGAGGTTTTCTCCTTTCCCTTTCTTACACAGATTTTTGCCTTTAAAAATATACCTTTACTGCCATCTTAGTGACTTTTCAGAAAGGAGCAGAGATAAAGGCATGTACACAATACACTTTTCAACTAGAAGTAACCTACTATATTATTTTTAAAATGAAAAAATTCAGCAAGATTCAATGATGGATTGTATGTAAGAGGTAAAAAAGAGAAATAAATTAGATATTATTCCAAGATTTCTAGTCTGGGTCATTAGGAAAATGTGGTATCACTTATAGAGATAGGGAAAACTGGAAAAGGAACAGATGGGATGGGATGGGAGCAGATGGTTCTGTTGCGTTTAGACATACTGAAACTGAAGTGATTGGAAATATCCCAATGGAGGCATTATGGAGACAATTGGAAATGCAGTGATGGAATGCAGGGAATGGTGAAGGCAAGATATGTAGATTTGGAAATAGACTACATTGAGTCTATTAAGGTAAGTAAGATTAGGTAACTATTAAAGAAGTGAGTGCTTAAAAAAACAGCAGGGCAAAGACTCAGCCTTGAAGAATATCAAGGAATAAGAAAAAAGAAATAGAAAGAAAGTTGTTTTTACCAGGGAAAAATCCAGATATATGGTTAGAGGTGAAAGCTAATCAGTACTGCATAACAATATGGAACCCCCTAATAGTGCGTGAGCTTGGGCAGCCACCAGATCAAGAAGTGGCTAAGCCCAGACAGAACCTCACGATAAAGCAGAAAGCCCACAATGGGCCATTTTAGGTTGCTGATCTCACATCTGGAGCTGGGGAATATGGACTCTAATGGGATCTGTCACACCAGTACACCAGAGTAAGGGAAAAGGACAGGTGGGACCAGAAGCCTGCAAGTCAAGGTCAGAGCAGAGATCAAGAGCTGATGGGGTCTATCCAGGTCAGTGTGATGGGGGAAGAGAGAAGAGGAGTAATTGGTGAAGATTCCAACAGGTAGATATTGGATATCTCAGAGGTACAGGTATAAGATTCAGAGACATTAGCACAGAGAAAGTCAGGATAAATCAGAGGCAGACAAGGAAACAAACAAAAGCAGAAGCTCAGACAAATGAATTCCTATGGGCAGAGGCCAGGCACCAGCAAAATTCGCTTTTGATAAGCCATAAACTGAAGTAGGATCTCCTAATAGCGTCCCTATCTGTGAGGGTACCTTAGTCTTAGATTTGAGCTAGACTGAGCTAAAAGGTGAAAGTCCATCTTGGTATTTATCATAGGAAAATATTTATACCTTGCACAAGAAGTGTATGCAAGGATGTTCATGGCAGCATTGTTTGCAATCAAAGAATTGAAAACAACGTTAATGTCCATCCACAGGGGAATAATTATGTGTATCCACACTGAAATAATCCATAGCCATGCAAAAGAATGAGGTAGTGTTCAATGACTAACATAGGAAGGTCTCCAATACATAATGTTGAATCGAGCGGGAAAAATGGCATGATATTATAAACTATATGAAACGGTCTATGTTTTTGAGAGGAACGAACAACAGGGAGAGAGAAAGAGACCTGCCTAATGCAGAAGTGTTCTGGCGGAGAGGGACCTGGAAGACCATTACACATCATTATATTTTGACATGTTGCATATGGCAAAGATACTGAGTCAAGAAAACTAAGAAAAGGCAAATGGATTTGGGTAGAAGAAAGTCATCTGATCTTCAGGAGAGGACTGCCAGCTGAGGAGCAGAGGTGAGAAAAACATTGCAGAGGCAGGAAGATGATGGGAGATTGGTGGGAGTGGTCTCTATGCCTATAACTTGGACTTTAAAGATAGAGGAATATCAAAGCTGGCACAGCCTCAAAGGTGCAATGAACAATTTTTAGAGTAAGGGAGATCTGGGTATATTTGAAGTTGAAAGGGAAAAAGCCCTTGAAGAGAGATAAGTAATAGATGTCATGGAGAGGGCAGAGATAGAGGACAGTTTGTAGAATGTAAGGATTTGTAAGGAACCTCAGACTTGTCCCATTTTACACTTGAGTAAATTGAGGCCAGGAAAGTGTTGTGGGTAAGATCATGGTTTTGAATCCAGACTCCATCTCTTAGTAGCTTAGAAACTGCTTTGAATCACTATTTCCTCATCTTTGAAATAGGAGTGAAAGCTGACTACTTCATAAAGTTGTTAGGTTTTATTTCCATTATTGTTGTTATTGTTAATGAACTCAAACATCTACCATGCCAGTCACTCTTCAAAGTTCTTCACAAATATTAACTCACTTAATTTTCGAAATAACTCTATGGGATAAGAACTATTGTTATTCCCTTTTTTGGAATCCAGAAACTGAGGCATAGAAAGACATAGTTACACAGCTAGAAAGCCATGGAACCAGGATTCAAAGCAGACAGCTGACCCCTGAGTCCAAGTTCTTCATCACTCAGTCCACTACCTCTAATTTAGTTCATGTAAAGTATGTACATGTGGCGAGTGGTGAAAAAAAAAAAGGAACTCTTATTACTAGTTACAGAAAGAGCTAGCACTAGAATGCAGGCTTCCTGGTGACCAGGTTCATTCCTTTACCCTATGCTGTAGTGGTCACCTTGTTCTGAGCTCTTTTGTTCTACTGGAATTAGGCTAACCCAAGTATTGCATAACACAGAGGGATCATGAGTCAACATTTGGTAGTCTTTGTGGTCATATAGAGGGTGTTTTAATTCAATTTCCCAGTTGCAACACTATTGATTCATGCATCTTATAGTAGCTCACGATGGGTATTCAAAAACAGGATACAGGCCGGGCGCGGTGGCTCACGCCTGTAATCCCAGCACTTTGGGAGGCCGAGGCGGGCGGATCACGAGGTCAGGAGATCGAGACCATCCTGGCTAACACGGTGAAACCCCGTTTCTACTAAAAAATACAAAAAATTAGCCAGGCGAGGTGGTGGGCACCTGTAGTCCCAGCTACGCAGGAGGCTGAGGCAGGAGAATGGCGTGAACCCCAGGGGACGGAGCCTGCAGTGAGCCGAAATCGTGCCACTGCACTCCAGCCTGGGTGAAAGAGCGAGACTCCGTCTCAAAAAAAAAAAAAAAAAAACAGGATACAATATATCCAGGCCATGCTGGTGTTCCACTAGGTTCCATCCAGCTCAGAGCAGCTAGAAATCATCTTCGTTTAATGGATGTGAAATGTATTGGAGCACCCTCTCACCTTCTGAGTGAGGAGGTCTCCACCTCACCAAAAGGATATCCTCGTTAGCAGGCTCAGTACAAGGGCTGAAGATGGCAGTAAGGTCACAGGGAGCAGCGTATACTTCCAATAAATACTTACAGGAGGTCAGCATAGCACAGACCAACTATGGAAGCATTCACCTTTCTGGGTAAGGGGCATGCCACATTCTTCATGACACGATTCCCCAGCACTTATTATGGATTCTAAAGTGCAGCTTCTGCCTCCAAAGAGATTTTCTTCAAAGGAAGGGACTCAAAAGGCTTCACCTGAATCGTTACAATGTATGCATCAATAAAGACAATTATAGATGAACAGCTACAAGATACAAAATGGCCAGTACTTTTCTTCTCTGTATTTGTTCCTATAATAAAACTCATGAGAAGCTTAATGAGAATTTAAGGATTTTTTTTCTTTATGTTATTCTAAAGATCTAGCACTAATTAGAAACCCAGGGTTCTGTCCCTGAGCATGAGGCAGAAGAGAGGGGAAGTAGGAGTAAGGTATCTATTCTTCCAATAAGTACTTACAGGGGCCCATCTACAGAAGGGTCTTCATTAAGTATATGGAGGGTTGGGGTGAGAGACAGTATAAAGATGAGAGTAGTGTATAATGCTGTGCTTCAGGAATTATGATTTCCTACACAATCAGGCACAGATAGAGTTAGAGTTCCAGACTAGTCAGAGTGCCTGAGTTCATATCCTAGTGAATACATACTGTGTAACTCTGGGCAAATTGCTTAATCTAAGCTTCCATTTTTCTTACTGTTAAAATGGGGATAATGACAGGACTGCCATCATTGCATTGTTGTAGGAATGAAACAATTACGTATTTAAAAAGTTCTGTAGAGTGCCTAGTGCATAGCTGGAGCTCACTGTATGCTATTTGTTGTTAATATTATTGTAAATAACCAAAAACAGATGAAAATCATGTTAATAATGGATATTCATAAAGATGAAAATTAGTTCTTTGAATAGAGATACACTTTGAAGGGATCTGGCGTCGTGTAAGATTGGAAGTTTTATAAAACATTTGAAAAGAAAGGATAGCTATAAGTTCTCCGAAAATAAGGATTGATCTCCTCCAGCTCTGTTTCTAGACCACCACACATCCTAACCCCACTATGTCTTTGTGCTGGCCACTCTCTCAGCTCTGCATCTGACTTTATGGCCTTGCATCCATCCAAATACAAAAGCAGTCTTCCTGGAGCTTCCATTCTACCCTGACCACAGGGCTGCCTATGCCAGTTTTTCACTATTCACAGTGAATTCTCATTTAGCCTCAACATTTTTATTTAAAACTTGCCTCTTTTAGGCAGAACTGGGCCTGCCCTTCAGGAAGAAAATAAGATCAGAAATTTGACCAAAAGTCTAGAAAAGTGTTTCTCTCTTAGAGATGATTCCATGTGCCCTTTGACGACCCAGCAAGGTTTAGAGATGAGAGAGAAAAAATATTAGGAATCTCTTGACCCAGCATTTATATGCTCTAAACTCCTGTGCTTGCCATTTAGGGCAACCACAATTATTATTATTGGTTGCATCTTGCTTTTTCAAATGAAGGGGTCCATGAACTGTTTCCCTAGATCTAGATGTCAAGGAAATGTAGTGATGGTGCAGGGAAAATGACAGGCACTGCCTCGGGGTCCCCAGGGAAGCAGCTGCAGCAATTCAGCCCTGGACCATCCCTGCATAGTTTAGACCCCAGGACACACCTGGATGTCCTAGAGCAGCTCACCAGGCCTGGCGAGGGTTAACAAGAACAGAGTGTGCGTGAATGCCATCAAATCACTTGGTGCTTTGGGGTCTATTTTGGGGCTCAACCAGATTTGATTGCATAATAGGCCCATTTGACATAATTGGAAGTGGAAGCTGGCAGTTTCTTTGCTTGTTCGGGACCTGTGGCAGCTGGCATGAGAACCAAAGAGGGGCCCAGCATCATTTGGTGTAAATCTGAGTAAGTGCAGGAAAGGAAGGGCTGCACCTAACACTTAGCAGGCCTTGGAAGGAAGGTGAGAACAATGGCTAGTGTCCCTAGGTAAAGAGCTCTGTGCCAACATCTCCTGTCTCACCCTCGTTGTTGCTCAACCTTTGCAGCCAGCAAGAGCCTAATTGTTATCTCCACATGGAACCTGAAAAAATAAGGTCATAAGGCCTCTAGCATGGCCAGGTCTAGGGAAATGTCAAGGGGACATATGCATCCTGCTTCTTCTTCATGTCTTTGTAGAAGGCCAAGGCTGTCTGAGACCCTTTCAGCTTGGACTGGGCACCCTGACTGTATGACCCACACCTACTTTGAAACATTGGTGTTGAGATAGTTCTAGAGTATTATGGTTAAGAGCATAGGGTTTGAGAGTATCACCCCATGGATTACTCACTGATTGTAAAGGGGAAAAAGTGCAGTCTCACAATGAAAGGATCAGCTGTTACCTCCTGAACCCACTGAGCAATCTTAGCATCCAGCCTCCCCACACCATGCAGTATCACGCATACAGCACCAGCTGGGTTGTAGTATTGCTAAATGACCACATCTAAGAAGCCTTTTAGAGTTAGACTACCTCCCAGTTTAAGAATATCTGGGGACTGGAGACACAAGGTAAAAAAAATGACAGGAGGAGAACTAAACAGACCCTATATTAGTCCATTTTCACACTGCTCTAAAGAACTGCCCGAGACTGGGTAATTTACAAAGAAAAGAGGTTCAATTGACTCACAGTTCTGGATGGCTGAGAAGGCTTCAGCAAATTTACCACCATAGCGGAAGGGGAAGCAGTCACATCTTACATGGTGGCGGGTGAGAAAGAGAGTGAAGAAGGAACAACCAAACACTTATAAAACCACCAGATCTCATGAGAACTCACTCACTATCATGAGAACAGCCTGGGGGAAACTGCCCCCGTGATTCAATCACCTTCCACCAGGTCTCTCCCTTGACACGTGGGGATTATTACACAATCCGAGGTGAGATTTGGGTGAGGACACAGAGATGCCAAACCACATCAGATGCCAAATCCACAGGACATTCCATCAGATAACAAGTTAGTGGCATGAAAAAGGTGGGAGGATTGCTTGAGATGGAAATATTTGACATTTTCAATATAACAATCCCCTCCCCCAAACAACAACAACAACAACAAACAAAGCAAAACAAAAAAAACAGGCGTGTGGCCTCAGGTTCATGACTTCTCTAAGCCTTATTTCCTTACCTGCAGAAAGAGAATAATGCATATTCTGCTTCAGGGGGCTATTGTGAAGATCCACTGAGAAGTGCTTGAGAGCCTTCAGCACAGTGCACGTAAGCACTCGTAAATGGCAGCTATTGGTATTGCCCTAGAGATCTACTGCCTAACAAGCTGTACCTGTGGAACGAGCTGCACCTGTCCTTAACAGCGTGGTCTGGTGCTGTCCTGGCCTTCCGGCTTACCACTACCAGCTTCTCTGCATGATACCTAACCTATCCTATGGGAAATATCTTCCCAAAACACTTCCCTGTCATATACACCCTCTTCCAGAGTTAAGGCTGGAAAAGCAGCCAGAGGCCTGCTTGTGTAGGAAGATGTAAAAGCACACTTGGCAGATGCTGCCTGGTCTCCTGGGCCTTCCCACTTCAGGGCACACTGCCAGCACTCACGTTTCTCTGCCTTAGGACTTTCTTTGACTATTAGAGCCTGCTTTGACCTAATGCATGTGGTTAGGAAATGCTAGGAAATTCAGACCCCTCTGCCCCCTCCCTCAGCAGTTCTCAGCCAGGCACTGATAGTTGGGGGCCAGCTATCCCAGTTCCCTCAATCCTCTGGTGGGATATCTTTGAAGTGTGTATTCTATAGTGTTTCCCAGAATTTTGCAGCAGAATTAAGTTCTACTCACAGTGGAACAAGCTAGAAGACACCCCTTTATCAGCTTTTCTTCTTTCCCCTGAATCACTTCCTCACCTGCTACCTCTGTCTCCTAAGATGACCTCCCAAACAAACCATTTGCATTCGAAGCTATGTCTGAGGGAACCCAAACTGAGATACCACATAAATGAGTCTGGATTTTTCCCTAAGGACAGTGGGAAGCTATTGAACTGCTTGTTAAACAGTGGCTAATAGTGTCATCATAGAGATCCGAGCTCTGTCCTCCCCCTTTGCCTTTCCATCATCGGAGCCCAATTTTGAATCCAGTAAGAGAAGTAGTGCTGTGTCTCATTCCCCTCAGCTCCTCCTCCCCACATAGTGCCTGGCACCAGGGGCTGCCTTCAGATTCTCCTCGACAGCAGCCTTCCCACCAGGAGCACAGGCAAGAAAGCTGGAGGTACCTACAGAGACCTTGGTTATACAGAGCGTAAACATCATAGCCACATTGGCTGCAAATAATTAAATAGAAAGTTGGCTCACGCTTGTAATCCCAGCACTTTGGGAGGCCGAGGCGGGCGGATCACGAGGTCAGGAGATCGAGACCACGGTGAAACCCCGTCTCTACTAAAAAAAAATACAAAAAAAATTAGCCGGGCGTGGTGGCGGGCGCCTGTAGTCCCAGCTACTCGGAGAGGCTGAGGCAGGAGAATGGCGTGAACCCGGGAGGCGGAGCTTGCAGTGAGCCGAGATTGCGCCACTGCACTCCAGCCTGGGCGACAGCGCAAGACTCCGTCTCAAAAAAAAAAAAAAGAAAGAAAGTAACTATTGCTTTCTGCTTGAAGATGTCTGAAGTCTAAGTGTAAAATCCTGCAGAAGGAAAAATGCCAGTAATAGCAGGAGACATCTAGAAGGGATGAAGGTCTGAGGGTACGTCTAGCCACTGTGAGTCCAGCACCAAGGAGACCTACCTCCCACAGGATAACAGAGAAAGCCCTGAAAAAGACGTATGGAAGACTGCACTGCTCTAACACAGAGATTCCTAAGCCCTCTGTCTCTCTTCAGCAGCCATGCCCATGAGCATGCTTGAGGGGACCCATAACATGCCAGGAAGAAGTAAGATCAGACAACTGGCCAAACCATTGGCACGGCTTTGCATACCGCACTTGAATACTTCAGAAACGGCATGGGTCCAAGTTGGTATTCTTGTGGAAGGTACTTGGGAAAAATCTCCCCGGTAATACCTAAGACTCCCTGACACTTCTCTCCCTTCTCCTGAGAAGATGAAATAAACAGACTGAGCCCATTGCTCTGTAATTCTATTGTTGTAAAGCTAGATACCCCAAGATCTGTGTCCTTCACTAGAATGCAAATTGGTAGCGAGGAAGTAAGCCTAAGATTAGCAGATCTTTTGACTCTATCCCTTTGTTTAGCAATCATGCCGATTTGCTCTCTGTTTTTGTTTAAACAACAAAGACAAGCAGAAACTTGCCCTACAGAGTTTCAAAAGAGGTCATAGAGTTAGAATTGGATGTCATCATGGTCATATAATTTCTGCCCTGAGGAAAGTAAGAAATGGGGCCAGAGCAGTCATCCAACTGGCCCTGCAGAAGCTCAGCCACAGGTAACAGGAAGCCTTCACTGCTTTGCCTAGTGACCTGAGCCAGGTCTAGGGCCCTGGGTCACCTGGACAAATGTGTAATGCCAGGCAGAGGGCCAGAGCAGTGAGGGTGAGATCTTGATATTGCTTGGCATTGCATTTGGTTGGAAATAAGAGGAATAAAGAAGGAATGAAAAGAAAGGGAAATCTTTTGGATGGGTCTTTTTATTTGGTGTCCTCTAAATTTCATCTCAATGCAATTTTTAAAAATCTAAGTACGGACATTCCCAGAGCAGAGAGACATCCTAATTTGGGCTGGACTCAGAGCTGCTGTGTTTTAAAACACATAACTGAAAACTGAGGTTTCTGGAGCTCAGGCTCTAGCACTGGCCATGCTGGCATTTAGTTCAATGAAAGCAGCTGAAGCTTCACTCTGGCCACTTTAATCCTGACTGTTGGAACATCTGATTTACCACATTCTTCTCCACCCTGGTTTTATGCTGCCTGGAAGCTGGAAGCTCGGATCTCTGCTTCTGGGTCCATAATTTAAAGGTCTCAAAGAAAAAAAAAGAAACTAAAATTTGTTTTTAGTAAGCTAGACATCAGTAAGAGTAGGGTGTTTTGCCCTAGGGGGAAAGTGCACATTATTCTATTTAGACCTGTATCCTGAGTGACTGTTGAGACCAGACAGAGACCATGTATTAAAGATTAAATTTCAGTGTGAATTCTTGAGACAAACATTCATGGACTAACCGTTAAAACATAACCTTGTTTTAAGAAAGGGCAGGAAGTCAATCCTAAGCCAAAAGAACAAAGCTTGAGGCATCACGCTACCTGACTTCAAACTATACTACAAGGCTACAGTAACCAAAACAGCATGGTACTGGTACCAAAACAGAGATATAGACCAATGGAACAGAAAAGAGCCCTCAGAAATAACGCCACACATCTACAACCATCTGATCTTTGACAAACTTGACAAAAACAAGAAATGGGGAAAGGATTCCCTATTTAATAAATGGTGCTGGGAAAACTGGCTAGCCATATGTAGAAAGCAGAAACTGGATCCCTTCCTTACACCTTATACAAAAATTAATTCAAGATGGATTAAAGACTTAAATGTTAGACCTAAAACCATAAAAATCCTAGAAGAAAACCTAGGCAATACCATTCAGGACATAGGCACGGGCAAGGACTTCATGTCTAAAACACCAAAAGCAATGGCAACAAAAGCCAAAATTGACAAATGGGATCTAATTAAACTAAAGAGCTTCTGCACAGCAAAAGAAACTACCATCAGCGTGAACAGGCAACCTACGAAATGGGAGAAAATTTCTGCAATCTACTCATCTGACAAAGGGCTAATATCCAGAATCTACAATGAACTCAAACAAATTTACAAGAAAACAACAAACAAGCCCATCAAAAAGTGGGCAAAGGATATGAACAGACACTTCTCAAAAGAAGACATTTATGCAGCCAACAGACACATGAAAAAATGCTCATCGTCACTGGCCATCAGAGAAAGCAAATCAAAACCACAATGAGATACCATCTCACACCAGTTAGAATGGTGATCATTAAAAAGTCAGGAAACAACAGGTGCTGGAGAAGATGTGGAGAAATAGGAACACTTTTACACTGTTGGTGGGACTGTAAACTAGTTCAGCCATTGTAGAAGACAGTGTGGCAATTCCTCAAGGATCTATAAGTAGAAATACCATTTGACCCAGTCATCCCATTACTGGGTATATATCCAAAGGATTATAAATCATGCTGGTATAAAGACACATGCACACGTATGTTCACTGCGGCACTATTCACAATAGCAAAGACTTGGAACCAACCCAAATATCCATCAATGATAGACTGGATTAAGAAAATGTGGCACATATACACCAGGGAATACTATGCAGCCATAAAAAAGGATGAGTTCATGTCCTTTGTAGGGACATGGATGAAGCTGGAAACCATCATTCTCAGCCAACTATCACAAGGACAAAAAACCAAACACCACATGTTCTCACTCACAGGTGGGAATTGAACAATGAGAACACTTGGACACAGGAAGCAGAACATCACACACCAGGGCCTGTCATGGGGTGTGGGGAGAGGGGAGGGATAGCATTAGGAGATATACCTAATATAAATGACGAGTTAATGGGTGCAGCACACCAACATGGCACATGTATACATGTGTAACAAACCTGAATGTTGTGCACATGTACCCTAGAACTTAAAGTATAAAAAAAAAAAAGAAAGAAAGAAAGGGCAGGGAGGAAGGAAAATGATTTTCTAAAGACGCCTTTAAAAGGATTATTATGAGTGGATTTTTAAAATATGGTGTATATATATATATGCCATATTTTATATATATATATATATATATATGCCATATATATATATACCATACACACACACACACACACACACACACAATGGGATACTATTCAGCCTTAAAAAACAGGAAATTCTGTCATCTGTAACGATGTGGATGAACCTAGTGAAATAAGCCAGGAATAGAAAGGTAAATTCCTGCTGGGCACAGTGGCTCGCACCTGTAATCCCAGCACTTTGGGAGGCCGAGGCAGATGGATCACCTGAGGTCAGGAGTTCGAGACCAGCCTGGCCAACATGGTGAAACTCCATCTCTACTAAAAATACAAAAAATTAGCTGGACATAGTGGTGAGTGCCTGTAATCCCAGCTACTCAGGAGGTTGAGGCAGGAGAATTGCTTCAATCTGGAAGGTGGATGTTGCAGTGAGTGGAAATTGCACTATTGCACTCCAGCCTGGGCAACCAGAGCAAAACTCTTATCTAAAAAAAAAAAGAAAGAAAGAAAGAAAAAGAAGGAAAGGTAAATGCCATATGATCTCACTTGTATGTGGAATCTAAAAAGTCAAATTCCTAGAAGTAGAGAGTAAAATGGTGGTTGCCAGAGGCTGGGGATGGGGAGGTGGAGTTGGGGGATTAGGCAATAGGGGGTGGGCAGGGAGAGATGAGACATCGGTCAATGGGTACAAAGTTGCAGTTAGGAGGAATAAGTTCTGGTGTTCTATTGCACAACAAGGTGACTACAGTTAATAATGTATATTTCAAAATATCTGAAAGAGAAGATGTTAAATGTTCTCACTAAGAAAACATGATAAAAATTTGAGGTGATGGATATAATTACCCTGATTTAATCATTTTCAAGGTATACATGTATTGGAACGTCACACTGTACCCCATAAACATTCACAAGTATTTGTCTATTTAAAATAAAATAAAAATTTAAAAAATTAAAAAGGATTATGATAACCAAAGGTTGATGTTCCTTTTAGAGATACAATATACAAATATTATTTTATCTAGCTTAAATCCATTGGCAATACATTTTAAGAAACCCATGCATTGGCTGTCTTCAGAGTAGTATAGTGTATGAAGGCAGGATTTTAGCATTTCATTCAATGATGTAGTTGCAGATTGCATTCAAAGGGTAAAGATACAAATCGTATACAACTGATCTCATGTAAGAGGTTATACAAGACGCTTCAGTTCACATTTTTTCCATTTGTTTTGCTTGAGCACTTCCAAACCCAGTAGGTCTGATTACACTGTCACCTTTACATCAATATATAAATAAATAGGGAGGAAAATAATCACTGGAAGGTTCGGGTCATACATCAACTCTGCTTAGTTAGCATGCAAACCTATAATTCACACTGCTGCTGAAAAGCCTCCAGTGATTGCTTATCCATTACAGATCAATTGCAGAAAAAGGCTGTAACTTTATTAGAAGCCTAATTTAAGAACCCTATAAACATTTAGAATTTAAGCCCCACTGACTGAATTAAGTCCAGCCGTATGGAATATTTATATACATGTTGATTTAAATCCCTTCTGAAGCCTTTCCAAGAAAACTGTATGCTGAAGGATCAAAAGGCAATTTAACCAACCTGACTCCAGACTACCACCATCCAATCCTAAGGAATATCACCTTAGCCTTTGTCACTTGCTTAATGTAAAACATCCAAACGAAATTACCCACAGCTCATTAAAAAAAGAAACTCATTTATCCAATATTAGGTTGTTTAAACTTTAAGATTTACTATTCCTCAAGTGTTTGCATGGTTTTCTCTAGGTAGCCGCCCAGAACACAGTGCTACTGCAGTCATGAATTCCTGTTAGCTGGTAAGCTACCTGCAGAAAATAGATGTCTTTGTTCATCCCAGGCGTTTTCCTTATCTCTAGGCAGTCATCTTACCAAGGTATGGGGAAGGAGATTGTAGATGACTCTGGGAAATCCATCAAAACTAAGGCAAGAGCTATCAAATCACAATCTGATGGAAAAAGGTAGGTAATGTTTCCACACAGGAAGAAGAGCTTCTCTCCTCGTGCTGGCTCTGAATAGATTTTACAGTGTAAATCAAGCTGTAGGAGGTTGTAAGGAAACTTAGAGAGCACCTACTCTCTTAAGTATGATACCAAACTCACACTTAAGACCTGGATCTTGCCTCCCATCATTCAAGTGTAAAACTTTGTCTTATTAGAGAGCAGAAACATCCACGTATCTCATAATGAATGTGTATTGAGTTTCTATAGAACTTATATTCACTAAACAATATTGCTTAATAGTTTTGTCCCCAAGGCTAGTTAGGAGTGAACCCAGAACAAAAGCTAGGATTTTTAACTTCAAAATGAATGTATATTTTGAAATATACATTATATTTTGCCCTCTCCTTCCCGCTTGGTTCACTCCGTGTCTTGAAGGAAGGCATTTTCTACAGAAGGCAAGAAAGGTCCAAGAACTTGGAGCTTGTACATGGCTGTTTCTTGGGAACTTCAAGGTCACATTGCCTGTGGAGCTGCTCCAGGCTGAGGGCTTTGATTCCTCCTGGCAGAAATAGTACACTTGGCTGTGAGTTCCTGCTCCTCCCCATTCCCTCTGGGGCCTCACCACTTTCTCTTAGTACATTTTTCTCTGGACGCTATCTTCAGCTTTAGAAAAGTTTAGCTAATCCCTTCTGAGCTTCATCTTAAGAGTTTTATAAATTAATACTCTCATTCCACATTCATAAATTCTGACTGTTACAAATAACAGCATTTATCATTTATCATTTATCATTTTTACACACAATAATGTATAGTCATAGTCATTCTTGAACTAGGGAGTGGTCATTAGAAAGTATCACAAAGTGTTTGGGAAGTAGTCACGGTTTTAGCTGGGTGAGAGCTTTTTAATGTTTTACAACTCTAGTAATAAGAAATTACATCTTATATCGAACTCTATCAGTGAAATTAAACTCTCCTTTTTCTTTTAATAAAATTAAAATGTTTCGCTATCAAATTTTAATAAAATCCTTTCAGTGTATGAATATTTTCTTATGATAATCCTTAGACATGGTGGTTTTCCCAGTTAAATTGGCCAGATTAATTTACACTTCCCTCGTTGGTCTTTTCTATACCTAGGGGCAAACTCCTTTAGACAGGAATATGTCTATTTTAATTTCTGACCAATTGGCAATAAAGACTATCCTATGTACATGTAGATATGTAGCAATACTTCCTCAGAGGAGGAGGATACTGGCTAGTGATTACTGTGAGCTTACTACATGCCAGGTATTAGTCTAAGAGCTACAAATGGAATCAGGTTCATTTCCCACAAAGTATTGTTATTAACCCCATTTCACAGACCAGGAAAGTCACAAAGCTTGATAGTCACTAGTAATGAAAAGAGAGAAACACAGAAATGCATCTTTATTTCTTTAATCATTCCTTCAACAACTAGCTGATTTCCTCAACAAAGGCTCATGTTCTCCACAAATATTGTCTGAAAATTAAATAATAATAAAACAAAACATAAGAGCTGAATCCCTCTTACTGGTTCAGATCCATGAAGTCCACAGTTTTCAGTACAATGTCTAGTTCATTTGTTAGTTCGCAATACATTCCCCTGCCCTTAGAAATACTTAAACTGATTGTACTAAAAAATAAATCTTACTAGACCTTATTCAAGTATTTTTATCCTTGTAATTAAGCTAGTCTATTTACCAGAGGTTGTTTTGTTTGCAGATACTGTTAATATATTAGTCTTTACTTATAAATCTCTCTGCTGCAGAGAAAATGATGTGGAAAATGCAAAGAGAGTAAAGAAAAAACTAAATTCAGGCATCTTTTTAGATAAACGTGATTGTCTACCAAGACTTTCCAAACACCACCTTAGTCCCTTAGGAAATGGATTCTGCAAAGATGAAAAATAAATTTTCTTTTAATTTTTTTATGGAGATGTGATGAAAACACAAGTTATCTGTGGTCATGAACAATTAGAGCTTGAAAGTTAGTCCCACTTCTAAGTATAAAGAATAAAATAAAAATCACCCATAATCCCACCATTCAAAAATCACTACTCAATGTTTCAGCCCATTTCCTTCCAGTCTTTTTTTCTACTTTAAAAATCATAATAGGCCGGGCACTGTGGCTCAGGCGTGTAATCCCAGCCCTTTGGGAGCCCAAGACAGGTGGATCACTTGAGGTCAGGAGTTCGAGACCAGCCTGGCCAACATGGTGAAACTCCTTCTGTACTAAAAAATACAAAAAATTAGACAGGTGTGGTGGTAGCAGGTGCCTGTAATCCCAGCTACTTGGGTGGCTGACTCAGGAGAATCACTTGAACTGGAGAGGCGGAGGTTGTGGTGAGCCAAGATCGTGCCACTGCACTCCAGCTTGGGTGACAGAGTGAGACTCTGTCTCAAAAATAAATTAATTAATTTAATTTAATTTAAAAACATAGTAAATAGGCTGTCTTCAAAAACTCAAGGTTTACTTAGACCATTTATTCAAGAAGTTTTTCCCTTCATCCCCAGGAAAAAAATTTCTATTATCCTCCTGTCCTGCAACGTATTCACCTCCTTCAAAGGCAACTCAAGTCATCGACAGAAAAATCAAATGACGCTTTAGCCACTCAGTTGCTTTCTTTCCTATTTGGGGGATAAATTCTTTAATTAAATTAAAGATTAACAAAGCCTTGGTAATTAGTATGCATCCTGTTAATTGCAAAGATGGCTTAGCTATTCTCAGCAGTTAGTTTTTTTACAAAGGTACTTGCAATGAAAGGGTCAAGTTTAAGGCTTCTCTAAACCTCTGCTCTACATCTCTCTCTCTGTTAAAAACCTTCCTGGTGTTAGATATTTGTTTAATGATCAATAGTGGCTTCTATTCCTATCACTGAGTATTTCAGAAAGTAGCATAACCAAGTCAATGTTTAACTGGATTCTTTGGGTCTGAAATGGCAAAGTTGAAGGGAAGTCTCCATGGAAACCAGCCTCCCAGGAAGTGGCCAAAAGGGTTAGTGTGCAGTGAAGCAGAGCTAGAAGGATGCCACGAAGGAAATGACTGCTTTGTAAAGCCAGGGTAAACTTCTGAAATGCCTTGATTAAAATAAGCTATATTAAAGACCCCAAAACCACTTCCCTCGCAGCTTTCCTCTGAATGTCTTTCACAGGAAATGGGCCTGAGTCACTCTAAGACTCACCCTAGGGTGATCAAAGTAGCACCTTTGCAAAACAAAGAGGTAGAGACTCCCTCAGCTGGCCGTGTGGACTTTGCATTCAATCAGAATTTGGAAGAAAAGACTTCATATTCACTGGCAAGACTGCAGGACCAGAAAAAAGCTTTGGAAGGGCAGCTGCCACCTTTACAAGAAACCTGGTATGGAAGATATTCTACAGGTAAACATAAAACCCAGCATGAGATGTGTGTATCTGGACCAAGGAGCATTATTAATAGATTTATCTGGCTGTCTCCATGATCTCAGAAAGTTTCTCAATTCCTGAAATGTAAAGGAATTTAGGCTATCTTTGAAAACTCAAACAAATCTTTCAATGAGGATTGCATGTCAATTGAAAGTATTCTGGGTGCATTAGAATGGGAGTATAGACTGTACAAAGGGCTTTTCACCATTCCATATAAGAAGGATACATCACTTTGTTTCAGCTCAGTTTGTAATGCTTTCAATGTTTATACCTAGTTTTGCCAGACCATTAAAATTACATAGATACTAGTGATAAATGATAGCAATCGTGTTTCAGTTAGATTCTAAATTTAAATCATTCTCTCCAGTATAGTTTAATGCACCAGGCTTTGTGGTTTTGAAAGCAGCACTTTAAGAGTGAGTTAATTCTAACATGAATTTTGAAACCACCCTAAACAGAATTGATTTATTGCAGTACAGAGGAGTGGATGAGTCACCCTTTTCCCAACCCCACATTCCTCATGGTCATCTGCAGAACTAACAGAATTCTTTCCCATTATGATTGGAAGCTCTGAGCCTGAAGTGGCCATAAATCCTGGGATATTTTATAAGCCATGTAAAATGTTTTATGATGACCACAATGATAATTAAACAGACATTCTCACTTAGAAAAATATATGTTTATTATATATACATATATATGTATATATGTATATTGTTTTCCCTTTTCTTCACCTTCTGGATCAATAACACAAATAAGTTTCCCTTATTGGATGCCTTGTTCAGAAAGCTTCACATTCTCTTTTGGTACCTAGCAAATCTTGCCTGGAATGATTTTTCATGGCTATTGTCTGCAGAATTGATAACCTTTGGTTGTTTCTATACGGCCTATTTTTATGCTCTTTATGTTCTTCAAGTTCTTAAGCACATGGATGGGAATTTTCCCCTTAGGAATTTTTTAATGATAGATAGATGGATAGGTGATAAGACATGATTTAAAAAATGGAGCGTGAATGTGTACTAAGAGTATGCAATGCTCCTATTGAGGAATTCCCTTTTTATCCAAACCCCCATTGAGAGTTTTAAGATTTTGGTGACAGAGAGAGACTCTGTCTCAATTAAAAAAAAAAAAAAACAGATTTAGGTAACTGAATAAATGGTGAGCTTACATCTGAAGTGACAAAATCACACTAAAAATAAATAACAAGGAGATCACGATTCTCATGATCTCCCATATTCTTACCCCAGCTCCATCAAATACCAAATCAAATGACCTTGGGCAAGTTACTTCATCAATTATTTTCACTTGTAATCAGGGGTAAAAATAAATGCCTGACACAGCCTATGCCATTTGAGGAAAATCTAATTAAATAATGGAGTAATGTCACTAAAATAAAAAAAAATAAGGATTAGTAAGGCTTCTGAAAAAATAGCTAAAATACTTACATTTTAAAATCCAATATGTTTGTTGTTTCCATCCTGCTCAATATGCTGGCATCTTTTCAAAAGAAAATAAGGACATAGTTTCCATCCCACTAAAAGTCAGAGAGAACAAAGTCCTTAAAGTGGTCATTCACATGTCTTAAGGAGAGAGAGGCATAATTACCCAGGGATTTTTCCATGTATTATTTTTTTATTTTTTTAATTATACTTTAAGTTCTAGGGTACATGTGCACAACATGCAGGTTTGTTACATATGTATACATGTGCCATGTTGGTGATATACCTAATGTAAATGACGAGTTAATGGGTGCAGCAGGGATTTTTCCATTTAAAATGCAAAGTGGGGCTGTAAAATAGTCTATGGAACAATCTAGAAATCAGAATGTGTCCAGATTGTTAAAAGGGAAGGACAAGAACTTCATTCATGCAGCGTTGGTCATGGTAGCACTCCCAAGAGCTCAGGACAATCAAGCTGGAAAATAAAATCCATAATGGATCTGTTGAGCCTCTCTGTTTCCTAATAGAGGCTTAACTCTGTATCCCCAGCTTGTTTCATCAGGAAAGAATATTGATATGCTGTATTATAGTGGCAACCTGTGGAAATTTTTTTCACTAAAGGGGCTATTGAATTGTGTTCACACATACTCCATTTCTTTCTCATTTCTGTATAATCACCTATCTATCTATCATCTATTTCATCTACGAAGATTATTTTCATTTTTTAAAGTTATATATTTTTTCTGATGTCTTATATTTCGGGGAGGAGATTTTATGCAATTAAAACAAGTCAATAAATTTCTATTTTCCAGGCCAAATTCTGTTTGAAAAATAATTGCAGTCAACATATTGGTAATTTTGTAACTCTTCCCCTAAGTATGAACCTGAGTAGGAAGTTATGAGAGCAGATATTAAATCCTGGGTCTAGACTAAAATAGTGTCATTTGCACTAATGTAGGTTCCCTGCTTTCTGTGTTTCATCTCCACTTTCAACCCACAGGTTAGATATATATAACTGAAAAGGTACAAAATTGTGTTGACAAAGTCTAGTAACTAATGATTGCCTGATTTAATAGTAAATTATATTTAATGTCTTATTCCTGTTTCTTCCCCAATCATTCAAGCATCCAGGGACCTGTATTTTGACATCCCACTGGAACACAGAGAAACAAGTATTATTAAAAGGCATCCACCCCAAAGACTTCAAGTAAGATGAATTTAAAAGGCTTCATAAGGAATTTCTTGGATATAATGGTAACATCCCTTTTTAAACTATAATCATCAAAGAGGGATATTGATAATGACCAAGCTATTAATGAGAATGTTCTCAAAGAAAAATGTCATCAATCGCAAATACTCTATTAGTTTAAGATTTCCTTTAGCAATGATTTCGCTTTTAAGACTGGCCACCGAAAGAAGCTAGTAGCAAGGACATAGGTATGATGGAACTCAAGAGGCTTGAATCTAGCACTGATTAGTTGGGTGACTATGGGAAAACAACTTGTAATAAATAATAACAGCTACTACTGTTTAATTACACCCTACTACAAGTCAGATACTATACTAGGCAATTCAATCTATGTCATTCATTTAATCTTCTTAGCCACCTATGAAAAAGGAAGAATTATCTTTGTTTTATACCTGCTAGTCAAAGAGTTCAGTAACTACCCCCAAGACTCACAGAGGCCAGATATCAACCAGGTCTCCAAAGTCTGTACTCTTAACTGTCAGCATAAGTAATTTCTATAGTCCTTCTATCTTTAACCTTTTATTGTTCTAGATGTTAACTGGTTGTTTAAATTCGGGACATTGGATTCCAAGGAAGCAAAGCAAGAGCTTTAAACGCATTCACCTTAATAAATATTTAATGGGTTCTCTGTAGCTAGCTATACATTTTAAGAACTCTCAACCTAGAAAGGGAATGGGTAGATTGGAGTGGTCCTTGAAAATGAGCATCACTGGAAGGAGGGTTTGGGGCTGTCTTGTGAGCAGGATCTATCACTGACATTTGAAGCCAAATCCCACCTGCTACACAATTCACCCAGACGCCTGGACCAATCCCAGGGGTATTGGAGCTCATTTGTTGGGGATTATTTCTGTTTCAGTTGGTTTTTATTTACCTGTCTTCTGCAGAAGCTCACAGCCATTATTTGAAGTGATCACATCATTTTGTCTCAAAAGAGTATCTTTTCCCAAAATATTAGAAACTATCAAATCATTATTTAGATAAAGAAAAATAAAATGAAATATAACAAATTAATATCTAATTTACGAGTTTTTACAAATCCTCTAGGTAAACAGGACAGTTTTAAAATGTGTTTTATGCCTAAATCAAATACTTGCTTTCAAAGGAGTGTGTTTAATACATGTTTCTGTGAAGCCTCTAAGCTGATTAGTTCAAATAGAAGATATTACTCTAACTAGTGAAAAATATTTGTCTAGTACTTTATAGCTCACAAGTACTTTTTATATCTATCAATCCTAAACAAAGGAGGTTAGGTTTTAATTTTCTCAATAGTCAAACAAGCTCAAAAAGAGAACATTGGTATTTCAGAGTCAAACACTGCACCACCACCCCCATACACACACACCCTAACCAACCATCTTAAAAACAAAGAATCAAGACAAATGAATTATTTCAGTGCAAAGACTATGCCTTTTTTTTCTTCAACTTTTAAGTTCAGGGGTACAGGTGCAGGATGTGCAGGTTTGTTACATAAGTAAATATGTGCCATGGTGATTTGCTGCACAGATCATCCCATCACCTAGGTATTAAGCTCAGCATTCATTAGCTGTTCTTCCTGATGCTCTCCCTCTCCACCAACCCTGACAGGTCCTAGTGTGCGTTGTTCCCCCCTCCCGTGTCCATATGTTCTCATTGTTCAGCTCCCACTTATAAGTGAGAACATGTAGTGTTTGGTTTTCTGTTCTTGAGTTAGTTTTGCTGAGGATAATGGCTTCTAACTCCATCCATGTCCCTGCAAAGAACATGATCTCGTTCCTTTTTATGGCTGCATAGAATTCCATGGTGTATATGTACTACATTTTCTTTATCCAGTTTATCATTGATGGGCATTTAGGTTGATCCCATGTCTTTGCTACTGTGAACAGTGCTGCAATTAACATACGCATCAATGTATCTTTATAATAGAATGATTTATATTCCTCTGGGTATATACCCAGTAACAGGATTGCTGGGTCAAATGGTATTTCTGCCTCTAGGTCTTTGAGGAATCACCACACTGTCTTCCACCATGGTTGAACTAATTTACACTCCCACCAACAGTGTAAAAGCATTCCTTTTTCTCCACAACCTCTCCAGCATCTGCTGTTTTTTGGCTTTTTAATATAGCCATTCTGATTGGTGTGATGTGGTATCTCATTGTGGTTTTGATTTGCATTTCTCTAATGATCAGTGATGTTGAGCTTTTTTTCATATGTTTGTTGACTGCGTGTATGTCTTCTTTTGAGAAGTGTCTGTTCATGTCCTTTGCCCACTTTTTAATGGGGTTGTTTGTTTTTTTCTTGTAAATTTGTTTAAGTTCCTTGCAGACTCTGGATATTAGACCTTTGTCAGATGGATAGATTGCAAAAATTTTCTCCCATTCCTTAGGTTGCAAAGACTATGTCTTATTCAATCTTATGTCTTCAGCCATTAATACTTAATATGAGATCCACAAAAGTTTGTGAGTAAAATGAATGAGTAAATGAATGACAGTAAGACCCATCCTCCCTGCTGGAGGGGGGATAAAGCGCTCAAAGTGCACTCCCTGCTATTGCAGACCTGTAATCACTGTATTCGAAGTGTGTACCATCACTGTAACATGACTGTATTAGAAGTCTCACTGACTAGCAAAAATAACTAACATGATTAACTAAAGGATATAGGAATGTTTTATTGAACCAAAGATCTGGGAGACACCTAAGCTTCAGGGAAGAATGATACCTTGGAACCTGAAATGCAGAGCTCTCTCAATCCCTAAGCTCTTCTCTGTGCAGTTCCTATACTCTTTCTCCCCAAAGATCAGTTTTCTCTGTTCTTCAGGTACACAATGAAATATGGCCACCCTGAGCTTGTATCTTATAGTTCCAGTCAAATGGACAGATTGGCCTTTTTGACTCCAATTCCAGATTCCTAGGAGAAAGGATATTGGCTCAGCTTTGCTCATGATTTCAGCTGTAGACTCTGGAGTCAGCTCCCAGAGAGAAGGGAAATCACTAGAAACTTGGCAGACACTCCCAAAGAGATCAGCTATAATTATCTTCACAAATGAAGCTCAGCACATTTTCCAGCACAAATGAGTTTTTGAGAGAATAATACATGCTGGGTCCTCATGACATGCTAATTAATAGCCTAATTTCTGCCAAAGAAAATTCTAAAATTATTTTTAATTATTAAACCAAATCTAATTGTATGCTAAATTATTTGAGTTATATTTTTGGCACCTTCTACTTCCTAAACATCTACTCCTCAAATAAAGAGCAAGTCATGAACTAGCGCTATCCAGCCTGGAGCTGAGAGGTTTTGAGAGCCTCTGCCAGGGAACTCTGAATCAAATGGGCCTTTTTATTGAAGAGTTGATTAGCACTGTCCCCTCTGGCCTCATCACCTTCTTATCCAACCATTTCAGGTCTAGCTTAAATTGGAGGTGTTTCCCCCACACATATAGTGTGTCCTCAGATGATCTCCTTGGATAACTCTCTCATCTTCAAATACTTGTCCAAACCTCACTGTCCCTATAAGACCCACCCTGACCAATCAATTGACATTGCAACCCCCATATCAGCACTCTTGAGTCCCCTGGCCCTTCACTGGATTCGCAAATCTCCTGGCAGACGCTTCAACTGATTATGCTGACCATTTATTTTGTTTGAGAAGTCAAATAATCCAGAAGTCTTTGGACAAATGATACTTATATTATAAAGTGAAAATAAGGTGTCATTCTAATCAATTCTCTAGCAGTTCCTCCCATTGTGTTCTCTTTGAAGAAGATGAAGTGAGGCATCTCACTTCCTGGGCAGGGAAAAGGAACATGCACACAAACCCAGAATTCTGAGGCAATTTCATCTGACTGGTTTATTTAGCGGAAGCCAATTTCACCAACAATTTTCTGCAGTGCTTCTCAAATCAAGTGGCAAATGATTTAACGAAGAGATCTCAGTTGCAATGTTCGTTGCTGCCATCTAGTGGCTTTTGTGACGGAATAGTGTGATTCCTTAGGCTATTTGCAAAGGCCAGGGAGAAACTCAACCTGGAGAGAGTTCTTGAAGATATCTACCACTGAACCCTTACTAGAATTGTGTGTTTAAACAGAAAGGCTGAAAATAGAAGAAAGAGATCTGTGATAACTACATATTTATACTATCAAAGCAAAAACTTGGTCCATGAATTTATGGATAGATGAGTTTAATAAAACTAAAAATTCTTGGCTTCTTCAGACTCAATTTTTCAAAAATATTCCACAAAAAAAAAAATCCTCCATAGTCTATTATGATGTCATTCCTTTATTCACTTAAGACAATGTAGAAGTCAATGGCCCCCAACCTAGAAAGAAATCATCAGAATCCCTGGGGGAGTTTTGAAAATATTTATTTCCAGGACATACCCCAGACCTGTTGAATCTCAATCTCTAGTGAATGGGCCAAGAATTTCTGTTTTTTTTTTTTTAATCCCAGAAAAGTCTGATGATAAGCCATTATGGAGAACATATAGTGCAGAAAAGAGCTTTAGATTTGGAGCTGGACACACTTGCGCTTAAATCCTGGAGATGCCACTGTCTAGCTGTTCAACCTTAGACAAGTCAGCAACCTGTCTGAAATGGGGAATCTTCATAATTATCCACGGAGTTCACATGAAGATTGAATGAGATTACATATTTATAACCCTGGGCATGGCGTGCATAATGGCTGCAAAGGCATATAGGCCTAATGAGAAAGAACCAAATCCTAAACACTGCATGTCCAGAGGATGGCACAAACACTTGTTCTCCCCAGCTTCCATAAATCCCCCTTCAGTCATTCCTGATTCTTCCTCCCATAGGTGCCTTGAGGGGCTCCTCTCCCTTGGCCTCCCCTCCCCTTCTCCTTCCCCTTTTCTTGCAGTGTTCTGACTTGATCAGCAGCTGCCTCTTGTGCCAGCAGGTCCCATTTGCTTTGCATCTTCATGTCCTGCAGAGTTAAGAGCCAGGGGAACAGACAAACTCCTCTTACTAGGATTGATCTCCTCTCATTGCATTTTTGCTAAGTCATGTTAAAAGACCCACTTCCTGCTCTGAGGTGAGAATGGAACAGAGAACCACTTCCCACCACAAATGCAAATTATTACCTGGTATATATCTAACATAAAGATGAGCTCTTCCCCCTTGTTGTCTCTTCTTTGTCTCCACATCCTTTGCCCTTCTTCTCTTCCTTACCAGGTCTACTTTGGCCTGCTCCAGCAGAAAGGACTGCTCGGTGCTCTCAGTCCAGGACCAGGGACCTAGAAGTGGTTGTACAGGGAAGTAGTGGGGGACCCAGGTCATGCTCCCCATTACAAGTGCTGAATATCCAGTATCTATCTTCCGTGGTTCCACTCTCTCTTTTTATCCTGGTCACCTTGAAAGCCAAGTTAACTTCCATATCTACCCCCTTAATAATGCAACAAATCACACTAAAACTAAATCATTTTAAAGTAAATTAGCATGTGCCTTCAGCGTTGGACTAAGGTGGGAGTAGGGCTCACGCTCTTTGCTGCAGCATGATGTCCTCATGGTTTTCCTCCTACTTCTTGAGCCATCACTTCCCAGTCTCCTTGGCCAGCTTATTCCTGGGCACCAGCCTCACCACTGGAACTCCTGGAGTCTGCAGTTGTTGGCTTTCCTCTTCTCACTCCTGACCTTGCCCATGACCTGGGCTTCACTCATGCTCTACTCTGGAATTATTCCCCAAAATCTCCAGCACAGACCTCTCCTCCCAAGCTCCCTGTATAACTCAACATCTACAGTGGCCTGTCTCAAAGGTGTCTCAAACTCAATCTACTGCACACCAAATTTGTATTTTCCTTCTACATCCTACCCAAACTAGGTCTTCCTCTGGATTGCCCATCACAGGGTATGATAACACCCTCCATTCATTGTACTGTGGACTCTACTCCCCTTTACTAACCATAATGAATCTGGTTTGGTCAGCTTTAAACATTTGTAGAGCTCATCAATTTCCCTCTCTCAACCCCAGACCATCATCTTTGTCCTTCTAGCTGATCTCTCCACATCCATAATTATTCCTTTCTAGTTTCCACACTGCAGCCAGAGTGACCTTTATTTAAAAAGCAAATGTAATCGTGTCATTCCTTTGCTTAACACATGTCAGTGTCTTCTCATTGCTCTTAAGGGACCACTATCCTAATGGCCTGTCAGGCCCTGCATGACCTGGTCCCTGCCTCACCTCCCAGCTCATTCCAAGCTGCTGTTTCACTTACTGTAAACTGCAGCCAACCGATTTCTTTCCATTCCTTCAAGAGATCATGATCACTCCCCACCTCAGGGCTACGGCACAACTTAGTCCCCTAAAAACTCCCAACCTTCCAATTTCTACTGAAAAGGTAGAAATTGGAAATTAAGGCACTTTCTTGAACTGCCTCCCTAGCCCTTTCCCTCCTGCCTTAGTTTGCTAAGGCTGTAACAGAATACCACAAACCAGGTGGCTTAAACAACACAAACGTATTGTCTCCCAGTTCTGGAAGCTAGAAGACTGAGATCAAGGTGTCCATTGGGTTGGTTCCCTGTGAGGCCTGTGAGGAAGATCTGTTCCACGACTGTCTCCTAGCTTTAGGTAGTTTTCTGGCACTCTTGGGTGCTGTTCATTGGCTTGAAGAACCATCACCCCAACCTCTCCCTTCATCTTCACATCGTGTCCTGCCTGTGTGTGTGTCTGTGTCCAGATTTCCCCTTTTTTGTGAGGACGTTATCATATTGAATTAGGGGCTTGCCCTACTCCGGCATGACTTCATCTTAACTAATTATATCTGCAATGACCCTATTTCCAAGTAAGTTCCCATTCTGAGGTATGGAGGGCTAGGGCTTCAACATATGAATTTTGTGGGGAGGCAAAATTCAACCCCTAACACACCCTATTTTTCAGGTGGAGTCCTTCAGTTATGTAGTGTCATAGTTCTGCCCTGCAGGTTTTTTCTGCCCTGCAGGTGTGTAATTATCACTTGAATAATCACACAAGCAAAAGTACATCTGTTATGCATAGATTGTAAGCTCCATGAGGGGCCACATCCATTTTTGGTGACCGTTGCATCCCCATGTCTGGCACGTAGCAGTCATTAAGTACTCACTGAAGGAACAGATAAACTCTGTGGCCCTCCACGTTCCCCATTGCATGTCAATGTCAAGAGACCAGGCTTTGTCTCCCAAACCTGCTTGATCACTTCTCAGTGCTCAGCTTCTAAGGCAAGAAGGGCCGGAGGCAGACCGCTGGACATGAATTGCTGCCCAATCTTAGTGACCCCTTGAAATGCCAACATGATCTCCCCTATCAAGCCAAGCCCCTGCCAGAAAAGGACATCTCTAAAATGTGTTAGCACACTGCAGTTTCATTTTAAATGTGTCTCGTAATCACCAGTGATTACTACTAAGGAGCTTCTCTAGAGATTTTAAAAACAGATTGCTTCCCTAAGGGCTGGAATAGTTCAGCTGGGTACCTAAGGGATGTGTGAAATAAAATAAATTCCTCGTGCCTCTTTTATCTCTAATATTCTAAGATCCTGATGGTTTGAAACTTTGGACATGGTCCCTCAATGCAGACAGAAGAGGATCTTAGTCTCCTAACTCTCTGACCAACACTTCGATCAATAAGGCACTGTCGACAGTGCACTAGAATAATAAAGAACCCAGATAGTTTGAAAAGCCTTTTGTACCAATATAACCGTAATGCTGTTGGAATCACCTTTCCTGTATGCTCTCAGAAATAAGTGCCGCTTTTGCAAAGTGTTAAGACAGTTTAATGTCTGGCTTTTGTGTTTCATCATCTCATGGCATGAGGAATGCTGACTGCTCTAAACGTTGAACTTCTAGAAGCTTGAACCCATTGACTTGCCACGAGTAATTACTTCAGGAAGACTCCTGAGCCAGCGAGAAGCCAGGACAATGCACAAAGCAAAGGTGAGCTGCAGCAGTAACCTGACAGGGAGGTGAACTGGGGGTGGGCGACACAGGATTGGGGCACTGGAGCACACTGGTCCTTTCATGCATTCTCTGCATGGAGGAGTTCAAAGACAAATCAAACTGTTAAGTCATTCAGAGTGAGAACTTTTCAAAGCTATTTATTCTCTTCTGTGCATGCCTCCAACTGGCAGTGGCTGTTACCTCTTGCATGACCTCTGCGCCCATTTCTGCTTTGTGTTGAAAACAGGGCTATGTAGATGAGAAAAGACTTTTACTTAGAAATTGGTGATTCTGAAGTTTTCAAATCTGTGAAAAATTCAGCATAAGTCCTCCCTTTCATTCCTCCCCTCAGTTTAAAACTTTCTCTTTGTTCTCAGTTTGCAGGAGAAATCTTATCTACAAGTTATTCCTGACTTATTTGCCACAACCTCACCAAAAATTAATCCTGGGAAATGTCTTCTGTGTATCTTTTCCCTGCTATGCACTTATAATGTTCTGTTGACTAGAACTCCCCTCACACAGAAATGAAAGCTGGGAGGTAGAAGCAGATTTTCAACACTTTCCACTCCTAATTTTGTTTTGGAGCTAGCTAGGTGCTGCTCTGTGGCGGCTGACTTGATAAAGATGTCCAGGTGCTGTCACATCCTCAAGCCCATGTTTGTGGTGCTGACAGCATCTGTGGAGATGGCCCCTCCCTGAGGTTCACATCAGCTGACAGTCACTATCCACATGGCAACACATCACCTTTCCTGGCAACAGCAAATGACAAATGAAGGTATATTCACCTCTGGCTGCCCTCAATAACTGTCTGCACTGTCCCACTGGAGTTTATGATGCACCGGCGGGGAGATGTTCAGAGTCACAAATAATCAACTTCAAATCCTCCCTAAACTGCAATATTCTCCAAAGCTTATGCTGGCATATGGAAATGCACTCTATAGAAATAGGTTCCATTTCACCATTCAGCAGCTTCCCTCTCATTTCATAGCCAGCCGATTAGTCAATGGTAGAAGAGGCAGGGAGAAAAAGAAAGTTTTCCTCAAACCAGAACACATTTCTGGGGAGGTGGTAATAAGCGTCTGTTTACAATGGGAGTGATATCTTGTCAAAAATGAGATGTGGAAAGATATTCCCATTTAAGGTTTACAAAACTCTACAGCAACCTAAAAAACTACATATATAAACATCAAAGAGCCACTTCATTCATTGATAGTGACACAAAGGACTTGTCAGGGACACACAATAGTCCACTTTTGTCATCACAAGATATCTCTATGGGTTATGACTGATTAAGATCTGACTCTGTTTCAAAAAGGATCTAAACTTGTGAATTGCAGAGTCAGTAACAAATTACCCCATACTAACAAATGTGTTGTCTTTCATAGCAGGTACTAGAAAAGAAAATGCAAACTCCAATGTATACCTCTGAGAACAGACAATATTTGCATAAGATGCAAATGCTGGAAATGATCCGTAAAAGACAAGAGGTAAATACGAGAAGAGAAAAGAGTGTCATATTTACCAAATTTTCATCACATAATCACTGCCCTGCCACATGAATCTATCAAGCATAGAGAGCCAGTCTTTACTTAGCATTTTAAATATCGTCATTGAGGTTGAAAGTTCAACTACTAACGCTGAGAAGAATCAGGAAGATTCCTTCTGCTGAAAACCCTGTCGAGTCTTTTCTAAGTTTTCAGTCCTATCAAGGATGTATCTGTGTCTCAAGTCTCCATTTTTAAAAACAGTTTGCTCCTATGACACTCTGGACATAGGAAAATGGGTTTAGATCATTTTTCTTGGTTTAGTGAAAGGAGGACGGGGTGAGTTGTTCTTTATTCTGATACCTAGGCCTCTCTCTATAATTCTTGCCATAGAATTATCTAACAAGAAAAACCTCTTGTCAAAAAAACAACCAACCAAACAAACAAAAAAATCCTTTACCAGTAATACCTATAACTGTCATATTCCAAATTCCTCCCTCTAGGCAATGAGCCTTTAGTTACTGCTCTCTGCAACTCCAATCATATCAGCTAGCCTACAGAAACACACTTTTGTAAAGGTCCTCATCCTAATTGAGCCATACCTTTTTGAGACTGGGCACACTCACCTTTCTCCTACCAAGCCTGTCAATAAAGAAATTTCCCATACCTTCTAATAGGTAAAAGCAAACCATGTTCTGGTTAGAGGACTGCAGATGTCTACAGATAAGCACACAACTTGCAAAGTGGCTGATCTGTTGATCTATTCTGGTGAAAGTAGCTTGGGAAGAACATTGATCATTTATGGTTGATGATTTTCAGGCCCAAATGGAGTTAAAGAAAAGTCTTCATGGAGAGGCAAGAATTAATAAGCGAAGTCCAAGGGACCACAAAGCCAAGAAAACCCTTCAAAGCAACCCAAGGAATGATGACCATGACCTTCTAACCATGTTGCCTGATGAAATCTTGAACAGAGGTCCCAGTGAGTCATGTACAATTTTTTAGTAAAATATTTCAAGTGTTTTTAAAACTTCATCAAATAAACTACCAAGGGAGGGACATGGTGAGAAGACAGCAAACAGCTTTGAGCTCTTGCTGAGATTTTTACTTTCCAGAATATAGTGGGCATGTTGTCATGTAATTTTGGATGGCTGGGAGGAAAAGACAGAAGCTTAAGCTTGGTAATTAAATGTCTCTTTCTTTGTATGGGTTTAATATGCTTTGCATGCTTCATTGCAAGCCTTGCCTCATCCCTAGAAGGAGAAAAGGCATAATAGCCTCATCTTGTGGTTAGAGAGAATGAAGCATATGAAGAGATATTGCCTGCAGTCACATCGCAAATTTGCTTCGGCAGAGTTGGCACCATATGCAGACACTTATCTTCCCGACTGCACCCTTTTCTGTGCAGGTCAACCCTCTTTGGCACATTCAGAATTTCTAGAATGAATCACTGCCCAACCTAAGCTTGCTGTTCCTGCTGATCTACTGGCTCAGTGGACCAGGCCTCTAATGTCACTCTTCCCTATCTCCCTACAGCTGGTCAGTCACCAAGCCCTGCTGATATCACCTAGCAGTAAAATCTGCCCTTTCTCTTCCATTCCCAGTAGTATTGCCTTAGGTATGGCCCTGGTCCTGTTACACCAGGGCTCCAGCTACAGCCTCCTGACTTGGCCCCTCCCATTAGGTCTTACTGTCCATCCATCAACGATTCACTTCAGTGGTTCTCCATGTGGTCACCAGACCACCAGCATCAGCATCACCTGGGAACCTTTTAGGGCCCAGAGTGACTGAATCAAAAACTGCAGGGGTTATGCCCAGTTCTCTGGGTTTAACCACCCCTCCAGGTTATTGTGATGCCCTTAAAGTTTAAGAAACACTTAACTTTAAGTGATTCTTAACTCTACTCGGTAATTAAAGTATTACCACAGACAAGCATCATCAGTATCACCTGGGAGTTTATTACAAAAGGCAAAATTGGAGGTCGTACCCCAGACCTACTAAATGAGAACATGCATTGTATCAAGATTGCCAGATGATTCTCATGCACACTGAAGTTCTAGAAGCACTGCACTAACATCAGAGTAATCTTATAAAACGCAAATCTGACCATGTCACTCTCCTGCTTAGAAAAACAAAAATCCTCCGTGATTCTTGTCAGCCCGAAGACAACATTTAAACTCCTTAACACGGAGCTAAGTGTGGTGACTCATGCCTGTAGTCCCAGCTACTCAAGAGGCTGAGGTGGGAGGACCACCTGAGGCCAGGATTTCAAAACCTAGCCTGGGCAACGTAACAAGGCCCCTGTCTCAGTAAAATAAAATAAACTCAACATGGGATCCTAAGACATTCAGGATCTAGTCATTGCCTACCTAGCCTTTCTAGCTTCATTTTCTGCCACTCTTACACCCTGCCCCCACATTTCAGCTGGGCCAAATTGTTTATGCTCTCAGATCGCTCTATGCTTTCTAATGGACAGGCTTGTCTCCAACTTCTACGCTACATTGCCCCACCAATTAGAGCCCCATTAAGTTTTCCTTGTTTGTATTTCCCCAGGGTAAACCCACAGTTGAAATTTCCAATATTGTTCACACACAAAGATTGCTGTGCTGTGGGCCAAATCCCCACATCAGCAGGACTGACCCACCACTGAGAGAACTGCAGAAAAGCTGGCTATGTCTCTGGAGGTCTTGAACTTCTAAGATGCAAAATTGCCTGCTGAAAGAGACACTGCTCCTACTCGGAGAAACAAGATGCTTAACCAATAAGTTAATTAAATAAGAAAAGGCTGAATAATTGAAAATCTACTTGGGGCATCTATTTAACCTATACTCCCAAGTCTCAGAATGAAATATCCTTTGTAGTCACATAAACAATTTTTACCACTTAAACAATACCTTAAAAAAATATGCAAAACAACCAAGAAAAAAAGCCTCAGCTAAAGTTAGACACTTAAGAGTCATCACTTGAGAGCACGCCAAGAAAAACCAGCATTGGTGAAGTCCTTGGAAGATGTCTCAGACCTGGAGGGGACCAAGGAGAAACTGGCACATGCAGAAAGGGGTTTTCCTCTGCTCTCCTGATGCTTTTTAAAGCTGCTTCATTTTGTTCAAGCTAAGGTTTGTTGAGTGCTTACTATAAGCCAGGTACTGTGGTTTGCCTTTAATATGCATTATCTCTTTTAATTCTCACACAGCCTAGAAGGTAGGAGCTACTATTAGCCCCAGTGTGATAGAGCCAGGATTCAAGGTCAGGTCTTTTTGACCTGCACTCTCACACAGCCCCACCAGGACACCAAGGACTTGGAACTCTGTCAAGGACAGCTTTGGAAAAGTTTGCAAATGTGGGGGTTGTGACTCCTTGACCTTATTTTCAAAGAAGGCCACACTCTGCAACTTCTGAAAGGAAAGTTAAAGCAGCTGGCAGACTTTGGAGCTCATGTTCTCCTGGAAGTGACGGAGTGTAGAGAAGGGAGAATAGAAGGAGTAACTCAGGCAGGAACCAATTCAAGTGCCAGTGAGGGAGGCATAGCTGCATCAGTAGTGCACAAAAGCTCGGTTATGAGCAGAACCACCTGAGGAGCTTCTCAAGAACACCCAGTCATGCCTGTAATCCCAGCACTTTGGGAGGCAAAGGTGGGCAGATCACCTGAGGTCAGGGGTTCTAGATCAGCTTGGCCAACATGGTGAAACCCCATCTCTACTAAAAATACAAAAATTAGTCGGGCACAGTGGCGGGCATCTGTAATACCAGCTACTTGGGAGGCTGAGGCAAGAGAATCACTTGAACCCAGGAAGCAGAGGTTGCAGTGAGCCAAGATCATGCCACTGCACTCCAACCTGGGTGACATAGCAAGACACCCAGTCCTGTCTCCCAGCTTCATCCTACTGAATCTGAATCTCTAGGTTGAAGGTGAAAGAATTTTACATTTTAAAAGTTCCTCAAGTGATTTTGAACATTAACCAAACTTAGATGGACTAGATAACCCTTGAGAACTCTTTCAACACTTTAACCATATGAGAATCTTTTTCTTTGTAACAACTTGTGTGTGCGCGCGCGCGTGTGTGTGTGTGTGTGTGTGTGATACACATGACAAAATGAGCCTGGAAAATGTAGATTTTGCTAGTATGAAATAGAGGGAACTCTAACTCTTCCTATTATAATGATGTCATAATTAACTAGACTCTTAGAATGACATGTCTGCATCAACTCACTTGGCTATTGCTGAAGTTGTTGGAAAGAGAAGTAAGGCAAATATCACTAGAAATTTGTTTGATGATGGAGAGATTACAATGCCTACAAAGGATATCATTCTGTCCTGTGCTGCAGTGTTCACTGTGCAGCCCTGTACATGTAAAAGTGTAGGACACTGGGATAATAATGGATACAGCTAATATTTACAAAGTGCTTCTAAGAATTTTAAATGCATCATTTAATCCTCATATTAACTCTACAAGGTGAAAATTATTACCACCTCTCTTCTACAGATGAAGAGACTGGGTCCAGAGAAGTCCAGTCACATGTGCAAGGTCACAGCCAGCCAGTGAGAGGTGAAACTGCTCAGGGATGCACTCACAGGGCACCTGACTCCTGAGCTGACAGCCCTCACTTCTGCGCTTGGCATTTGTCCTAGTGATGATTCCTTTTTATTTATTCCCAGAGAGCATCTTTGATTTCTTTCCGTGCCTTCTAAAAGTAGTTCACTTTCTCCTACAAATGGAGTGTAGCTAAGATCTTACACTTATATAAGCATTCTGTTATCAGGGTCTGGTCATTAAGCATTCTACTATCATGGTCTGGTCATTAAGGTTCCTCTGTAGCAGTCTCCTCTTAATGACATACTCGCCCGTTCTTGTTCCCCTGTTGAAAGGTGAAATGAGGGTTGTGGCTCTCTTGTGAGAGAAAAGTCAGCTGCTGCTTTCTACTGCATCTTTAAAACAAAATCTCCCATGCTTTACATATATTTTACATACATTCCTATAACAAATTACATATACAATCATATGACACAAACCACATATAACATATACATAGTGAATTTCACTCTTTTTGGTGTGCAAGTCTATGAGATTTAATGTGTTTCTGTGGCTCCTACCCTTTGCTGAAGCTGTGACATGAATGAACATAGAGGGTGGGAAGAGCACTGGAACTGACCTCAAAGCCCTTCCCCGAGTCCCAGTAGTGCATCTACTAAATGGAAGCTCCATGAAGGCAGGGACCTTTTCTTGTTCCTAGAATAGTTCCTGACACATGATCGCCTCTCAATGAATATTAACTGTATATTTTTCTATATAATTTTATTCTAGAGAGAGAAAGAATATAGCTAAATTCTAGTTATTTAACCTCCAGGAACCTCAGTTTCCACATCTGTAAAATGGGAATAAAGTATTGTATACCATGTAAAGTTTATGTAAAAATTAACATGTATAAAAGCACACATAAAATGTAAAGTGTGGCCAGGCACTTTACAGGCCATAGCTCATGCCTGTAATCCCAGCACTTTGGGAGGCTGAGGGGGGTGGATCACTTGAGGTCAGGAGTTCGAGACCAGCCTGACCAACATGGCAAAACCCCGTCTCTAATAAAAATACAAAAAATTAGCCAGGAGTGGTGGCACATGCCTGTAATCCCAACTACTGGGGAGGCTGAGGCACGAGAATTACTTGAACCTGAGAGGCAGAGGTTGCAGTAAGCCGAGATCACACCACTGCACTCCAACCTGGTCGACAGAGAGAGACTCTGTCACAAAAAAAAAAAAAAAAGAAGACGTTCCATACAAATGTATGGGAATATAGATAAAACTGAAGAAGGATAGAATTGATGTCTTTTTTTTTTTTTTTTAAGACAGAGTTTTGCTCTTGTTACCCAGGCTGGAGTGCAATGGCATGATCTCGGCTCACTGCAACCTTCGCCTCCCAAGTTCAAATGATTCTCCTGCCTCAGCCTCCCGAGTAGCTGGGATTACAGGTGCCTGCCACCACGCCCAGCTAACTTTTGTATTTGTAACAGAGACGGGGTTTCACCATGTTGGCCAAGCTGGTCTCGAACTCCTGACCTCATGATCCGATTACAGGCATGAGCCACCACGCCTGGCTAGAATTGATGTCTTATAGTGAAAACAGTCATATGCTTCAGGGATGTATCACTTTGAATCCATTATTTGAATGTCAGCTTCAAAATTCTGGTCTTATTTGGCCACCTGCACTCTTTCTATAAAGAATCTTGTTTTGTTTTATTTTTTAATATAGCTCTGCATGTGAAATTCTGGGTTTGATATAGTAGTGATACATTTTTCTGAAACACATTATAAAATACACAACCATCAAAGAGTTTTCATGCTTTATGTGATTCTTCTACTACCTAAATCACTTCCTATTTTTCCCACTGACAGCTGTTGCATTCCTCTCTCCCTAAATTAATTTTGGAGTAGGATACACTTTCCTTTACTCTGCTCACCCGAAACCCATTTAAGTTTTTAAAGACTGTGTTTTTATTTTTTAAAGTCTATAAACCACAGAGAATTAAACAAGGATTTATAAAAATGTAACAAGTAATAAGAAATCTAGCTCAGAAGTTCTCAAATTTTAATGCTGTATACACAAAACTATGTATGTAATACTTTATGAGTGACAAAGGATTGATTTTCAAGGATGAAACTGAATATTTGAATTTTGTCTCATACACTAACATCAGACCTGAATTTTCATAACATCAAGGGTGTTGTGGGACTTAGGCTATCATTAATATTTCACTAGATCCCACCACAAACAAACATTCCCCTTCTGTTTCAGAGCTCCTGCCGATAGCTGGATGTTCTAGAAAATTCCTGTTCCCAGTCTGAGTGGTGCCTCTGGTAGTTCTTGACTAATTTGCAGAGCAGAGATGATTGGCATTCCTGAGCCCCAATGAATGGGGCCCTTTTTAGGTCCTCGTTACCAATACTTCCCATCTCCCAAAATTCTCTGATTGCTCGTTTGTTTATTCATTTATTCATCTATTTGTTCACCAAATATTTATTTAGCATATACCAAGTGCCAGGCATTGTGTGGTCGTTTCATTGTATGGTGATGAGCCAGGCAAATATGGTTCCTGGTTTTAACAAAGTGATGTTTAACAAGAGTATAACGGGTAGACCTGGTATCTGTGGAGTCAGGGAAAGTTTCCATGAGGAAGGGACATTTAAACCGAGATAAGAAGTAGCTGGATGAAGTGGGGAGGAGGGCACGTAAGTGTGAGGACCATGGGTGCTGCGATGTTGAAAGTGGTAATCAACCACAGCATGTGCCGAAGTCCTGCAGTGGGAAAGAACAGGGTGGACTCTAGGTGAAGGAGAGATTCAGAGAGTAACTGGAGATGGTTCTGGAGACATGGGCAGGGCCAAATCACACAGGATCTTGTAAGCCATGTCAGATAAGAATTTTAAACTCTATCTTAAGATCAATGGGAAGCCACTGATAAGGCAGGAGAGTGGCATAAGCAGGTTCATATTTTTAAATATCACTATGTATACACTGTGGAGAATGGATGGGAGGGGAAAGTAAAAGGATGAAGGAAGACCAATTATAAGGACACAGCAAAAGCACAAGTGAGAGATGATGTTGAGACCAAGATAGTGGGGTCACGATCTGGATGGAGAGAAGCAGCCAGATATGAGATCTTTAGGAGACAGAATGATCAGAATTATCGGGTGATAGGTTAGATGTGAGTACATGGAGAGGGTAAGGAGGCCAGGTGGATTCCTGGGTTTCTCTTGAAGAATTAGGCAGACAATGGGGTAAAGGTAGTACCGTTTGCTGAATTAGCGTAGCCAGGAGCAGAAGCAGGTTTGTGAGAGAAAGAGAAGGTAGGGCTGCATTATTGCCAAGTAGATATCAAAGTGGAGGTGTCCAGTTTTACAAAAACGTCCTTTGTAGCTTAGGAGAGAGACCAGGGCTGCAGACATTAATTAAGATGGTTATCTGCCAGTGCTATCTAAATAGGCAACAACAATCATTATAATAGTATTCAAGGGGAAAAACTGGTAGCCTCTCACTGAGGCCCAACAAATCACAAGGCATGAATTCTCACATTAAAATGCTTGTTTCCAACTCACCAGGCTGTATACATTAAATATGTGTAGCTTTTGTATGTCAATCATAGTTCAATAAAGTAGTTTTTAAAAATATGGTGCACAAGGTAAAAAGAAATACTTGATCTTCTTATATAATAGTACACAACTTCAGATATCAAGGGCTTACATAAACTATGCCAAAAGATTTAATAAACAATTATCATTAAGATGACATCCAAAAAGTTATGGTCGTTTCAACCAGGCTAGTGGGAAACTCTGGGCTTTGACCTAGGATTTTTGTTTCAGCTCCAAAGTGGTTGGGAAGATTTTGTTTTCTTAAAAGCCAGCTTTCCTTGAACAAAGCTCCTGTTGCTTTCTGCAGTGCCTCATAAAGAATGCTGGGAACTGCTTAAATAAAAAGCTAAGGTAAATACATATGCACATAAATAAAATCCCAAACTAAAAATAAATTGCCTCTTTTAATAAAAAGTATAAAGTAAAATAGAATGCCAGACTCATTGAACTTCCCAGTACTATGGGTCTGGAGTACAGTTTAGACATCTCTTTCTAAAAGGCTGCAACAGGTGATTCTGCTATGAAGCCAGAGTTGATGTGAATGTCAGAAGTATATATTATGTGTCTAGCACATAGTAGATGTTCAATAAAAAGCACTACACAATGTCACCTGTGCAATAGTCTTGCCCAAAATGTTTAACCTCAATTTAATCACAAGGAAATAATAAGGTAAGCTCAAATTTAGGATCATTCTGCAAAATAATGGATCTGGATTCTTTAAAATGTCAGCATTACATTAGGAAAAATGAAAAAGACAATGAAGTTGGAAGAGGAAACAGAAGAGGAGAAAGAGGAGGAACGGTGATGGGGTGTAGAGATTGTGGGAGAGAGAAAGAGAAGAAAAGGGTAGAAGAGTATTCTTGAATTAAAGGATACTGAGACGAGAAAATAAAATGCAGTGTATGATCCTAGATTGGATCCTGGACCTAAAAATTAAAACACAAACAGCAAATAAAAAGTAGCTGTAATGGGCATTATTGTGACAACCATGGATATTTGAATATAGACCACATATTAGAAAACAGTATCATATCAATGTTAAATTTCTTAAGTGTAATAATTGTATCGTAGTTATGTAGAGAAAATGCCCTTGGTCTGAAGAGATTTGTAGTGATATATTTAGGGGGGAGGTGACTCTGCAACTAATTTTCAAATGGTTCAGCTGGAAAGTATGCATAGATAGATAGATATATGCATATATATGATGAAAAATATTGTGGCAAAATGTTGATGGATGGGGTATATAGGTGTATGTTGTATTATTGTGACTTTTGGAAGATTTAAATCATTTAAAAAATAACAACTAAAAAATGTTTAATGCTCACAGAGACACCAGTTGAAATGTATACATATGTATATTATATGTATATATAATTTTTCAAACTATGTATATATAGTTTGAAAAACCACCAAGCAGATTATTTATTAAGCTAGGCACTTAATGAACAAATAAATCATTGCTAAGGCAAAAAATTAAAGAAACTTAATTTTTTTGTAGGAAATTCAAAGAATACAGAATTTTTGAAACATCAAGCAGTGAATAACTACTGTCCCTGGAAAATTGGCAAAATGGAAACATGGCTTCATCAACAAGAGGCCCAGGGACAGCTTCTCTGGGACAGTTCCAGCTCTGACTCAGATGAGTTGGGGAAAGATGAGAAGAAGCCACGAGCACTGGTGAGGACCAGGACAGAGAGAATCCCACTTTTTGATGAGTTTTTTGATCGAGAATAAGAATACTATTCATTAACCTAGATACTGAGTGCATTGAAAGCTTGTTTTATGCTCAAAATCTTCCAAACTGATATATGAATTACTTTGAGGAAAGCAAATCACTTTGGTAAAAAGAAATGATATCTTTAGAGTCTTACGATTAACAAGTCAGTCATATGTGCTGTTAACTATC
The DNA here is from genome assembly GCF_009828535.3 of Hylobates moloch. Lineage (NCBI taxonomy): Eukaryota > Metazoa > Chordata > Mammalia > Primates > Hylobatidae > Hylobates > Hylobates moloch. The sequence continues at coordinate 48,087,805 of NW_026652291.1, forward strand.
GCTGCATAACTAAATGCCTCAAAACACAGGAGCTAACCAAGAGCCATTTTATTGTCTCACTTTCCTGTGGGCTGCTGAGTTCAGCTAGGTGGTTCTTCTGCTGTTCCCTTTTGAAATCTTTTGAAATTTTCATTGAAACTGGACTACATTTGGACTACTAGGACTGGAGTCATCCAGAGGCCCCATTAGGACACTGACACAGGGGGACCTTGCCCCCTATCCATATAGTCTCAGAGCATCTGCACATGATCTCTTCAGCAGGACACTACAGAGATTTCTCTCATATGAGCCCAGGGCTCCCAAAAGCAATTGTCCCAAGAGGAGGAAACAGAAGTTGCCAGTCTTCTTAAAAGCTAGTCACAGAACTGACTTTGCATCACTTCCACCATGTTCTGTTGGTTAAAGTCATAGGCCAGCTTGGAGTTAATGCAGAAGAGGACTACACAGGGCATGAATGCCAAAGTGTAGTCCTTTGGGGTTCATCTTTGAGACTTGCCACCTCACCATGTTTTTAAAAAGAAAATTAGATTACATAAAACAAATAGATGGGCTGGATGTGGTGGCTCACACCTGTAATCCCAGCACTTTGGGAGGCCGAGGTGGGCAGATCACTTGAGGTCAGGAGTTCAAGACCAGCCTGGCCAACATGGTGAGATGCTGTCTCTACTAAAAATACAAAAATTAGCCAGGCATGGTGGCGTTCGTCTGTAATCCTAGCTACTTGGTGGGGAGGCTGAGGCAAGAGAATTGCTTGAACCCAGGAGATAGAGGTTGCAATGAGCCAAGATCACTCCACTGCACTCCAGCCTGGGCGACAGAATGAGACTCTGTCTCAAAAGTAAAAAACAAAAAACCAAGAACAAATAGATGAAAAAGTAGACTTGAGACAAATAAAAGTGAGTTTCTAAAGGAAAGTCACAGTAATGCTGCATTAAACACTAAGCTCACTTAGGTCACTTTCTAGTGAGCTAACCGTAACAGAGAGCCTACAGGATACAGGTGAGATAATGTCATGTGTAGAAGATCGTTGTGAATTAAAGTTCAAAATTAAGACTTCTTAGATTATGATGGAGATTTTAGAGCTCCTTAAAAAATAAAAGGAATCTTATAAATGTTCAATTCTAAAGTTATTCCACTTAGAAAAATTCGCTTTTGGGACAATTTTTAAGAACTTTTGTGTAAAATGCAGCTCCATGCTTAGCATAATCTAAAAATAATTTTAAGCAATCCAGAATCTTCCAAGAATTTAGTAAAGCTTTAAAACAAAGCAAAACAAAAAGACCCTTTTATGCCTTACATGGGAAGCCTCCAAAAACAGAAAAAAATAGAGGAAAACACCACTTCAATTTGACATTCAATGCATTCACATCAGAAACTAAGAAGATAACAAGCCTGAGATGTTAGGCGATAAAAATTCATGTTTCTTCCAAGGACAGAAGGCTATTAGATTGTCCCTGGCCATATCTATTCCCAGTTCTTTGTGAGTAGTCTTCTTACTTTTTCTGTGGTAGGTAAGAAGCATATTTCCACCAAAAGAATGCATGCATTGTTTGACTAGCCAGCCTTCTAGAAAAAATGAGATCCTTGAGAGGATAAACAAATCCAACCTGTTCACGGTGTCCTCACTTATTGTGGTCAATCTGGAAGGCTTAAAACACAAAAAATGGGATGGACAACTTTGAACACTAAAATTAGTGGAGCCAAAGGCACGTCTTCACCATTCTGTTCTGTGACTTGAAATTCAATTTCACGAAACCCACTTCCACAAGCTTAATGAACTGTGAGCTACATGAGGGCATAAACCATGTCTTCTTCCTATGGTATTCCTGCTTCCTAGCATGACAGCTGGCAAAGAGTTTATCATTAAATGTTTGCTGAATTAATGAATGTGTTGAGTTGACTAGTCAATTAGAGAAACACTTGTTTCTCTCCAGCTATGCAGTTGCTCACCCTCATTTCCATCATCTCGCAGAAGGCTTGGATAGACAAGGTTGATTATACAGTAAAGAAAATGACTTTTTCTTCCAAAAGCTGTTGCCATTTATACATCTAAATGAATGGCCAAAATTAAGCATTGCCTTGGGATACAGGAACTATGTGTATATGCCAATAAGGATGCCATAGCTCAAAATACTTTTCAAAACTATCAGAGTGTGTTAGCTTCAAAAGAAAATCCATCCTAATGCCTTCTCTGTTTATTTGTCAGCTCCATGTAGAACTCCTTATAATGTAGTTATGAATTCAAGGATTTTAAAGGAGTAATAATTATAGTAATAATTGCCAACATGCATGGCCTGTTTATTGTGGGCCAGTACTCTTCAAATAGTTTACCTATTTAATCCTCACAATGATTTTGTAGGTCAGTATTAATATCATCCCCATCTTAAAGATGAGGAAATTGGGGCACAGAAAGATTAAGTAAGTTGCCAGAGTCACCTAGCAGAACTTTCCTTTGGAGTAGACTATTGTTTACCAAAAGTGACCCAATAGTAGCCAAGGACTCTTCCCTCCTTTCCTCAATTTTACTTCCAACTCACCAACTACATTACACAGCACTCTGTATTTCTTTTGCATTACATGATGTGGTTCCTTTTGGGAGGAGCGGGGAAGAGGTAATAGTACACTAGACAGGGTGAGAGCTTTGTGGAATTATCTTTTAGCAAGGAATAGCTTAACTGATAGCCGAACTGCAGGCAAAGGGAGGATAAAAGCACTGAAGAAAGGCAGATGAGAGAGTAAAGGAAACCTTAACTGTTTTCCCAATTTGGCCTAGGGAATCAGTCCCCAACCTTTCAGCACCAGGGACCAGTTTTGTGAAAGACAATTTTTCCACAGGTGGGTGAGATGGGGGACGGTTTCAGGACGAAACTGTTCCACCTCAGATCATCAGGCATTAGATTCTCATAAGGAGCATGCAGCTTAGATCCCTTGCCTGTGTAGTTCACAACAGGGTTCACACTCCTATGAGAATCTAATGCCTCCACTGACCTGACAGGAGGGGGAGCTCAGGCAGTAATGCTCCATCACGCACCACTCACCTCTTGTGTATGGCCCAGTTCCTAACAGGCCATGGGCCAGACCAGCACCTGTCCACGGCCCAGGGGTTGGAGACCCTTGGCCTGGGGGCAGCATAGGTGAGCATCCCCACCGGAAAGCCCCATCCAGGGTGGATCAGTTGCACACAGTGACAAAGACTCAAGGGTAGCAGTTCTCAATGCTGGCGACAGGTTAGAATCACCTGTCAAATGATAGAAAACTATTAACAACCAAGATTTCTGGGCCCCACCTTTTGATTTAATTGGGTTGGAGTAGAGCTCTGGCATTGGGCGGTTGGGGTTTTTTTTTTTTTTTTGAGCTTCCAGGTGAATCTATCACGCAGCTAAGTTTGAAAATTACAGCTTTAGCAATAAGAACATTCTATTTTACCAGATTATATCACCTTCTAGCTATAAAAGAAAGAACTTCTGAGATAATTTTTTAAAGTTAAGGACATTAGGCCTGGAGCTTCACAAAACAGTAAGAGAAATGTTCATTTTGTAAGTAATTTTCTGAGAACACCAATCCTACAGTTAATCTCGAATTTGTTCAGGGCAATGTACAGCCATCATAAACACAGCTGTTGCTGATAAAAACTATAAAATTCAGCCTAGAGGTAAAGTTGTCAATTTTCTTCAGCTGAAAATCTCTCCAGCTTTGGAAAGAAAAAAGGCTTGTCTAGGACTGAATGCATACTTTCTCTTGTGAAAATAATATTTTCCTTCTTGCTCTATATTTTTCATGAGGAAGAGAAATATCTTTTTTTCCTTGAATACTTTTGGAAATATATTTTTCTCAATTTTTTTTCAGGCAGAGTGTTGTTTTTCACCACGTACTTATTTTGATGATAATTCAGAGTTACTGTACTGGGGTTTAACTAAACGTAACTTTTGTAGGAGTCACCTATGAAATAGCCTTGTGAACAAATGGATAATGTTTTCTGCTTACGTAGAGACTTTAAAAACAGAAAATAGAACCCCAGCTCTTTGTGCCCCTCCCTTTCTTACCACAGAAACATAATGGTCATCAAATTATAATTAACATCAACTATTTCCTGCCTTGAATAAACAATAAAATCCTATTTCCACATATTACTGCAAAACCTCACCAATTTAGATTGCTACAGGGAAGGCTTTGGAGAAAGTATGCTAAAGGGTAGGTTATGGAAGGTCAGACCATTAAAAATCTGAATTACATCTCATTTTAAGAGAAATGCTATTTCATTCAAGTACAGAATACACAATAACACAAATGGAAACTAAGTCAATAAGGATTTTTTAAAGCTATATACTTTATAATAAGTCTGCAATTCATTCATTCGTGCATCATTTAATCATGCATTCAATGAGTGGGTTTGAGTATTACTACATGCCAAGTACTGTTGCAGATGCTGAGAATATAGCCATCAACAAGACAAAGTCCCTGGACCCGTGGGTTACATTCCAGTGGGGGAGATCACAAGCAGATAGTCAAGTACAAGATAATACAACTTCATGTAATATTAAGCATGATTAAGAAAAATAAAGCAGATAACAGGGTAGGCAGGGATGGAGTGAACTGCTTGAGGCAGGATGCTCAGGGAGAGACTCTGAGGAAAAACCATGAATGAAGGGAAGGTGTGAACCACGAGAAGATCCATGGAACAGGCTTTCCAAACACCGGAAGAGCAGGTGCAAAGGTCCTGAGACGAGAATGAGCTTATAAGGTTCAAGGGCCAACAAGAAGGCCAGAGTGACAGAGAGACCAAAGGAGAGACAAACAGGGACGATGTCAGAAAGCTGGTCAGGGCCCAGATGTGAGAAGCCCACAGGAGTATGGTATGACAATGGGTTTGAAGTGTAGTACAGTTTTAGAGTCAGAAAGGAATACTTGTGGTCTAGACTGATATCTCCAATATGATCATGAACAAAGGCAAACAGACCCACTAAAGTCACATGGCCATAGCTAGCTGACCTGGGGCTGACCCTGGACCCACTGAGCAATCAGAGAGGGCCTTGGTTTCTGCTGGTGGCAGGAAGTTCAGTGAGGAAGGTCAGGAGCAGTGGGTGGCAGTGCTCTGCCCTGTAGGCCAGAGATGCAGAGAATGCTGACCTGTAGCAAAGAACCAGAGACCCATTGAGGCCTGACAGTACATCTGTTCCTCATTCCCAGTCCTGCCCAAGGCCCTGCTGCCCCCTGCCCTTCATTCTGAGACTGTATCCCTATCATAAATTTCACTTTCTGCTTGGGCCAGCTCCAACTGATTTCTGCTTCTTAAAATCAAACAACTTCAACTAATAGATATCTTAAGCAGCAGCTACCTCCTTGCCTCATGACACAACAGCAGAGGCTGTGGTGTGTTGGAATCGGCATGAGTGGCCAGCACCAGCTCTCAAAAGGAACCATGAGGATCTCTTCCCAATCTGTGTTCAGTGATGTCATGCCGGCCATGGTGGCAACATTTACACCAGAAAAATTAGTGAATGTTGCAGATCAGGGCTTTTTTCAGAGAGCTGATATTAAGCATTTACTGACACAACTGGCTAGAAGTAAGGCCCAGCAGGCTCTGCAGCCAGAGGTCACAGCCCAGCTTGGCCACTCCCTCTCTTAGGTAGTTATTTCACCTGTCTGGCCAGCATCCTCACTGTAAAATGGGGAAAAGGATAATGCCTACCTAACAGTGTGTTGTGGGAATGAAATAAGATAATACACATAAAGTGCTTAGAACAATGCCTGACACATAATAACTGCTCAATACACACTAGTTACCAAACAATGTTATTACCATTGAAATTAGGAACAAAATAAGATTTTGTGTGTGAGAGTGATTCTAGAAGTCTAATCAGTTCAACAAGACATAGAACAAAAGCCAGAAGTACATAACTATGGAACCATGAAAATAAATGCATCACAATTAGCAGAGGAAGTAATTATATGGCTGGACTACACAAGGGAATCAACTGAAACAGTTCTTGATTTAATAATGGAATTAAATGGGTGTTGGATAAAAGAACTGTATTTTAAAATCCACAGCTTTTGCAAACCATTTCTCAGAATTTATCCAACAGAACACTGTGCAAAGACAAACGCTCAAGGTAAATAGTGAGTTCACCGATCACAAGGGAGACGTCTCAGGGTACACTATCTTGGAATATTCTTTCTCTGTAACTCCAAGTCTCAAGCTCCCCTTTCCATTACTATTCAAAACTATGCTCTTACCAATCCAAGGTACTTTTGTCACTCCTGGCTTAAAGTGCACCCTCAGGATTCTCTCCCACTCTCCCTTTTTCCTCCCCAGCCAGGGTCCATGTCTGGGGGAAGACACACAGGCCTTGATTATGGTGCTATCCTGGTGGCATGTGGGGAATAACCCATTGGTGCCATCCTTTGTCCAAGCTGGCCTCGACTGAACGATACCCATCTTGATGATCTTGGGCATCAGCCTTCCTTTCCTGAGCATCTACCCCAACCTCCCTGGCTGGTGTCACTTCCCACCATATTCTCAGCACTAGCCTTGTGTAATGATTGCTCAGGAAGAAGCCCAGTGGTTTTGTCCTGCTGAGGTGGTCACCACCTCAGTCTAGAGGGTGTGACTCATCCTTCAATAATCAACTATATCTTCTATACAGTCCCTAAGGTAGGCTGTCCATGCCTCATGCTGTGCTAAGAAATCCCCATGGCTCTCAATTCTCAGCTCCCCTCCCCCTGCTCTGCTTTGGAAGCCTTGGAAACTTCTTATTCTCCATAACCTATGGGGTGGGGAGGTGGGGGGCCTATCTCAGGCACTCTACCAAAATATGTCTTGCTGCCATTATTACCGTGCTGTAGTCCACAGATGTTGCCCTCCTGAAGTAGCAAACAGGTGGAGGCAACTTATCATGAAGCTCAGGAAGCTTAAGCTTCAAGGCCCCTCATGCACACAGCCCTCTGCCCTGGGAGGGGCACTAACAAATCACTCACACGAGTTTTCATTACAGTTCTCCAGGAGCAGACAAGGATGAAGTGCAAGCAGTTTATGTTGGAGCCGATGCCACGAAATACCAGTTGGGGAGTAAAGTGAGATAGGGAAAGCTGCCAATCAAGGGGCATAATCAAGGAAGTTACTATTCTGGGTACCAGGCTTAATCCTGTTGGAGAATTCTGTGCCTCAAAGTTATCTCATCTGCAGAGGAAGTATGCTGGGGTCTGATACACCACCTTTAGTCAATCATTGGTTGATGGCTGCCAGAGCACGAGGGAAGAAGAATTAATTCTCTGGTACTTCTTAAATGCCATGTATCCTCAGGTCTATCTGCGGAGAGAAGTTCTCAGGCTCAGAGAACCGGTAAAAGCCAAGCCAAATTAAGGCCTGTGGGGATATGGATGGGGGCGCCGAGAACTTACTACAACTTGGTTACATGTTTTTGTAAAATGTGCAAAAGTGGCCAGCGCGGTGGCTCACGCCTGTAATCTCAGCACTTTGGGAGGCCGAGGCGGGTGGATCACGAGGTCAGGAGATGGAGACCATCCCAGCTAACATGCGGAAACCCCATCTCTACTAAAAATACAAAAAAAATAGCCAGGGGTGGTGGTGGGCACCTGTAGTGCCAGCTACTCTGGAGGCTGAGGCAGGAGAATCACGTGAACCCGGGAGGTGGAGCTTGCAGTGAGCTGGGATCACGCCACTGCACTCCAACCTGAGTGACAGAGCAAGACTCCGTCTCAAAAAAAAAAAAAAAAAAAAAAGAATGGTTGCCAGGGATTAGGGGAGAGAAATAGTTGAATAGGTGGAACACAGACGATTTTTAGGGCAATGAAACTACTCTGTAAGATACTACAATGGTGGATACATGTCATTATACATTTGTGAAAAACCCATAGAACACACAACACCAAGAGTGAGCCCTCATGTAAACTATGGAGTTTGGGTGAGCATTATGTGTCAACATAGGTTCATCAGTTGTAACCAATATGCCACTCTGGTGGGAGATGTTGGTAACAGGGGAGGCTGTACATACGTGGGGGCAGGGATATTTGGGAAATCTCTGTACCTTTGTCTCAATTTTCTATAAAACCAAAACTACTCCAAAAAAAGTCTAATAAAAATAAAAAAAATTTGGTTTATAAAGGCTGTCACGTTTTCCCCTCCAATTTCCCCTCTGTCACACTTCCCTCCCCTTGGGTAGTATGTGAAAAGTACCAGCAGCTCTCAGAATTTGGCCAAAGGGAAGTCCAACTGGGGCTATACTCGGTTGGGGTATAGTGGGATATATTACGTGATTCCCAGTCCCTTCCATGTGCAGTTGTTATCTGTAACCATTGTGATGAAGAAATGGCTTGGAGGCACACCCCAGCTGCCCACTGACTCATCCAGAGATGTGAGACCAGGGATTGTGTTGCAATATGAACGTACCTGCAGCACCTGGCACTGGAACTATGGAAGCAGTGGAGGGGAGATGAAGTTTTAAATATGCAATGCCAAAAGCTAGTCAGTCTGTGGTACATCGGGCAGTTAATTAATAGAAATACTATATTGTTTTTCTGTTTTCTGTGACATTTGTGGTATTTGTCAACTTTGTAAAATTTATAATTAAAACTTTATTCTCATAATAAATATTTGCTTTCAGTTCCAATTTTATATTCAGAATTTTTATTCTTTTTTCCTTCTTTTTTTTTTTTTGGTAGAGATGGGGGTCTCACTATGTTGCCCAAGCTAGTCTTGAACCCCTGGGCTCAAGCAATCCTCCTGCCTCAGCCTTCCAAAGTGCTGGGACTACAGGCATGAGTCATCATGCCTGGCCTACACTTTTTCTTAAAGAAGACACTCGAAAACATGTTTCTGTCCAGCTTGCAGTCGGAGACATAAGCTTTTCTGCTGTTAAATCAACAAATATTCCTAAGGGCAGGAGTGATAGTCAAAATATTTAACTATACTCATAGCATGGGCGGCAACCAATCAATGGCTCCAGCATGGTCCTCTAAACCTAACTTACTGAATCAGGATATGCTCCTCCTCTTGGACTTTGAACCAAAGGAAAGGCCATGTTCCACATTAGTTTCAAAGCTCTCTTGCTTTCTTCTCTCAGTTTCTTCCAACCCAAGAAGAAATTATTTCTTCCTGGTGTGGTAGGAAGTCTGTTCCTGAGTCATCATCTTGCCACCTCTTTGCCCTATGTTCAGAACATAAACACTATGTCCTCTGTGTTCTCAGACTTCCAGGCTGTGGCTCTTAATATCTAAAGAGAAGGTTTTAAAATGCAAAAGCCTTCTTCTCTCTCAAGAGCCTGAATTTTGTTATTGGAAACTAGGGTTGCAAGTTAATTACAGCAGCATAAAATTTGAAGTAACATTAATGTTAACCTATAGCGACGGTTGAAAAATAATAGGATATCTATACTATAGCACCTCAGTAAAGTTGATTCAACTTTTTTACTGATAAATAAAAGTCATACATATTTATGGGGTACACATGATACTTTCATATATCCATGCAATGTGCAGTCATCAAATCAAGATAACTGGGATATTCATCAGCTTACACATTTGCTATTTCTTTGTGTCAGGATCATTCTAAATCTTCTCTTCTGGCTATTTTGAAATATACAATAAATTATTGTTAACTAATAATCACCCTACTGTGCTATCAAACACTAGAACTTGTTTCTTCTATCTGACTGTATTTTTGTACCCATTAACCAGCCTCTCTTCATCCCCCTCCCACTTTCCTAGCCTCTGGTAACCGCCATTCTACCCTCAGCCTCCATGAGATCAACTTTTTCAACTCCCACATATGAGTGAAAACATGCAATATTTGTCTTTCTGAGCCTGGCTGATTGCACTTAACATAATGTCTTCCAGTCCTATACATGTTGCTGCAAAATGACAGAATGTTCTTCTTTTTATGGCTGAATAGAATTCCACTGTGTATATATATATCACATTTTCTTTATCCATTCATCCACTGATGGGCACTTAGGTTTGGCCTGAACACAAGCCCACAAATCAAGTAGCCATCTCAAAGAAAATATGTCTGAATTTCCAGTGCATAAGATAGCAAAAAGATGCACAAAAATGGCCCACAACAATCAGTCATATGAAAAAGCATAAAATGGCCAGGTGCAGTGGCTCATACCTGTAATACTAGCACTTTGGGAGGCCAAGGCAGGTGGATCACAAGGTCAGGAGATCAAGACCAGCCTGGCCAACATGGTGAAACCCCGTCTCTACTAAAAATACAAGAACAAAAAAAAAAATTAGCTGGGTGTAGTGGCGTGCACCTGCAGTCTCAGCTACTCGGGAGGCTGAGGCAGGAGAATCACTTGAACCCGGGAGGTGGAGGTTGCAGTGAGCCAAGATCAGGCCACTGCACTCCAGCCTGGGTGACAGAGTGAGACCCTGTCTCAAAAAAAAAAAAAAGCATAAAATACATCCTACATAATAACAACAAAGAACATAAATCTTTTAGGACTGATCCTAACAAAAATGTATAAAACTTATGTGAAGAAAACTACAAGACATTGTTAAGAAAGACAAATAAATATTAAAATAAATGAAAAGAAAAACTAGTTCCTGGGTTTTGATATTTAGAATATTTGCAGGATATTAATTCCCAGTGGGACTGGAGAGAGGGTGAAGCTTGAAAAAAAGAATTCCAAATTTATCTAGGAGAATATACAGGTAGATTAATAAAAACATTATAGAAAGAAATAATGATGAGGGGACTTGACCTACCTATTGGAACTACATAAATGTGTTAATCCTTTATGGAAAATATTTTGAAACAGCGATCAAAATTTTAAGGGCAAGTACTCTTTGCCCTAGTAATTCTGCTTTCAGAATTTGTCCTACAGATATAGCCACATGAACAAAATGACATTTATTGAAAGATTTGTGTTGCAGTATTTTTTGTAATCATAAAATATTGGTAATAATCCTAGTATCTATCAATAGGAAACTGGTTAAATAAACAACTATACAATGGAATACAATACAGCTGTAAAAAATAAAACAATGCAGATGAGCAAAGATATTTTTGAGCAAAACAACTTGCAGAGAATATATATGGTATAGTATATACTTTTGCATAAAAGAAAGAGGAAAAGAAATAATCTATATCATCTATAAAATATATGACATATATGGTTGTTTACACACAGAGTTTCCCCAAAGGAATATACAAGAAAATGGTAATAGTGATTGGCTCCAAGGAGGAAAACTGGGAAGTCAGGGGAGAAGTTGGAGGGAGACTATGTTTTCATATGAAATCCTTCTGTGCTTTTTGAGTTTTGTATCATGTGCAGGAATTGCCTATGTATAAGACAAAATAATTTTAAATGAATTAATGGAAATAATTTTTGATATTAAGACAAGAACTAAAAGTTAGCTTAATACTAGGAATAACTGACAGGGTGTGGTGGCTCACGCCTGTAATCCCAGCACTTTGGGAGGCCGAGGCAGGCAGATCACCTGAGGTCTGGAGTTTGAGACCAGGCCTGACCAACATGGAAAAACCCTGTCTCTACTAAAAATACAAAATTAGCCGGGCGTAGTGGTGCACGCCTGTAATCCCAGCTACTCAGGAGGCTAAGGCAGGAGAATCGCTTGAACCCAGGAGGTGGAGGTTGCAGGGAACCGAGATGGTGCCATTGCACTCCAGCCTGGGCAACAAGAGTGAAACTCTGTCAAAAAACAAAAAAAAAAACTAAGAATAACTAACTGTAAAATAGAGTTTTATATGCATAAAATTATAATTTGAGTTAGAAGAACCACAAATAGTTTAACAAATGTATTTGTCAAAAAAATCAATAGATGTTTTGAAAATGAAAAATATAATTTTAAAGTAGAAACTTTATCTCACTCAGCTAGCAAAACAGACTTCAAATAAATTACTGAGTTAAATGCAAGGAATAAAACAAAAATCCTAAAGAACTATATTGGAGAATAATTAAATACTATAGCATGTAATGATGTTTTTTAAAATTAGTAATATTCAGTGATTTTAAAAAGGTATAGCAAAACAGATAGTCCTGCCATATGCCAGACGCAACATGAACTCAGTTACCATTGTTTTAAATGAAGGGATAGATGGGTGATTGCAGGAGTAATTTTACCTTTTGGGGAAATAAACTAAGGAGTAATTAATGAGCTGAAAAACTTGACTGAGGAAATCTCCAAGAATTTGAAAGAAAGAAGTAAACCATGAAAAGTTGATCTAATAATTCCCTCCTTTAGAAAACCAACATTACATACAGAAAAACAAAGAGAACAATGATAGCAGGCTTTTCATCAAAACAATTGAAGATAGAAGGCAATAGGGCAATATCCTTAAAGTAGTAAAAAAAAAAAAAAAAACAAAACTATCGACCTAGAATTATGCATGTAGAGAAAGTATGTTTTGTAAATAAGGCAAAGTGAAGACTTTTTTAAACACACAAAATCTAAAATAATTCATCAACAGCCAACCAGCGTTAGAAATAATGTACACAAAGTTCTTTAGACAGAATGAAAATGATATCAGAAAAAATAAAGCATGCTAGAAATAATAAATATGTGGGTAAATACTTTTTTAAGTCTCTGTGAAAGCTAATTAACTGTTTAAAGAAACTAACAATTTATTACGAGTTTTATAATATATATGTGGAAGTAACATGTATGTCAATAGCATAAAGGCCAGGAAGAGGGAAATGGAAGTATATTGTTATAAGACTTTATACCACACATCGCTAGGATAATCTTTTTAAAATTTATTTTTTAATTGACAAATTAAAAATGTATGTCTATATTGTACACAACATGATGTTTTGAAATATGTATACAACATAGAATTGCTAAATCAAGCTAATTAACATATGCATTATTACCTCACATCATTTTTTGTGGTGAGAATACTTAAAACCTACTCTCAGCAATCTTCAAGAGGGCAGTACATTGTTATCAATTGTAGTCATCATGTTGTACAATAGATCTCTTGAACTTATTCCTCCTATCTAACTGAAATTTTTTATCCTTTGTCCAACATCTCCTCAACCCCCACCCTCCACCCAGCCCCTGGTCACCACCATTCTACTCTATGCTTTTAGGAGTTTAACCTTTTTAGATTCCACATATAAGTGAGATCATGCAGTGTTTGTCTCTCTGTGCTTAGCTTATTTCAAATAACATAATGTCTTTTCAGGATTTCCTTTATTTTTGAGATTCAATAGTATTCCATCGTGTATATAAACCACATTTTCTTTATTCATCTATCCATTGATGAACACTTAGGTTGATTCTGTATTTTGGTTACTGTGAATAATCCTGCTGTGAACATGGGAGTGCAGATATCTTTTCAACATACTGATTTACTGATTTCATATACTTTGGATATATACCAGGTAGTGGCATTGCTGGATCATAAGGTAGTTCTATTTTTAAATTTTTGAGGAACTGCCATACTGTTTTCCACAATGGCTATACTAATTTACATTCCCACCAATAGTGTGCAAGTGTTCCATTTTCATCAGATCCTGGCCAGCACTTGTTATCTCTTGTCTTTTTGATAATAAACATTCTAACACGTATAGAGTAATATCTTATTTTAGTTTTAATTTGCATTTCACTGATGATTTGTGATATGGAGCATTTTTTCATATACCTGTTAGCAATGTACATGTCTTCTTTTGAGAAATGTCTACTCATGTTCTTTTCTCATTTTTTAATCAGGTTTTCTTGCTATTGAGTTTATTGAGTCCCTTATATATTTTGGCTATTAACTCCTTATCAGATATATATTTGTGAATATTTTCTCCCATTCTGCAGGTTGTCCCTTTCATGAGTGATATAATATTACTTGAACATAGACTGTAATACACTTAAAAAGCATACTACAGATGCTATAGCAACTGCTTAAAAAAAGGCATAGCCAATAACTAATAAGCTAATAAGAGGAGACAAAATCAAATCATAAAAAATACTCAATCCAAAAAAAGGCAGAAAAAATGGAAGAGAGTGGAAGAAAGAGAGGAGATAAAAATAAATAAATAAACCCAAATGGTAAGATGACAGATTTAAACCCAACTATATTAGCCAGGCACAATGGCTCAGCCTATAATCCCAGCAGTTTGGGAGGCCGAGGCAGGAAGATCACTTGAGCCCAGGAGTTCAAGATCACCCTGGGCAACATGGTAAGACCCTGTCTCTATTAGAATAAAAAAATTTAAAACAAAATAAAACAAAACTCAACTATATAAATAATCATATTAAATGTAAATGGTCAACAACACAATTTTAATGCAGAGATGGTTGAACTGGAAAAAAGGGCAAGAAGCAGCTATATGCTATCTATAAGAAACACAATTTAAATGTAAAAACACAAATAGGTTAAAAGAAAAAAACGGAAAAAGATATAACATGCCAACACTAATCCAAAAAAAGCTGCAGTGAGCATATTAATACTAGATAAAATAAACTTAAGAACATATAACAGGCATGATTGTCATTAGCAGCCAAAGTTATATATCCTTCCAATTTAGGAAGAACAGAAATAAAAGATACATTTCATGCCCCCGATCCCCAGCATGAACATAAATCCCTGAAAAGGAATCTGATAGCCATGAAGAGTCACATCCCCACCCTTTGCGACGGCAGGACCATGTGATTGAGTCTGGCCAGAATCACATGGATTTAGGAATGGTCATTTCTCAAAGAAGGGATTCAAGGACACTGACTAAAGACAAATGTCCACTACCAAATTGATGCTAAGGGACTGGCTACCTCTCTAACACATCACACGTGTGAAGCACAGTAATGGTGCGGTCCTATCCAAGAATAATGTGACAATGATGGAGGAGATTGAGAGGAGAACATTTACAGTTAAATTATTAGCTCTAGAGATAATTTATTTTACTTTCTAAGAGAATAAATGAAGAAATAATTTTGTCCGATAATTTATTAGCATAAACTCTACATTTTGGGATTCCTTGATTTTTTTAAAAAAAAAGATGTCAACATCAAATCTAGGTTTTCAGTAAAGACACAGAAGGTGATTTTACAGTATTATATTATTTGTGCTCCAATGAACTTACTCAAATATTCCTGTTATACTTCAATATTTTCCCTAAAAGATTTCTTCCAAAAATAAAATTCAAGGCCGGGCGCGGTGGCTCACGCTTGTAATCCCAGCACTTTGGGAGGCCGAGGCGGGCGGATCACGAGGTCAGGAGATCGAGACCACGGTGAAACCCCGTCTCTACTAAAAATACAAAAAAATTAGCCGGACGTGGTGGCGGGTGCCTGTAGTCCCAGCTACTTGGAGAGGCTGAGGCAGGAGAATGGCGTGAACCCAGGAGGAGGAGCTTGCAGGGAGCCGAGATTGCGCCACTGCACTCCAGCCTGGGCGACAGAGCGAGACTCCGTCTCAAAATAAATAAATAAATAAATAAATAAATAAATAAATAAAATAAAATTCAAGCATTACCCCACCAGTGTAAAGTTGGGAACCTTCTAAATCTACTTCCAGTTCATAATACATTGGGAGGCTTATTAAGGAAAAGTAAGACTCAGGATCAAGAAGGAACACATCAAATCACAGATTACTAGGACTGAAGAGGAATTTAAGAAGCTTCTATTTCAACCTCCCTTCCTCAGGGACTGAGACAACCACGGCACTTATATGTGATCTTCAAGAAAGATTGATTGACCAGCTGATTTTAATGCATACTTATTTAGCTTAATTGGTAAATGTCTTCATAGCTATTTGGAAAAGGACTTATTTTTCAATCCGTGTGTTTTGCAACATACCACACATACACACACATAAGTCAACCACCACTCATACCCCAAAAGAAACAAGAACCCCCAGTACATATTATAGGTCTTCTTCAACCTAAGGGTTGTAGAATTTTGCCATCTACTGACTTTTTGCTGAAGTATTTTGTTCTCCATGAAATATTGCTAATAATTATAAATCAATGCCAGTACATAGATTGAGTTCTGTAGCCTTTTGCAACTATTTTCCAATAAGATGTAAATTTTTTTTTCTTAAAAAAAACTATAGGTAAAACAGCAACTCAAAGTACTTTATGTATATGTGTGTATATATATATTTATATGTATATATGTATATGTATATTTATGAAAGAAAACCAAAAGCTCAAAGATCCTACATGAAATATTAAACAGCATTCATATTCATTTGAAGGCCCTCTGCTGATCATTCTCATTATATGTACTTCTAGGTTTTAAAAAATAATAATAATAAAATTAATCACAAAACTTTGGGAAAGGTGAATACATTTTCTCTAACATTTCTGCTTCTAGTTCTCTCCCCTACCCTAGCATTTCTTTCCCTGCCTGCTTTCTTTCCTGGGGTTTGAGTCAGATGCCAGGCATTCATTATTACCCTTTCTTAGAAAACACTTTGGTAAATCTGGCCCTGACCTGTCTAGTTCTGAGCTGGCTTCAAATTTTTCCATTATTATTTGCAAAGTTCCTGTTACCTAGCTTATGACATATTTCCTGACTTAATGTTTTACAGGGGGTCCGAAATATAGGCTATAAAAGGCATACTAAGTCTTCAAAGTAATGCCTAATTACTAATAGAGTAATTGGAGGTAGGCACCAAAAGCCATGCCCAGTTATTACATGGGGATCCTCTACAGACTAGGTTGTGAATATATCAGGACAAGATATATTGTCCACTAAATTCTGATAGCAGAGTCTATCCCCACAACTTATTCTCCCTTCCTTACTCCCATTTTTAATCTTTTTGCCTTTCCTATTTCTTCTGCAGAATCTGTTGGGCTACTCTGCATCTCTTTCACTTTATCCTGTAGGCTAGAATCCTCCCTGTAAATATTGGAAAATATTAAAATAACTTTCCATATATCAAGGATGGTGTCATAACAGAACTACTAGGGTGGGGCAAGGGCAAGACTAGAGGATTTCTGAAATCCTTTGTGATCATCTGATTCTATGGTGATAAATCAACCCACTGCAGAGTTTATTTAAAATATTAGCACAGATATAAATGAGCTGAAAGTCTTTTGATAAATGCAAACTAGTTAATAAAGACTGGCCTATAAGAACTATCACTTGTGGAGGGGTATAATTGTGATAATAAAACTACATTAGCAAAACTACATGGAGTCTCAAAGCCCAGGAACAGGGAGATTGCAACAGATATGGAGAAGAAAATATTGTCAAAGCCAGAAATTTTTGAATATAGGTGATTCTCTGCCAAAGTTTCCTAATCTAAATGGCAAGACAACAGAAATCCTTGATGAAATACAGCTACATGAAACCCGAAACAGAAACCCACTGTCTCTGGTCAGAGATTTAAGGGTAATATATATTTGTCATATATATGAATATATACACAGTTGACGCTTGAACAACACAGGTTCGAACTACAAGGGTCCACTTATACACAGTTTTTTTCAACCAAATGCAGATGGAAAATACAGTATTTGCAGGACACAAAACCAGAGTACCTGGAGGGCTGATTTTTCCTATAAGCTCCTTCCATGGGGCCAACTGAGAGACTTGACTACATAGGGATTCTGGTTTGTGTGGGAGCAGAGGGGAAGTCCTAGAATCAACCCCTCACATATAACCGGGCATGGCATGTATGTAATTTACTTCTCAAAATTCTCTGAAGTAGTAGTTATTTTTCCTATTTCTAAAAATTTCCCCTACTTTTTATATGTGAAGAATCAGCCTCAGAGATTAAGTAACTTGACCAACATAATGTGGATATTGAGAAATTAGAAAACGAAGCTGGAGGTAGTTTTCATTTTTCTTAACCACCCAAGACCAATTTTAACTTCTGCTTCACAGAGAAGTCCATGAACAAGAGGAGAAAAACAAAAAGGCACAGGAGGAAAGGAGTAAGGGAGACCTGCAGAGATTGTCAAGAGAGTTGTGTGTCCAAACATCCCACTGAAATGCAAGCTCCGTGAGGATAAAGATTTCCGTCCTGTGTGTTCAATATTATAGACCCAGCACTGGTCTAGCACAGGTATTTCACAAATATCTGTTGAATAAACGAATGAATGAATATGTGGTATGAATATGCTACTTAAAGTTTTTATTAAGCTTAGCATATAAGGTAGAGGTTTTGAAACTGTATAAATGTTTTATATATTTTAAAAATGAAACTAAATCAAATATTAAAAAGTAATCATGAGAATTAGTTTTGAGTTTCACATGTAAACAGCATAGAATTCCTTACCCTCTCCTAACAACAAGTAAAACACGATGAAACTGAAATATTAATAACTTTTCTTGGATCCATCAGAGAAATGAGGTCACAGGACAAATCATTGTCTTGGAAATTGGAGAGACAGACAAAATAAATACAGAAAATTATGACACCAGAGCAGAAACCTCTGCAGGAACCAGTGCCAGGGTAAGAGAACCTAAACTACAATTGACGAATTGCTGGAGGCTCAGTGTAGACAAGTCTGAGAGATAAAAATTCCAGAGGGGACACAGTCATAAGGACATATCCACATTTTTGTGAGTTTTACCTATAAAACTCCATGAGGTCCTCACAAGGAATATCAGAGAAAAATCTCCTCATGTTTCCAGCTGGAGGATGGAAAAAGTAATCATTTGCAAAATGTATTTCTGATATATTTCAATATACCAGAGCATTCTGTTATTCTTATTAACACCTGCTCTTAGGAGAAACTATTTTACCAGAAGCTACCCTAACGGGGTTTTATCAACCTTGGGGAAAAGAAATACTTAACTCCAGCCTCCTGTACTCATCCTGTCCCATCTAAGGGGGACACACATCCTGTCCCACATAAGGGGTGGAAGGGAATGCAAAGTGCTGGTGAAGTTGACAGTCCAGAGATACAGGCTTACCAAAAGATAGAGACCTAATGATAGGACTATAAAATGCTTTCCATCCCCCCACAACTTACCACTACATTATTAAGGCCTATTTAGTGTAGTTCCTTTCACCCATTATATCATGTCTGCTTTTCAACAAAAATTACACAGGCATACTAAAAGATAAAAAATACAATTTGAAAAGATTAAACAAGCATCCAAAACCAGAGTCATATATGGCAGAAAATTAGAATTATTAGACCAGGAATTTTTAAGGATTGTAATTAACATGCAAAGACTTTTAATAGAAAAAGCAAATAACAGGCAAAGCCAGACGGATAATGTCAGCAGAGATATGAAAATTCTAAGAAAGAATAAAAAAGGAATGCCAGAGATGAAAATCACTGTGACAGAAATGAAGGACTCTGATGTGCTCACTAGCAAATTGAAAAGCTAAGGAAAGATTTCCTGAGTTTGAGGATATGACAATAGAAATTTCCTAAACTGAAAAGCCAAGAGAAAACGGACTGAAAAAAAAAAAATGGAACACAGCATCCAAAAACTGTGTAACAGCCACACAGGGTGTAAGTATATGTAATGAGGGTACCAAAGGAGAATAAAGAGACAAAGAAACTAAGCAATATTTGAAGCAATAATGACTTTCCCCCAAATCAATGCCAAACACAAAACCATAGATTCAGGAAGCTCAGAGAACACCAAGCAGAATAAATGCAAAAAACTAAAAACAAACAAACAAACAAAACACCCTACACCAAGAAAAAATATACCTTGCCTACCTATAGAGTAGCATAGATAAGAATTACATCCAATGTCTTCTCAGAAGCCATGAAAGGAAGAAGGCAGTGGAATGAAATATTTAAACTGTTGAGAGAAAAACACCACCAGTCTAGAATTCTATGCTCTGAAATTATCCTTCAAAGGTTAAGGAGAAACAAAAGCCTCACACCAATAAACTTGGAAAGAATTTGTTGCCAGTAGACACAACTTGCAAAAATATGTTTAAAAGGTTTTCGGAGAGAAGAAAAATGATATAGGTCAGAAATTTGGGTCTACATAAAGAAAGCAAGGGCATCAGAGAATGAATAAAAAACAGAGCCATTTATTTTTCTTATTCTTAATTAATCTAAATGAAAACAGTTTGTCCAAAATAATAAGAGCAACAATGTATTTGATTATTTGGATAGATAGATCTGTGTATGTATGTGTATGTGTAAGTAAAATGAATGACAGTAATGATGTATGTGACATGAAGAAGGAATTAGAATTATTTTTGTTATAAGATACTCATAATGCATTTGAAGAAGTAGGGGGTATTATTTTAAAGTGGACTTGGATTCGTTGTAAATGTGTATTGCAAACTTTAGGGCAACCACTTAAAAAACGAAAAAAGAGGTATAACTGATAAGCTAAGAAAGAAGAGAAAATAGAATCATATAAAATGCTCAATTAAAAACTACAAAAGTTAGAAAAAGAGTGGAAGACAAAAATGGGAACAAAGAATAATGGCAACAAATAGAAAACAGTAGCAATATAGTATATCTTATCCAACTATATCAATAATCACTTTGAATGCCAATGGTCGAAATGGACAAATTAAAAGAGATTTTCAGAGTGGATCATAAAACAAGATCCAATTACCTGTTGCCTACAAAAAACAAACTTTAAACATAAAGACACATATAGATTAAAAGTAAATGGATGAAGAAAAATACACTATGCTAACATTAATTTTAAAAAGCAGTAGTTATATTAATTTCAGAAACAGGAAATTGCCGAGCAAGGAAAGTTATCAGGGACAAAAAAGGGCATTACATAATGATAAAGGGGTCAATTCTTCAAGAAGACATAACAACTCTTAATGTGTATCTGCCTAACAACAGAAAATATATGAGGCAAAAACTGATGGAACTTCAAGAAGAAGTAGATGAATCCACTAAGCCCTCTATCATAAATGGACAGGTTCAGGAAGCAGAAAATCAGCAGGGACATAATTGAACTCAATGGCACGATAAGTCAATAGGATTCAATGGACATCTAAGATTATTTCATCCAACAACAGCAAAATATATTCTTCTGAAGCTCACATGAAACATTCACTAAAATAGGACACATTCTGGGTGATAAAACACAACTTAATGAATTTAAAAAGACAAATTATACAATGCATGCTCTCAGACCATATGGAATTGAACTAGAAGTTGATAAAACAATAGCTGGAAAATCCCAAAATACTTGGAGATTAAGCAGCACACTTCTAAATAACACATGGGGAAAAATACTTCAAGAAAAAATTTTAAATATTTTGAACTAAATAAAAATAAAAGCACAACATATCATAATTTGGGGGATGCCATGAGGAAATTTTCTAGCATTAAAAGCATATGTTAGAAAAGGAGAAAAATCTAAACTCGATGATCTAAGTTTCCACTTTAGAAAACTAGAAAAAGAAGAGCAAATTAAATCCTAAGTCAGCACAAGAAAAGAATTAATAGAAATTAGAGCAAAAATTATTAAAATTAAAAACAGAAAATCAATAAAACCAAAAGCTAGTTCTTTGAAAAAATAAACGAAATGGATAAGCCTCTAGCTGGTCTAAGCAAAAAAAAAAAAAAAGAGAGAGAGAGAGAGAGAACACAGAATAATAATATCAGAAACGAAAGAGGAGACATCACTGCAAATCACAGACATTAAAAAGAGAAAAAAGAAATAATATACACAATTCTATGCCTACAAATTTGATAACCAAGCTGAAATGGACCAATGCCTTTGAAGACATAATCTGTCAAAACTCACATAATAAATAGGCTATCTGAGACTGGGCATGGTGGCTCATACCTGTTATCCCAGCACTTTGGTAGGCCAAAACAGGCGGATCACTTGAGGTCAGGAGTCTGAGACCAGCCTGGCCAACATGGCGAAACTCTGTCTCTACCAAAAATACAGAAAAAAATTTAGCCAGGCATAGTGGCAGGCAGCTGTAATCCCAGCTACTTGGGAGTCTGAGGCAGGAGAATCACTTGAGCCCAGGAGGCAGAGGTTGCAGTGAGCCGAGATCGCGCCACTCCACTCCAACCTGGGCAACAGAGCGAGACTCCATCTCAAATAAAAAAAAGAAAGAAAGAAAAGAAAAGAAATAGGCTATTTGAACAGCACTATTTCTATTAACTTAATTGAAATACTAATTAATAACCCCCCAAGACAGAAAGCAGAAAGTTCAGATGGGTTCACTTGTGAATTCTACCAAACATTTAAGAGAGATATTACATCAATTCTCCACAATATTTCAGAAGACAGAATCTGAGGGAATACTTCTTAACTCATCCTATGAGGCCATCATTACCCTAAGAACAAAACCACACTGAGACATTCCAAGAAAACTACAGAGCAATATCTCTCATGATTATAGATTCAAAAATTCTCAACAAATTATTATCAAATTGAATCCAACAATGCATAAAAATAATTATACTTCATGACCAAGTGGGATCTATCCCAGCTATGCAAGATTGGTTCAGCATTCAAAAATCAATAGGCTAAAGAAAAATCGCATGAATGTATCAATAGCTGCAGAAAACGCATTTGACAAAACCCAATATCCATTCATGAAATAACCTCTCAGCAATCTAGGAATGAAGGGAAACTTCCCAGCTGGGCGCAGTGGCTCACGCCTGTAATCCCAGCACTTTGGAAGGCCGTGGGGGGCAGATCACTTGAGGTCAGGAGTTCGAGACCAGCCTGGCCAACAGGTCGAAACCCCATCTCTACTAAAAATACAAAAATTAGCCAGGCATGGTGGTGGGCACCTGTAGTCCCAGCTATTCAGGAGGCTGAGGCATGAGAATCGCTTGAATCTGGGAGGCAGAAGCTTCAGTGAGCCAAGATCACACCACTGCACCCCAGCCTGGCAACAGAGCAAGACCCTGTCTCAAAAAAAAAGTAAAAAAAAAATTAAAAAATAAAAAAAAGAAGGGGGATAATTTCCCACCAAGGTTAGGAACAAGGCAAGAATGCCCCCTCTCATCATTCCTTTTCAACATCATACTAGAAGTCTTAGCTAATGCAGAAAAAGTATATAGATTGGGAAGGAAGAACTAAAACTGTCTTTGTTCTAGGTGACATGATCATCAATGTAAAAAATCCAAAAGAATTGATTTTAAATTTCTGAAATTCATAAACAATTATGGCGGGATTGCAAGATACAAAGTTAATGTACAAAAGTCAATCATATTCCTATATACCAGCAACAAACAAGTGGAATTTGAAATAAAAATAACATCTGCCAGGCATGGTGGCTCACGCCTGTAATCCCAGCACTTTGGGAAGCTGAGGCAGGCAGATCACGAGGTCAGGAGTTTGAGACTAGCCTGGCCAACATGGTGAAACCTCGTCTCTACTAAAAATACAAAAATTAGCCAGATGTGGTGACGCATGCCTGTAATCCTAGCTACTCAGGAGGCTGAGGCAGGAGAATTGCTTGAACCCTGGAGGTGGAGGTTGCAGTGAGCTGAGATCATGCCATTGCACTCCAGCCTGGGCGACAGAGTGAGACTCCATCTCAGAAAATAAATAAATACATACATACATACATAAATAACATTATCACTTACATTAGCACCCCAAAAATGAAATACTTAGGAATAAATATAACAAAATATATACAAGATCTATACAAGGAAAACTACAGCATTCTTTTGAACAATATCAAAGCAGAATTAAATAAATGGAGAGATAGTTCACGCTCATAAATAGGAATACCCAATATTGTCAGGATGTCAGTTCTTCCAAACTTGATCTATAGAGTCAATACAATATCAATCAAAATCCCAGAAGAACAGAGTTGGAGGACTCACACTACCCAACTTCAAGACTTCTTATAAAGCTACAGTAATCAAAACAATGTGGCATAGGCAAAAAGAAAAACAGGGTGACAAATAGATAAATATAACAGAATAGAGATATTAGAAATAGATCCAACTAAATATAGTCATCTGATCTTTGACAAAGGAGAAAAGGCAATACAATGAAGCAAAGATAGTCTTTTCAACAAATGGTGCTGGAACAACTGGACATCCACATGCAACAAAATGAATCTAGACACAGATTCTACACCCTTCAAAAAATTAACTCAAAATGGATCACAGATCTAAATGTAAAATGCAAAACTATAAAACTCCTAGAAGATAACATAGGAGAAAATCTAGATGACCCTGGATATGCCATTGACTTTTTAGATACAAAACAAAAGGCATGATCCATAAAAGAAATAATTGATAAGCTGCACTTCATTCAAATCAAAAACTTCTGCTCTGTGAAAGAGAATGTCAAGTGAATGAGAAGAAAAGCCACAGACTGGGAGAAAATATGTGAAAAATATACATATGATAGAGGGCTATTATCCAAAATATACAAAGAACTCTTAAAACTCAATAATAAGAAAATGAACAACTTGATTTATAAGTGGGCAAAAAACCTTAACAGACACTTCACCAAAGAAGATACATGGATGACAAGTAAGCATATGAAAAGATGTTCAGTGTAATTTGTCATTAGGGAATTGCAAATTAAAACAGCAATGAGATATCATCACACACCTATTACAACAGCCAAAATCCAAAACACTGACAACAGCAAATGCCTGTAAGGATACAGAGCAATAGGAAGTCTCATTCATTGCTGGTGAAAAAGCAAAATGGAACAGACACATTGTAAGACAGTTTGGCGGTTTTTAAAAAACTAAACATATTCTTACCATACGATCCAGCAGTCTCCCTCCTTGGTATTTACCCAAATGAACTGAAAACTTATGTCCACACAAAAATCTGCACACAGATGTTCATGGCAGCTCTATTTTTAATTGTTAAAACTTGTAAGCAACCAAGATGTTCTTCAGTAGGTAAACAAATAAGTAAACTGTGCTTTGCTGGGCACAGTGGCTCACACCTGTAATCCCCCAACACTTTGGGAGGCTGAGACAGTGGATTGCTTAAGCCCAGGAGTTTGAGACCAGCCTGGGCAATGTGCTGAAACCTTGTCTTTACAAAAAATAAAAATAAAAAATTAGGCAGGTGTGATGGCACGCACCTGTAGTCCCAACTACTCAGGAGGCTGAGGTGGGAGGACTGCTCCAGCCTGGCAGGTCGAGGCTACAGTGAGCCAAGATCACGCCACTGTGCTCCAGCCTGGCCGACAGAGCAAGATGCTGTCTAAAATAAAATAAAATAAAATAAAATAAAATAAAATAAAATAAAATAAAATAATAAAGTGTGCTTCATCCAGACAATAAAATATTATTCTTCACTAAAAAGAAATGAGCTATGAAGCCATGAAAAGACATGGAAGAAACTTAAATGCATATTACTAAGTGAAAGAAGCTAATCTGAAAAGCTACATGCTGTATGATTCCAACCATATGACATTCTGGAAAAGGTAAAACTATAAACACAATGAAAAGATAACTGCTTGCCAGGGACTGGGGGTTGGGGAAAGGATGAATAATACAAAGCACAGATGATTTTTAGAGCAATAAAACTATTCTGTATGATACTACAATGGTGGATACATGTCATTATACATTTGTCAAACCCATAGAATGTACAGCATCATGAATGAACCCTAATGTAAACTATGGATTTGAGGTGATAATGATGTGCTGATGTAGGCTTATCAATTGTAGTAAATGTACCATCAAATGTAGTAAATGATGCAGGATGTCAACAGCAGAGGAGGTCGTGCATGTATGGGGACAGGAGGTATATGGGAACTCGCTTATTTTCTGCTCAATTTTACTGGCAAACTAAACCCAGTCTAAAATATAAAGTTTATGAATTAAAAAAATCAGTTACTAAATATTAAAAACAAAGTAACCTAACTATCAAATTGGTGACATAACTACAGAGAATAATTATTTCAGTAACTTTTATACACAACATTTGACTTTCTAAATAGATAGATAGATATACAGAAAGATACAGGTATGAATACAGATATAGATATATGGTTCATATAGATATATCTTATTGGTTCTGCTTTTCTGGAGAACCCAAACTAAGATACAGAGACCAAGGACAGTTTATTACTCATAGCAATAGCAGTAGCCAGAGTATCATCATTTCTGCACTGGTTTCCCAAGAATGAGTTCTAACAGGGCAACACAAAGAGGGACAGATGACCCTGTACACGCAATGGGTTGCATCTGAGGAAAGAAACTCTGAGCTTAGGTAATTCTAATACTTTTATACTCTAAGAAGTTTGCCTGCCCTTTGCTCCAGAGGGAGACACTATCACTTTCTTCCAACACCATTGACTATACAAACATCTTTGAAAAGACAATCCAGACAACAGACAGAGCCTTGTCTTGTAAGATCAAGAGAAACACAACAGCCCCATGGAGAATTGTCTTCTAATGATCTAATCAGCTGACTAATCTTAAAATCAGTAAAAATGGAGCAACCAGACATCATATGTCTCCTGATGTGATAAACAAGAAGTCCACATAACCACCCAGAGGTTATTCTTGCCAAAGAGGGTGAATCTGAATCTAATCAAGTCTAGATATCTAGCTACCAGTTTATAGAAAATGGAGGGGATAAAGAACAACTTGAACAGAAATTGGATGGGATAAATGATTCAGTTCCTCCATCAAAAAGGTGAAATTTTAAAAGATGGGAGAAGAAAGGACAGTTACGGCTTAAAAGAGACTTGAGAATGCAATGTGCAGTCCTTGTCTGATTCTAACCTAAAGCAGCCAATTTAGGACAAGTTTTAAACAAAAGAAAAGATTCAGCATGGGCAGGGAATTAGGTAACATTAAAATTATATGAGAGAATTATTATTATTATTATTATTAGGGGTTATAATGGCATTAGGGTTATATGTTTTTGAAAATCCTGTGTGTTCAAGTTAGTTACTTAACTATTTATGAATAAAATATGACACTGGCATTTGCTTTAAATTACTTCAGTACCACCAACAACAACCAAAGGAGAAGGAGAAAGACAAAACAAACTTTGCAAAATGTTATTAATTATTAAAACTGTGTGATGAATACATAAAAGTTTATATTATTTTCTTCTATATAATTTTGAAATTTTCTGTTTAAAAGTTTCATAAATAAATAAAGCTGTAGAAGAATTTGTTTAAAGAACCAAATGAAAGTGAAAGAATTCATTATAAACATAGGGGTCCTAGGGCCCCTGGTGGAGTTGCTTTAATTCATATTCTAGTGGAGCATCTCAGATCTTCTGAAGCCTGACCTTCAAAACGGAATAACTTCCATTTCCCTTTGTTACATTTTTCATTGAGATGATAGAGTTTCTATTTTTGGGGGGGGGTATCTTCCTGTCTTTATTTATTTAATTATACTTTCAGTTCTGGGATACGTGTGCAGAACGTACATGTTTGTTACGTAGGTATACATGTGGAATGGTGGTTTGCTGCACTCATCAACCTGTCATCTACATTAGCTTTTCTCCTAACGCTATCCCTCCCCTAGCCCCCACCCACCGACAGGCCTCAGTGTGTGATGTTCCCCTCCCTGTGTCCATGTGTTCTCATTGTTCAACTCCCACTTATGAGTGAGAACATGCAGTGTTTGGTTTTCTGTTCCTGTGTTCGTTTGCTGAGAATGATGGTTTCCGGCTTCATCCAGATGGATTAAAGACTTAAACATAAGACCTAAAACCATAAAAGCCCTAGAAGAAAACCTAGGCAATACCATTCAGGACATAGGCATGGGCAAAGACTTCATGACTACAACATCAGAAGCAATGGCAACAAAAGCCAAAATTGAAAAACAGGATCTAATTAAACTAAAGAGCTTCTGCACAGCAAAAGAAACTATTATCAGTGTGAACAGGCAACCTACAGAATGGGAGAAAATTTTTGCGATCTACCCATCTGACAAAGGGCTAATATCCAGAATCTACAAGGAATTTAAACAAATTTATGGGTTTCTATTTTTAAAAAAGGTAGGAGAAGCCAGGCACAGTGGCTCACGCCTGTAATCCCAGCACTTTGGGAAGCCGAGGCAGGTGGATCTCTTGAGGTCAGGAGTTCGAGACCAGCCTGGCCAACATGGTGAAACCCCATCTCTACTAAAAATACCAAAAAAATTAGCTGGGTGTGGTGCCAGACACCTGTAATCCCAGCTACTCGGGAGGCTGAGGCAGGAGAATCGCTTGAACCAGCGAGGTGGAGGTTACAGTGAGCCAAGATTGTGCCACTGCACTCCATCCTGGATGACAGAGCGAGACACCACCTAAAAAAAAAAAAAAAAAAAAAAGTAGGAGAGATAGCAAAATAGAAAGAAACAGAGAGGGGAACTGAGGGGAGAGCAAGAGAGAGATTGAGTTTTGTCATAAAAACAAAAAACACGGCAGGGCACGGTGGCTCACGCCTGTAATCCCAGCACTTTAGGAGGCCAAGTCAGGTGGATCACAAGGTCAGGAGATCAAGACCATCCTGGCTAACACGGTGAAACCCTGTTTCTACTAAAAATACAAAAAATTAGCCAGGCACGGTGGCAGGTGCCTGTAGGCCCAGCTACTTGGGAGGCTGAGGAAGAAGAATGGCACGAACCCAGGAGGTGGAGTTTGCAGTGAGCCGAGATTGCGCCACTGCACTCCAGCCTGGGTGATAGAGCGAGACTCCGTCTCAAAAAAAAACAAAAAACAAAAAACAAACACGAGGGTGCATTTGCCTTGGATTTTTCCCCAAGGTCTCACTCTAGCTGAGGCCAAATTTAGCTGCAGTTTTCTTCCTCTGTCCTTTTAAATTCCTCTTATCATTATATATTATTTCAACAAATTCTTACACATTGGGCACTGTGTGAGATGGCAAAGAACATGAGCAAAAAAGATGTGTCCCCTTCTTTTTTTATATGTGTCCCTTTCTTTTATTTGTAGTCTAGTGGAGGGGACACACATTAATCTAATGGTCACATGGATGAGTGTTTAGTTATCAACTGAGATTAATCCTGTGAAGGAAGTAAAAGAAGATATTTCCATAAGGGCAAATGACACAACTTTGGGAAGCAAATACAACATCCCTAAGGAAGTGACTCTTAGATCTAAAGTGTAAGTGGATGTTAACTAAGTACAGGAACCTGAGGAGAACTGTTCTAGGACAGTCAAGATGAAGGCCTTGAGCTCAGCATGCAGAAAGGAAAATGTATTAAAGGGGACACCAGAGTACACAAAGGAGAGAGACTAGGAGACCCTTGCAGTAGCCACATTAGAGATAATGGTGGCTTACATGAGAATGGTGGCAGTGGAGATAGAGAGATGTGAACCACTGGAGAGGTATTTAGGCAGTAAAATTGACCTGACTTGGTAATGCATTAGATATGATAATGAGTTTGCATGTTTCTTATTGTACTCAGTATTATTTCTGCAATATCCACCTAAAGCACTAATATTTGGGGAGCCAGATATTGTAGGGTGCCAGGAAAATACCACCAGCTGGTCCTAAAGAAAGACTGAGCTAAATATTTTATATGAAGATGGAAAAACTGTGAGGAGAGAACTGGGACTGCTTTCTAGCATCTCACCACTTCTATCAATACACACAAATACAGTCCAACTTACTGCCCAGCCCCTGAGCAAAGAGGAATTTTCTGAAGTCAAAGATCTGGTTTGCTTTTAGACTCTTACAAGCTGAGAGACATTGGTCATTTTAAGTTTCTGAGTCAGGGAAATCAAGCTGCCTTCAAGGACCATGAACAGAGACTCTTGACTCTTTAATAGGGTACCTGGGCTGAATTCTGGAGGGGAAGAAGCTAGTGAGAGCAGTTTACACCTGGGAGTGATGAGCCCTACAGTACTCCTTTGAGGGAAGGCTGGTCCCTTCTTCTTGTGAAATCATGCAAATGGTCCTTTTTATTGTACAAATGTAAAGAATGTAGTTCTATTTCAAAAGAGTGTCTTTGCTTTAAATTTGTCTATCCAAAACCTGATTACCTCCCCACCCATAGAGGGAAAGATCCAGGGTTCTAGTAAGCAACAATCTACTAAGTTTTCTCTAATGACTATAATGTGGAAAGAGAAGAAATGGCAGGTGAGGTGGAGCTGGGGATGGGGAAAGAGTCCAAGCAACATAGATGTTATAACATAATCAAACATAATTTTTTCTGTCTGAGAAGGAAGCAGAGCAAGATGGCCAACTAGAAGCCTCTACTAACCGTCCTCCTTACAGGAACACCAAATTTAACAACTATCTATACATACACACACACACAAAAAAAAACCTTTATAAGAACCAAAAATTAGGGAAGCAATTATGGTACCTGGTTTCAACTTCATATCACTGAAAGAGGCGCTGAAGAGAGTAGGAGAGACAGTCTTGAATTGCAGATGCCACCCCTCCCACATCCACCAGCAGTAGCCACATGGCATGGAGAATCTGTGCACTTAGGGGAGAGAAAGAACAGTGATGGTGGGGGCTTTTCATGGGAACTCATTGCTTCCCTGTCAAAGAAGAAAGCAACACCAGGCAGAACTCAGCCAGTGTCCTTGAGGGAAGCATTTAAACCACCTAGCCAGAGGGATTGTCCATCCCAGTGGCCAGAATTTGCTACCATGGGGTAAAGGGCAATGGGGTCCTAAATAAACTTGAAGGGCAGTCTGGGCCACACGGACTGCAACTCCTAGGCAAGTCCTAGTGCTGTACTGGGCTCAGAGCCAGCAGATTGGGGTCACACAACCTAGTGAGATACCAGCTGGGGCAGCCAAGGGAGTGCTTGTGCTACCCCTCC
The DNA here is from genome assembly GCF_009828535.3 of Hylobates moloch. Lineage (NCBI taxonomy): Eukaryota > Metazoa > Chordata > Mammalia > Primates > Hylobatidae > Hylobates > Hylobates moloch. Next base: position 48,118,385 of record NW_026652291.1, read on the forward strand.
CTCAACCCCAGGCAGCACAGCTAACAGCTTGCTACTCCAAAAGACACTCCTTCCTTCTGCTTCAGGAGAGGGAAGAGCAAAGAGGGCTTTGTGTTGTAACTTGGATACTAGCTCAGCCACAGTAGAGTAAGGAACCAGGCAGAGTCCTGAGGCACCCAATATAGGCCCTAGGTTCCAGAAGACATTTCTAGACATATTCTGGGCCGTAAGGGAACCCACTGCTTTGAATAGAAGGTCCCAGTCCTGGAAGGATTCATCATCTGCTGGTGATGAAAACACACTTGGGCCCTGAATAATCAGCCCCAAAAGCCAGGTAGTACATGTTGTTGGCCTGGAGTAAGACTCTGAGATGTGTTTGCTTCAAGCATGACCCAGCATATTACCAGCTGTGGTGACTACTGGGAGAGATTTCTTCTGCTTAAGAAAAGCAGAGGGAGGAGCAAAGAGGACTTCGTCTTACAGCATGGGTACCTGCTGAACCACAGTGGGTTTGAGCACTAAGTGAGCCCTTGGGGTCATCAGTTCTAGGCCTTGACTCTTGGGTGGCATTGCTGGACCTGCCCTGAGCCAGAAGGGAGCCCACTGGCCTGAAGGGTGGGTCTGAGGCTTCACAACATTTACCACAAGATGACTGCAGAGCCCTGGGGCCTTGAGTGAACATCAGTAGTAGCCTGGCAATACTCCCATGGCCCTGTGATAGTGGTGACCGCAGAGGTGGCCTCTGCTTGTGGAAAGAGGAGGGAAGAGTGGGAAAGACTTTAACTTGTGGCTTGGGTGTCAGCTGCAGTATAATAGAGCACCAGATTGATTCCTAAAATATCCAACTCTAGGCCCTGACTCTCAGATAACAGCTCTGGACCCACCCAGAGCTTGAGGGAACTCATCACCCTAAAGGAAAGGACATAAGCCTAACTGGCTTTGCCATCTGCTGTTTGTAAAGCCCTAGGGCCTTGAGTGAACATAAGCAGAGAGTTGTAACAGTGGGCCTTGGGTAAGACCCAGTGCAGTGTTGGTTTCAGATCTGACCCAGCTCAGTCCCAGTGATCATGGCCACAGGGTTGCTTGTGTCATCCCTCAACCAGTTCCAGGCAGTTCAGCACAGAGAGAGAGAGACCCCATTTGTCTGGGAGAAAGTAGGGAAGAAAACAAGAGTATCTGCCAGGTAAGCCAGAGAATTCATCCAGATCTTATCCAAAACCACCTGCAAGAGTCTGCAAGAGCCACAGCATTACTGAGCTTGGGGTGCCCTCTAATGCAGATGTGGCAGCAGTGACCAAAAACATAGATCACAACACCCAAGTTCCTGCAAATACTTGGAAAGCCTTCCCAACAATGATGGATACAAACAAGCCCAGACTACAAAGATTACAATAAATACCTAATTTTGCAATTTCCAGACACTGATGAACATCCACAAGCCTCAAGACCATCCAGGAAAACATGACCTTACCAAAAGAACTAAATAAGGCACCAGGGACCAATCCTGGAGAGAAATGGATATGTGACTTTTCAGATAGAGAATTCAAAATAGCTATTTTGATGGGACACGATGGCTCATGCCTGTAATCCCAGCACTTTGGGAGGCCGAGGTGGATGGATCACAAGGTCAAAAGTTCTAGACCAGCCTGGCCAACATGGTGAAACCCCGTCTCTACAAAAATATAAAAATCAGCTGGGCATGGTGGCATGCAACTGTAATCTCAGCTACTCAGGAGGCTGAGGCAGGAAAATCACTTGAACCAGGGAGGTGGAGGTTGCAGTTAGCTGAGATGGTGCCATTACACTCCAGCCTGGGTGACATAGCAAGACTCTGTCCCCTACCCAAAAAAAAAAATAGCTATTTTGAGGAAACGCAACAAAATTTAAAATAATAGAGAAGGAATTCAGAATCCTACCAGATAAATTTAACAAAAAGATTGAAATAAATTTTAAAAAATCAAGCAGAAATTCTGGAGTTGAAAAATGCAACTGACATACCAAAGAATGCATCAGAGTCTCTAATAGCAGAATTGATCAAGCAGAAGAAAGGATTGGTGAGCCTGAAGACAGGCTATTTGAAAACACATAATCCGGGGAGACAAAAGATAAAAGAACAAAAAAGAATGGAGCATGCCTACAAGATTGAGAAAATGGCATCAAAAGGGCAAATCTAAGAGTGATTGGCCTTAAAGAAGAAACAGAGAGATAAAGATAGAAAGTTTATTCAAAGGGATAATAACAAAGAACTTCACAAACCTAGAGAAAAATACAATATTCAAGTACAAGAAGGTTACAGATCACCAGGTGGATTTAACCCAAATAAGACAACCTCAAGACATTTAATAATCAAACTCCAAAAGTCAAGGATAAAGAAAAGTCTTAAAAGCACACACACACAAAAGAAACAAATAACATACAATGTAGCTTCAATATGTCTGGCAGCAGACTTTTCAGTAGAGACCTTACAGGCCAGGAGAGAGTGGTGTGGCATATATAAAATGCTGAAGGAAAAAAGTTGTTTTTACCCTAGCATAGAAAATCCGGTGAAAATATCCTTCAAACATGAAGAAGAAATAAAGCCTTTCCCAGACAAACAAAACTTGAGGGAGATTTCATCAACATCAGACCTGTCCTACAAGAAATGCTAAAGGGAGTTATTCAGTCTGAAAGAAAAGGAAAAATACTTTTCTTTATTTTCAGAAGGAAAATTTTTTTTCTGGAAGAAAATGAGCAATAAGAAATCATCTGAAGGTACAGAACTCACAAGTCATAGTAAGTACACACAAAAAATCACACAACATTGTAACACTGTCATTATGGTATGTAAACTCATATCTTGAGTAGAAAGACTAAAAGATGAACCTATCAAAAATAATGAATACAACAACTTTTCAAGACAAACAGCACAAAATTTATAAATACAAACAACAAAAAGTTAAAAAGTGATGGGAAGAAGTTAAGATGTAGAGATTTTATTATTTTTATGCAAACAGTGTTAAGGTGTCATCAGTTTAAAATAATGGGTTATAAAATATAAATGTGCAAGCCTCACGATAATCTCAAATCAAAACACATACAATGAATACACAAAAAGTAAAAAGTGAGAAATTAAAACATTCCACCAGAGAAAATCACCTTCACTAAAAGGAAGACAGGAAGGAAGGAGAGAAGGATGAGAAGACTAGGAAACAATCCAAAAACAAATAACAAAATGGCAGGAGTAAGTCCTTACTTATCAATAACATTGAATGTAAATGGACTAACCTCTCCAATCAAAAGACATATAGTGGCTGAATAGATTTTTAAAAATAAGAGCCAATTATCTGTTGCCTATAAGAAATACAATTCACCTATAAAGACACACATAAACTAAAAATAAAGGAATGGAAGAAGATAACCCAGGCAAATGGGAACCAAAAAAGGGCAGAAATTGTAGAAAGAGATAAAAACAAACATTATGTAATGATAAAGAGGTCAGTTTCGCAAGAAGATGTAACAATTATAAATATATATGCACTCAACACTGGAGCACCCAGATATATAAAGCAAAGATTATTAAAGCTAAAGAGAGAGATAGACCCCAATACAATAATACCTAGAAACTTTAACACCCCACTCTCAGCATTGGACAGATCATCTAGACCAAAAATCAACAAAGAAACATCAGACTAAATGTACACTGCAGATCAAATGGACCTATTAGATATTTACACAACATTTCATCCAATGACTGCAGAATACATGTTCTTCTCCTGAACACATGGATCATTCTCAAGGATAGCACATGTTAGGCCACAAAGCAAGTCTTAAAACATTAAAAAAAATTGAAATCATACCAAATATCTTCTCTGACCACAATGGAATAAAACTAGAAATCGGAAACAAAAGAAATTTTGAAAATTATACAAACACATGGAAATTAAACAATATACTTCTGGATGACCAGTGGGTAAATGAAGAAGTTAAGAAGAAAACAAAATTTTCTTGAAATAAATGATAATGAAAACACAATATGCCAGAATCTATGGGATAAAGAAAAAGCAGTACTAAGAGGGAAATTTATAGCTATAAGCACATATACATATATATATATATAAAAGTAAAACAACTTCAAATAAACAATAGAGCCATGCATCTTAAAGAACTAGAAAAGCAAGAGCAAACCAAACTCAAAATTAATAGAAGAAAAGATATAATAAAGATCAGAGCAAAAATAAAATTAAAATTAAAAATCAACAAAACAAAAAGTTGGTTTTTTAAAAAGATAAATAGACAAAACTTTAGCCCAAACAACTAAGGAAAAAAGAAAGAAGACCCAAATAAATAAAATCACAGGTTAAAAAGGAGACATTACACCTGATAAGGCAAAAATTCAAAAGATCACTAGAGGCCACTATAAGCAACTACATGTCAATAAATTGAAAAACCCAGAATACGTTGATAAATTCCTAGACACATACAACTTATTAAGATTGAACCATGAAGAAATACAAACTCTGAACAGACCAATAACAAATAATGAGATCAAAGCCATAATAAAAAGTCTCCTAGCAAAAAAAAAAAAAAAAAAAAAAGCCCGGATCTGATGGCTTTATTGCTGAATTTTAACAAACATTTAAAGAAGAATATGAATCCTACTCAAACTATAAAAAAAATACAGGAGGAGGAAATACTTTCATACTTATCCTATGAGGACAGTATTACCCTGATACCAAAGCCAGACAAATACACATCAAGAAAAGAAAACTACAGGCTAATATTCTTGATGAACACTGATGCAAAAATTCTCAGCAACTACTAGCAAACCAAATTTAACAAGACATTAAAAAGATCATTCATCTTGACCAAGTCAGATTTATCCCAGGGCTGCAAGGATGGCTCAACATATGCAAATCAATCAATGTGATAAAACTTATCAACAGAATGAAGGACAAAAATCATATGATCATTTCAATCAATGCTGAAAAAGCATTTGTTAACATTCAACATCTCTTCATGATAAAAACCCTAAAAAAAAACTGGGTATAGAAGAAACATACCTCAACAGAGTAAAAGCCATATATGACAGACCCACAGCTAGTACCGTACCAAATGGGGAAAATCTTGAAGCCTTTCCTCTAAGATCTGGAACATGATAAGAATGCTCATTTTCACCACTGTTATTCAACATAATACTGGAAGTCCTAACTAGAGCAATCCAACAAGAGAAAGAAATAAAGGGCATTCAAATTGTAAAGGAAGAAGGCAAATTATCCTTGTTTGCAGGAGATATAATCTTATATTTGGAAAAACCTAAAGACTCCACCAAAAAAAAACTATTAGAACTAATACACAAATTCAGTAAAATTGCAGGATACAAAATTGACAAACAAAAATCAGTAGCATTTCTATGTGCCAAAAGCAAACAAGCTGAAAAAGAAATTTTTTTAAATACCATTTACAAGACCTACAAATGAAATTAAATACCTAGGAATTAACCAAAGAAGTGAAAGATCTCTATAATGTAAACTATAAAACACTGATGAAAGAAATTGAAGAAGACACAACAAAATGGAAAGATATTCCATGTTCATGGATTGGAAGAATCAATATTGTTAAAATGTCCATTTCACCCAAAGTAATCAACAGATTCAATACCTATCAAAATACCAATGACATTCTTCACAGAAATGGAAAAAACAATCCTAAAATTTATATGGAACCACAAAAGACCCAGAATAGCCAAAGCTATCTTGAGCAAAACCAAAACTGGAGAAATCACATTACCTGACTTCAAATTGTACTACAGAGCTATAGTAATCAAAACAGCATGGTACTGGCATAGGAACAGACACATAGACCAATGGAACAGAATAGAGAACCCAGAAACAAATCTATACATCTAAGGTGAACTCATTTTTGACAAAAGTGCCAAGAACATACATTGGGGAGAGGACAGCCTCTTCAATAATGGTGCCAGGAAAACTGGATATCCATATGCAGAAGAATAAAACTAGACCCCTATTCTCTGGCTATATACAAAAATCAAATCAAAATGCTTTAAAGACTTAAATCTAAGGCCTCAAACTATAAAACTTTTTCCAGAAAACATTGGAAATTGGATTGGGCAAAGATTTCTTGAGTAATACCCCACAAACAAAGGCAACCAAAGCCAAAATGGACAAATGCAATCACATCAAGTTAAAAAGCTTCTATACAGCAAAGGAAACAATCAACAGAGTGAAGAGACAACCCACAGAATGAGTGAAAATATTTGCAAACTATCCATCTGTCAGGGGATTAATAACTAGAATATATAAGGAGTTCAAACAACTCTATAGAAAAAAATCTAATAATGTGATTCAAAAATGGGCAAAAGATCTGAATAGACATTTTTCAGAAGACACACAAATGGCAAACAGGCATATAAATAGGTGCTCAACATCACTGATCATCAGAGAAATGGCAAATCAAAACTACAATGAAATATTATCTCACCCCAGTTAAAATGACTTTTATCCAAAGACAGGCAACAACAAATGCTGGCAAGAATGTGGAGAAAAGGGAACCCTCGTACACTGTTGTTGAGAATGTAAATTAGTACAATCACTATGGAGAACAGCTTGGAGACTCCCCAAAAAACTAAAAATAGAGCTACCATATGATTCGGGAATCCCACTCCTAGATATAAACCCAAAAGAAAGCAAATCAGTATATTGAAGAGATATCTGCACTCTCATGTTTACTGCAGCACTATTCACAATAGCTATGACTTGGAAGCCCCCTAAGTGTCCATCAGCTGATGAATGGATAAAGAAAACATGATACATATACACAATGGAGTACTAGTCAGCCATAGAACAGAATGATATCCTGTCATTTGCAACAACATGAATGGAACTGGAGGTCATCATGCTAAGTGAAATAAGCCATGCACAGAAAAACAAACTTTTTATGGTCTCACTTATTCTTGGGAGCTAAAAATTAAAACAACTGAACTCATGGAGAGAGAGTAGAATGTTGCTTATAAGAGGCTGGGAAAGGTGAGGGGTCCGGGGGAAGTGAGAAGGGCTAATGGGTACAAAAAGATAAACAATGAATAAGATCTAGTATTTGATAGCACAACAGGGTGCTATAGTCAATAATAATTTTTTGTATATTTTAAAATAACTAAGAGTATAATTGGATTGTTTGAAACACAAAGGATAAATACTTGAAGTGATGAGAACTCCATTTACCCTGATGTGATTATTATGCATTGTATGCCTGTATCAAAATATCTCATGTTCCCCATAAATATATATACCTACTATGTATGCACAAAAATGAAAAATTGAAAAGAAACATTTTAATAAACCAAATAATGTATAGAGAATGTATTTTTACATTCTTTAGTGATAATAATATGTTAAAAACAATTATGGCTAACATTAATATTGATAATATTACTATTGATAATATTAGTGTCAATTACTTAGTTTGCACCAGCCATCATGCCAAGCATATTACATGGATTATCTCATTTCATCTTCTCAGCCCCATGGAGTAAGCTTATTCAACATAAATTTAATTCAGAAGAAGTTCCTACCTGGAGTCTGAGACCCTCTGTTATTGGCATGTAATGATTTTTCTGCAGCAATGTAAGGATACATGTAGTATCTATAAATCACTATTTTGCCTTAATACATGCAATTTACAGACTATCTTGTCCCTCTGTATCCCAAACAAGGCAGAAGAATATTGTGAATCGATATCTCAGTGGGATTCTATTTAAGTTGTGGCAAGTCATAGAAGGAGTCAGGCTATTGCTAGGCTTATGTCACAGGTCTACCTAGCTTTACACTTTCATATAAGACAGTGTCTCGGTTTTCCTGAATAGCTACCTCTGGGGAGGAAAAACAAAGTCAAAATACAAGATGTTGCCCAGTATAGTGTTTATTGCACAAAGTACTGAATTTAAAGACAAAAGACCAAGGGTCAAAGCTCTTCATGATACTTATTAGCTGTGTGATCACATGACCACATGCAAACTTCACACTCATTTCCCTTTCCTCATCTATGGTATCTTGAATTTCTTTGAGTTTCCTCAAAAATGGCTATTTTGAACTCTCTGTCTGAAAAGTCACATATCCCTGTTTCTCCAAAATTGGTCCCTGGTGCCTTATTTAGTTCATTTGGTGAGGTCATGTTTTCCTGGATTGTCCTGATACTTGTAGATGTCCATCTGTGTCTTGACACTGAAGAGTTAGGTATTTATTGTAGTCTTCACTGTCTGGGCGTATTTGTACCTGTTCTTCTTGGGAAGGCTTTCTAGATATTTGAAAGAACTTGAGTGTTGTGATCTAAGCTGTATTTGCTTTAGGGGGCACCCCAAGCCCAGTAATGCTGTGGTTCTTGCAGACTCATAGATGTACCACCTTGATAGTCTTGAACAAGATCCGAGAGATTTCTCTGGATTACCAGGCAGACTTATTCTCTTCCTTTACTTTCTCCAAAACAAGGAGTTGCCCCCTTCTCCCTCCTAACCCCTGTTTTGAGCGACTTGAAGCTGTAACACCTCTGTGGCCACCACCACTGGGACTGCGCTGGGTCAGACCTGAAGCAAGCACAACACCGGGTCTCGCCCAAGGCCTGCTGTAACAACTCTCTTGCTACTGCCTATGTTTGCTCGAGGCCCTAGGACTCTACAATCAACAGATGGCAAAGCCAGGCCTCTGTCCTTCCCTTCAAAACAGCAAGTTCACCTAGGCCCCAGGTAGGTCCAGAGGTGCCATTTGGGAGCCAGGGACTAGAGTCAAAAACCTTAGAAGTCTAACTGATGTTCCATTGTACTGAGGCTGAGCTGGCCCTCAATCCACAAGACAGTTCTTCCCACTCTTCCCTCCTCTTTCCAATGGTAGAGGAGCCTCACCCCTTGGTCACCACCACAGGCCCACGAGGACTACTGCCAGACTAAAGCCAATGTTCCCCTAAGGCCCATGGGCTCTTCAGTCAGCTTGTGGTGAAAATGCTGCCTGCCCTGGAACTCACCCTTCCAGGCAATGGGCTCCCCTCCAACCCAGAGCAGGTTCAGAAATGCCATCCAAGAGCCTAGGCCTGGAATTGGGGACCCCAAGAGCCCGCTTGGTGCTCTCCCCTGCTGTGGCTGACATGGTACCTTAAGGTATAAGACAAAGTCCCCTTTACTTTTCCCTTTGCTTTTCTCAAGCAGAGGGAGTCTTGCTCCATAGCCACCAGAGCTGGGAATGTGCGGAGTCTCGCCTGAAGCCAGAAAGTTTCAGAGTCCCACCAAAGGCCCTCGATGTAGTACCTGGGTATCGCTGCTGGTTTTTCAGTTAGCAAGTGGTGAATTCTGCCAGAACTGCGTCCTTTGCTTCAAGGTAGCAGGTTCCCTTCTGGCCCAGGGTGTGTCTAGAAATGTAATCCAGGGGCTAGAGCCTGGAATGGGGGCCTCAAACTCCGATCAGTGCCCTATCCTGCTGTGGCTCGGCTGGCATCCAAGATGCAAGACAAAGTCCTCCCCACTCTACCCTCACCTCTCCTCAGGCAGAAGGAAGGGGTCTCTTTTGGAGCATGAGCTATGCAGCCTGGGGTTGGGAGGCGTGATGCCAGCACTCCCTTAGACACCCCAGCTGATGTCTCAGTAGGTCACGTGCCCCCTCAGTCCTCTGACTCTGGGCCCAGTTCAGCACTAGGACTCATCTAAAAGTTGCAGTTCTTGTGGTTCAGACTGCCTTTCAAGTTTTTTTAGAGCCCCTAATCACCTTAGCCCTTGGTGGAAAGGTTTGTGGGAACTCAAGTTCATACCATTGGGATCAGAAATCCCCCTGGCTTGGGCTGGTTTAAATGCACCCTCTGTCGGCAGGCATCAGCTAAGTTTGGTCCAGTTTTCCTTTCTGCTCTAACAGGACAGAACTGAGTTCAATGCCTCACAGTCGCGGTGCTCTCCCTCCCCAGTACCCAGAGATGCTCTCTGCACATACTGCCACCGCAGGGGATGAGGAAGAGGTGGCATCGGTGATTCAAGGCTGTTTTTTCCACCTCTTCAGTGCCTCATACAGTGATACAAACCAAAACCAGGTACTGAGTGGTCACCTCTGATAAAGGTGTTGTGTGTGTGTGTGTGTGTATGTGTGTGTGTGTGTGTGTGTGTAGTTGTTAAATTGGTGTCCTTGCAGAGGGGGTGGGGGACAATCTGTGGAGCCTTCTCTTCTGCCATCTTGCTCCACCCTCCCCTTTCCTCATCTGTGGGATTGATGATAAAGGCACCTATCCACCAGGTAATCTATTACAATCGAATGCAGTACTCTGTGAAAGCAATTAGCGTAGCCAATTAAATAAGAGCTGACTAATCATTTGCTTTCTTTCTGCAGAAGAGTATAATTTATTCAGTCATCGGTCCTTCTCCTATGAAGAAGAAAACAGACTTTCACCAGCAACTGTGGTGCACATGTCCTCAGTCTGTCCCTAGTCACTTCTCAGTCCTACTTAATAAGCACACTAGCCAGCCAAACCCAAATACGTTTCTGCTTGAAGGCTTGGCCCATCAGGTTGGCACCCTGAGAGACAGCTTGCTACTAGCTCTGTCTGGTCTACCAGAGTTCTAACTTTGGTGCCACCCCTTCAAGACACACTAGCACAGCCTTGACACATGAAAGTTGATGAACAAACCAACACATTTGTCCTATAATTACAGGCTTTGGCAGCCAAGTGTCAACACATTGATTTGCTAGATTTTGAAAGCTTTATTGGGTCTTAATGACCAATTCAACCTTGCATATGACCAAAAATGACTGACCACAGCTTTAGAACTCTTCTGAGTTTGATTGAAAATACGTTAACCCAGTGTTTCTCGCTATGGTCCCTTGGCCACTTGCTGCTGAACCTCCTGGGGATCTCATTAAAATGCAGACTTTCCCCAGAGCTATTTAATCAGAATCTGGGGTTGCGCCCAGAGATCAGCACTGTTAACAAGCACTACAGGTTCTTTCTTGATCACAAAAGTGAGGGCTGGTTGAGCAAATTCAAGGTTATCATCCAAAGTACTAAAGGCTTCAAGAACTATATACAAGAGATAATACTTCCATCCAGGATGATGTTTAAGTATATTGAAATGCTTAATTCTCAAATATTAGTTATAACTTTAAAAAGGCAGTGCAACCTAAGAACTGTAAACTGGTAGCAAAAGACCTTAAAATTTGCTTTGGATTTCTACCCACATTAAAAAAAAAATTTTTTTCCCCCATATCACAAGTCATCAAGCAACTACCCACATTAATCAAGTGCATTGGTTGCACTAAAATAGGTAGATCTGTCCATTATGCAATAAAATGATTGACTTTAATGGCTTCATTAGAGTAGGTATTATATCAATCTCTGATAATAAGAATAAGCACAGTAGATAATCACTTGCCAAGTCAATCACTAGCTATAACAATTGAATGTGAACATCTCATTTTGGTGTTTTACTTGTCTGTTTTGAACTTTGAGTTGGAGTTAAGTAGGAGAAATACTTTACACTACACTGAGCAGCAGAACTTCCATTTCAGGCTCAATTAAAGAAAAATATATACACCATCTTTTTCCCTTCCATTTCCCTTAATTGGGGGCAAAAATTTGGCCAACATACTTAGCATGGTCAGTGGGGCCAGGGCCAAAGAGGCAGCCTGCGTGCTCGGGACATTGGTATCAGTCATCTAAATACATTTATTGAGGCTAATGGGAGCCAGATTTTTCAGTGCGGAACCAGGAAGTTATAAGTAGGTCAAAGAGGCTAAGATAAATCCTGTGATATTGGATTGGAATTGAAGGTATCAGTTTTTAACAAAGACAGATAGATAGATGGATACTGAAAGATGTGTATATGTGTATGCATGTGAGTGTGTGTGAGTGTGTGTATAAATATATTTTCTAGTCTTCTGAGAAGGCCTAAAAGCAATGACACCCCAATAGCAATGAACACCGAGATCATGGCTTATAAATAATGTTCTTCACCAAAAAGAGCCAGAACTCTAAAGAAATGACTGAATCCAGGGCTTTGATAGGGAAATGGCCAATAAGACTAGAACTTCTTGTTGTACCAGAAAGTCAGTGCTCAAAGAATGATGGGGACATGTCAAAAGGACATATGAGCCAGCTCAAAGAGGCTAATCAATAATAATACTAACAGGTAATACACATTGAACAAAGTAAAAATCCATGAGTCCACATTTATATAAATAAATGAATGAAAATATAATGAAATGGGAGGAAAAGGAAAACTCTACCTTACAACAAAATGCCAAATCATAATGTAGGAATTAAAAAATTACCATTTAGCAACTTTCATGGTAATAATTGATTCGGTCATGAATCATCAATGGATGCTAAAACTAATGAGTGAAAATTTGATGAGGAGCAAGATATTTATATACTCTTGAATCTCTCCACAATATATTTATTCATTGCTTATTAATAAATATGTACATAATTGTTATTAATTTTATATTAGAGTAACCTGGCAGACATAATCTTAACAAAGTAATAAAAGTAAACAATGACAGTAGGAGGACGAATATCATGTGCCTCCTAATATTATGTATTGAGAAGAGCACAACATCATTTCTGTAGTATTTCTGCCAAAAATGCATAATCTGAATCTAATCATCAGAAAACATCAGACAAACTCAAATTGAGGAATATTTTATTTTCATTATTTCCACCCTTGTTTTTTTCTATCTTAGATTCAGGAGGTACATGTGCAGGTATGATGCCTGGGTATACTCCATGATGCTGAGGTTTGGAGTACCAATGATCCTGTCACCTAGGTACTGATTATAGTCCCCAGTAGTTTTTCAACACTTGCTCTCCTCTCTCCCTCCCCCACCAGTAGTCCCCAGTTTATGCTGTTGCCATCTCTATGTCCATGACTACTCGATGTTTAGCTCCCACTTATAAATAAAAACATGCAGTATTTGCTTTTCTGTTCCTGCATTAATTCGCTTAAAATAATGGCCTCCAGCTAGATCCATGTTGCTGCAAAGGACATGACTTTGTTCTTTTTTATTTCAGCATAGTATTTTGTGGTGTATGTCTACCACATTTTCTTTGTTCAGTCCACCACTGATAGGCTCCTAAGTTGATTCTATGTCTTTGCAATTGTGAATACTGCTGCAATGAACATATGCATGCAAATTTCTTTACAGTAGAAGGATTTATACTCCTTTGGGTGTATACCCAGTAATGAGATTGCTGGGTTGAATGGTAGTTCTATTTTGTTTGTTTGTTTGTTGATGTTGTTGTTGTTGTTGTTTGAGAAAAGGTCTTATTTTATTGCCCAGGCTGGAGTGTAGTGGTGCAATCATGGCTCACTGCAGCCTTGACCTCAAGCAATCCTCCCACCTCAGCCTCCCAAGTAGCAGGGACTACAAGTGCATGGCACCATGCCTAGCTAATTTTTTTTTTTTTGGTAAAGTGGTGTGGGGGGTCTCACTTTGTTGCCTAGGCTAGGCTGGTCTTGATCCTGGGCTCAAGTGATTCTCTTACCTCAGCCTCCCAAAGCGCTGGGATTACAGGTGTGAGCCACCATGCTTGGCCTGTTTTAAGTTAAGAACTCTCCGAACTGCTTTCCACAGTGGCTGAACTAATAATTTACATTCCCACCAACAATGTATAAGTGTTCCCTTTTTTCCACAGCCTCACCGGCATCTGTTGTTTTTTGACTTTTGAATAATAGTCATTCTTACTAGTGTGAGATGGTATCTCATTGTGGTTTTGATTTGCATTTCAAATTGAATAATATTTTACACAGCAAATTTTAAAAACTGTCAATGTCATAAAAGATAAGGAAAAAATGAGGGAGACTAAAGAGAAATGACATTTTAATGTAACCTATGACCCTAGATTGGATTTTGGACCTATAAAAGGTATGTTAGGACAAATGTTAATGTGATCTATGGGTTAGGTAATAGTATTGTTCAACATTAGTTTCCTATGGTTATGTAACAAAGAGTCTTTATTTTTAGGAAATATACACTGAAGTATTGGGGCAATGTATGTCATGTCTATAACTTTCGAATGGTTCAGAAAAAAATAATACAGAGAGAGAGAAAGAATAAGGCAAAAGTGGTAAAGTTAACAATAGGCAAATCTCAGTGAAGGACATTAGTTCTTTGTACCACTTTTGCAAGTTTTCTGTAAATTGGAAATTACTTCAAAGTAAACAATTTTAAAAGGTATACACACTCCATCCTCATAAACTAGAAACGTAATTTTTAAAAAAGCTGCCAGCCATTTGCTTTATTAAAGAGGTACTAACTCTGAAGGGCGAATTAAATGTAGAAGGAAATATTTCATTTCCATAAATCAGTAGTAAGCATCTAACTTGAGGAAGACAGCCCTGTAAGGAACATTAGTAACTCAGTCCAGGTGGAGCAAGCATGTTAACTAGGATCCTTAGAGTTCTTCAATAAGAAATGTAGCCCTTCCTGTCAGACAACAGATCTCAGGCTGAGAGTGCAGGATAACCACGTCAGCTAAAAGCTCTACAAATTCTGAGTTGGTATCCATTGCAAAGATGACCTCATGTCCAAAGTCCAATTTTCTTGCCCAAATTCCTATTTTGGAAATTAACATAATGTTCAGATCTTCAAGTTAAAATAATAAGTCCTTGTTTTTTATTTTGCAAAATAAAAGTGCTGATATTTTCTATGTATAATAGTAATACAAGCAACTCACATGTATGAAATACTTACTCTGGGTCACATCCTCTTCTAAGGATGTTACCTGCACTGTTTCATTTAATCATCTCCATTTTCTTATGAAGTAAGGACAGTTATTATTCTCTTAATTTTACGGATAAGAAAACCAGTGCCCTGCTGGGCACGGTGGCTCACGCCTGTAATCCCAGCACTTTGGGAGGCTGAGGCGGGTGGATCACCCAAGGTCAGGAGTTCAAGACAGGCTGGCCAACATGGCAAGTCCCAGTCTCTACTAAAAATACAAAAATTAGCTGGGCGTGGTGGCAGGCGCCTGTTAATGCCAGCTACTGGGGAGGCTGAGGCAGGAGAATCACTTGAATCCACGAGGCGGAGGTTGCGGTGAGCCGAGATCATGCCATTGCACTCCAGCCTGGGAGACAAGAGCGAAACTCCGTCTCAAAAAAGAAAAAAAAAAGAAAAAAGAAAACAGTGCCCTGAGCAATTAAACTCTCCAGGATCACAAAGCTGTTAAGTGACTGCACCACGGTTTGAACTAAGACTTTCTAATGCCAAAGCCTATCTGCACCACGGTTTGAACTAAGACTTTCTAATGCCAAAGCCTATGTTATTAACTACTATGTAAGATGCTGTACTATGCTTCCACATTCTGTGGTTCCTTCTAGCCTCTGGCTTATAGTAATAATGTAGGGTCAAAATCCTTTAACAAATACACCATGTCAGTTAAAAAAAAAAAATCTGAGGTACCCAGAACGAAAACCATTTAAGGTAGCCATCTAAATACAAAACCAAGAAAAAGGAGAACTGCTCTGCCAATAAAAGATATCTTGGGCCATAGTTTTGACTCACATCACGTTGCATACTGCCCTTGATTGCCTCACTGCTGTGGTAAACTGGTAAGTGTTTCATTACCTTTAGTTGTTCTTTTGGTTAAAGGGCAGAAGAAATAGGTTGTTTAGAAAAGACCCTGAAAAATATTATCTCCAATTTTGGTTTTCCTTTATGTTTTTAATTAGGAATTCCTGATTCAATCAATATTCTTTCTTCCTCAATTGAATTTTTAAATATGTCAGATAGCTACTCCTGAACAATGTCTCCAAAAATAAAATAGGAGCATCTAAGAGCCAGGACCAAACTAGAAGAAAAATCATGATCCTTGCTTCCTAGTTCAGTCCCAGGAGCTCTGAGGAATTTTTTCTGCCTCAATATTCAACGGATGATTGTAATGGTGTGACATACCACCTTGCTCAGTTTCTGGAGGGTCAGCTGGAACCTTATCCATTTCTCTTTCAAATAGGAAAGGGTATCAGAATCAAATCAGCTCAAGTGACATTATTATAGGGATGCTGTTGACTCTAATTTATTAAACACTTGCAAACTTTCATGTGTCAATTGTTAACAGTAACAAGTCACAAGTACCTCTGGATAAATTTATATTATTTGTATATATTCTAGGATAAATTATTACTTTTTATTTATTTATTTTGTAGAGACGGGGTATTGCTATGTTGCCCAGGCTGGTGAACTCCTGGCCTCAAGCAACTGATCCTCCCACCTCAGCCTCCCAAAGTGCTGGAATTATAGGCCTAAGCCACCATGCCTGCCCATAGGTTAAATTTGATTGTTGCTTCCTTTTAGGGCTATTGCATTTTCCCCTCTTCTACTGCAGTTATTTCATTTTACCTAAATCTCCACCATAGTAGATCTGAGAGAAGGGTGGCAGAGGCAGAGAAACCTGTTAGAAATCATTCCAGCCCAAGAATTTATACTTATAAAGTCTATCTTCTCCCTCATCAGCTATGAGACAGGAATAGTGAGAACTGGAATGTGGGGAACAGGGCTTGGGAAGCCACTCTCTTTAAGATCCCTTCTCTGCTCCCAGAATGCCCCCAAACAGCAAGTAGAAGGCCTGACATTACACTGGACTCTGTTTCTGCCTTCATATATTCCAATATTTAGTTGCTGCTATGTTTGAAAGGCATTCACATTGAGATTTTTGGCTAATCCACAAGTTTGCTTCCTAAAATGAATTTGTGAATATGCCAAATAGGTACTTCTGAATAGTTTCCACTGAAACAAGTTGGAAGCATCCAAGAGCTTGAGGGTGCTACGTGCTCAAGTCTTAACATCCTGGGGAAAGGGCAGGCACAAAGGATCACCAGAATATCTCACAAAACAGGTTGTCTCTGGTCCACCCTTGGAATCTGCACCATAATGTAAACTCTAGCTCCATATCCCTTCTGTGTTACTCCCTGTAAGAATGAGGGGTTTCCCAGAGTGTCTTGCTTGTGCTCCTAGTTGTTCTGCATTGCCATCACCACTTTCTGCTGCCTCTGCATCCTGTGGTCTATAACTTCTCAATGTGATATGGAATAAGAACCCTTTACCGGCACCAGTACGGCAGGGCTACTCGTTGCCAAGCCCTCGTGACCTCTGTTTAAGAAATGGATGCTTTGGTGAAACAGCTCTTTTATGTGAATAATCAGTCCCACTTCTCTTTCTTGGACACAAGTCCGTAAGTGCTGCACTGAGAACAATGAGTAAGAGCATGCACTAAGTCTGTGCACTTCAAACTGGAGCGTTTGCTTCCCCAAGGATTCAAGACGGTGTGCTGCTGGAGAGAGAGAGACAATGGGTATAGATGGCAAAACCTTCTGGAGCCTACATTTTACTAGATTTGAGGGCAAGAATGAAATAGTGAAACCATTTAAATGGTAAATGATTGTGACATATCAAGAAGAATGCAAAAATCACATAGATAATGGCTATTTGCTAAATGCAAGAGACAGAAGAAATTATATGCTCGATGTAGTTTCCTTCTATTTCCTGTTCTTTGTGGATCATAAACCCGTCCTTGGAAAAGTTGGAGAAGGACCGCATGATAATGCTGTGTTGAAATCAGGTGACCCTCCTCCACCACTGGTCCTTAGACCAGATTTCTTAACTGACCACACTCTTTACTCTCCTGGGATGTTGTTTTCCATGAGGGTCCATGGTCTTTGATACAAAGGTCACAGACCCCTCAGCCTGCCCTCTAGACTTGCTGGGCACACAGCTTAGGCTCCATCTCTAGGATCTTCTGCTCAGCAATGCTTTTTGAGAAACCTTTTAGACCCTACAAAGTCTCCACTCTTGCCTAAGATGGCAGTGGAGAAATAGTCCTTTAATTTGAAAGCAGGTCTGGGCTGGGCATCGTGGCTCACGCCTATAATTATAGCTGCTCAGGAGGCTGAGGCACAAGAATGGCTTGACCCTAGGCAGCGGCGGGTGGCAGCGGCAGGATCAGAGGTTGCAGTGAGTCAAGATTGCGCCACTGCACTCCAGCCTGGGCGACAGAGCAAGACTCTGTCTCAGAAAAAGAAAAAAGAAAGAACATACAGGACTCTTTCCAGCTGTAGAATGTTTTCATCTAGGCCCTGGTGGCCCAACTTTGGTAGCCACATTTGATTCAAAGAAGACAGAATAAGGGTCAAGGTATAACAGGATCCCAGGATAGGTTTCTCAGCCCAGGTGGCAGCCACTACTGTGTGTTCTTGTATTTGGGTTCTGCCCTTGTATTGTCAGACCCCAGAGAGCTGGACAGCTGGATGCCACCTCAAAGCTCTTCTCTCGGTGGCTCTGTGTGAAATAGGCTCTGAATATACAAGTTTTTAATAACAAAAATGACAATGAAAATAAATTTGAGCACTTAATCATGTCATAGCAAATGCTATTTAATCATCACCACAAATACGTGAAGTAAATTTTATTACTCCTATTTTACAGATGAGAACATTGAGGTTTAAAGTATTTAAATAACTCATCCAAAAGTCAGACATGATTTGTACTCAAATCTTTCTGACTCCCAAGTAGTGCTTTTAACCCTAAGACTTAGTTTTGATGTGGCTGAGACCTTTCATTGCCCTTGTCCTAAGCCTAGACCCTGACAGCAGCTCTAGTTTACCTGCCACAGTCCTCCTATACCCCTTCAGTCCCTGATGGGAACAGATGCAAAGATAGCTCTTATTGAAGCTATTCATGAAAAGGACCTCCTCCTCTCTACAAATCCCTTATCTCTTCCAGGTATGCTATATGGTGCAAGTGGGGCTCCTTGGGAAGTCGACTCTGAGATGAAGATCAGCATGCACATAGTTTTGTTAGGAAGTACTCATAGGAAACACAGTAGAGAAGAAAGGGAAGCTGAACTGAGATGTAGTCTCAGTGAAGGCTCAGCCAATCCTTTAGGGAGTTCTGGCACTGGATGGCCCTTCAGAATTGTGAGGGAGCTGAGCCTTTACACATCCACATCAACCAGGCCTTGACTAAGGGCATAACATTGAGCAAAGCAGCTGTCATTGGCTGGTGTACTTCCTAAAGGGGCTGATGCCTGAGGATTGTCTGCCAGTAGCATTCCCATCCCAGCAGCAGGCAGATTTTAAGGCCTTCATTCCTGAAGGGGGAACAGACTATTTCAAGGGGATCACACACACACACACGCATACACACACACACACACGCATACACATGTAAAATCCACAGCACTCACCAATGCCTTTAGAGCTTTTTTAAGAGAAGGGACAGAGACATGCTACAAAATACTATGACCTGAAAAGAGAGAATTAGGCCACTGAAAAGATCCAATCACATTCGCATTACTTTTATTATGCAGTTAAGAAGTTTTAAAAACTGCTTACTAGGAAGATGAACTATCCCCTGCTTTTCTAACTCATCTTTCAAAATTTGCCTTCCATAGTTGACTGACTGCACTTCTGAATACCTATTTAAGTGTTCCTAAGTTCCCAAGAGAATTTGGGGACTGCTGTTTGCTCAAAAATACAGTTCTCTCCAGGGCCTCACAGGTCTTCGATTAGTACTTTATCTTTGCTTCCCTAAACTTCTGCTATCTTGGACCTCAGAGACTATTTGATGCTACAAGAGCGGAGGTGTCTGTTTCCTTCTACAGTGCCAGGTGTAATGTTTGGCACATAGTAAGTGCTCAAGAAGTATCAGTCAGCGAGCTGACTAAATGGTGTCTTCCAATTAGGAGTTTAAACTTCTCCTTTGATGCTGGCAAATGTTTCCAGTATTTGTGCTATGATTTCCCCTTATTTACCCAAAACATTTTCCAGAAGTTATGCTGACTTAGAAACAAAAGGATTAAGATTACTTCTCAGGCATCCCTCTGCCCAGATATCCAAATACATAATCTGGTAGTTAATTTAGTTAATCCTTGAGGGTGGGCAGTGGGAAAGAAAAGAAAAAAGTTGAGGCTTACACAGTCACATAACTGTTCAATGAGAATTCGATACTTTGCAATTAAAAGTCAAATACACACACAAACAGCGCCCAACCATAATCCTCCCTTGGTAAAGGCAAACTAAACTTAGCAAAAAAGGTACCTATAACATTTAAAAACTGCTCTTTGTAAAAATAAAATCATCCTAGATGAAGATTCAGAAGCCCCTACTTCAAGTCACAAAATTTCTGCAAATATTTCTTCACCTTTTTCTGCCTGTTTAAATAACCAAACTCTTAGCCTGAGCTAGTGGATTATCTTTGCCTACATTTTAAAATGTCCCTGCTTTTTGGCCTGGATTCTCCCTGCTATCAGTAGGCTGCTCTGACTGAAAAGGTGCGTTCGTGTTCTTGGCTTTGCCAATAAATTAACTTCATAGCTAACTTGGCAAGGTTCCTTGGGTAGGGGAGACAGAAGTGGAGTATCAAGTGGTCAAGGAATGGGAAAATTTAGTTTACAGATTAACAAAACTTGAGGATGGACACTGTAAACTTTTAAAAACACTTTTAGTTTTAAAGCACTGAAGTTATACCTCATAATTAAAGGTATTTACAAATAAACTGTAAAATAAGTGTCCAGCTGTATTAGGTTCATAAAAAATGATTTTGTTTGGGATAAAATATATAAATTAAACATCTCAATTTCTGTAAAACTATTATTCAAATTCTTAGGTCTAATTTTTATAAATCAGGGTAATTTAATTGTATTTGGATTTTATGTGTCTGAGCAATTAAATGTCTGACATGATTTTTAAAATCTTTATATTCATAACAAATACAATGGGTCTTTGCTTGTTTCTTTTAAAAATGTCACAAAATTTTTTAAAATGTCAGAATAGGTATTCAGAAAGAAAAATATCTTTCTTTCTTAGTAATTCTCCCAAGTTTTTGTCATGTCAACATCTCTAGGATCCTAAAAAACAATTTAGTGATCACCTCTGCATATCACATCAAACTTCAGGTAGATCTGTGAGCCCAACAGCCATTCAGCAAGCTCTGTTTTCTGTGCCTAGCATAGATGCCCGGTCCAGAGCAGGGACTCAATAATTGTTTAATAAATAACTGAACAGAACTGCCTCATGGCAGAAAATAATCTCTGATGATCTTATGATGTAAAGGTAACGAACATTAGCAGAAGTAGTATACATTCATGAATAACAGGGAAAGGAGGAGGAAGAAAGGGAAGGTAATACGGAGATTGCCAGTTAATACCTTTGATACGTCGGAGGATTTTAAGTCTGAGAACTCCTTTCTGTTGTGCACCTCAAGAGCATTCTGCATCATAAAATGATTTTGTCTGCATAAAACCAATGTATTTATTTTATGCCTAATACATTCCAGGCACTGTTCTAGATAGTGAACAAATACAGCCATGAACAATTTCCCTACTCTCATGGAGTTATACTCCAGCGAATCTACATCACTACCCTAAAAGACAAATATTGATCTGACACTCATTTTTATGAGTAGGGAAATGACAAAGTTTTTCTCTCATAGTATGCTTGAGATCCCTGCCTATCCAGTGGTTAAGTGGCACAGGCTTTGCATATGCCTACTCTAATTGAAGTCAACTATAATTACAGAAGACCAATCCAATCATTTAACATTGTATCCTATCAGTTGATATGTTAAGCAAGTTTTCACAAACAGGAAAAGGGTCCATTAAAAAATATATATACAGCTGGGCAGGGTGGCTCAGGCCACTGTGGGATCAGAAATCCCAGCACCTTGGAAGGCCGCGGCAGGCAAACCTGAGGTCAGGAGTTGAAGACCAGCCTGGCCAACATGACAAAATCCCGTCTTTACTAAAAACACTAAAATTGGGTGGGCATAGTGGCGCATGCCTGTAGTTCAAGCTACTTGGGAGGCTGAGGCAGGAGAATCGCTTGAACCCAGGAGGCGGAGGTGGCAGTGAGCTGAGATCACGTCACTGCACTCCAGCTTGGATGACAGGATGAGACTCCATCTCAAAAAAGAACAAACAAAAAATTTAAAATATATATATACACACATATACACAGACAGTTGTTTCCTGTTTTCATGTTTATAGGCCTATTAGAAAGAAGATATTAATATGACCTGATTTTGCATAGTGTTAAGTATTGTTATATATTTTAATTAGACTTCAAACATGATGAACAATCAAGATAGGTTCCCCCCAGCCCCACCATGTAACTCCTTTATTTCCCTTATAAACCTATTTCCATGTGCTTACTTGAAATTTGACCAAGTAAAATTTTACCTGAAAAATGACGTTACATGCTAGAGTATATTTATAAATTTAAAATTAAATATAAATGATTTAATAAAGATTATTCATTTCAACTTTCATAGAACAAGACAATATATAAGGAAAGTTTGTTCTGAAAAAGAAACAAATCCCAGTTCTCCTTCAAGGATATTATAGACCTAATCATTGGAAACCAACTAGATATTAAGAAAAATCACTTAATCCTAAATCCTTTAATGGATTTTACAAATTATATGTATTAAACATTTTTAGAGCATAAAACCATATTTAACTAACTTTACAGGATTCATTAATGTTATAACTTACCCAACAAAACATACTGGGCTCTATCTTCTTTGGGTTTCATCAAGCACCATGTGTGGTAGCAAGAAAACTAGACCTATGAGACTCAGGAGGGCTGGGTTCAGGTCACATCACTGATGTGTGACCTTAAAGGTGTCATTTAAACACCCTGAGTATTGTTTTTTAATCTGCAAAATGAAAATATCTTTCCATCTCTAAAGATCCATATAAAGGCTGAGTAAAAGTAGGTAAAAGTACCTTGAAAACTGTAAGAAGGCAATCTTACTGTGTGCTATTTGTTGCTATCACTTAACTGCCCTCCTGGTAATAGAGAAACTTAATCAGAGTTCTCGCCACCCCAAACTGAGGGACTAATATCCCAACAGCTGGAAGGATCCTATAAAATCATGCCAGACCATAGTGAATTCTTCCTATTAGGTGGTACAAAGGTGTTCTGCATCTCTAGTTGGGTGCGCTTGTAAACAAAAAAAAAAACTGGGCTCACTAGTTTGAGAATGACTCTGTGGCTCATACTCAATAATATTATTTAGTGTAGTTGCAGTACAACGAACTCATAAAATCATCTCTTAATTTTATTCATTTCTGGCAACTCTAGTCAGCCATATGGTTTCAGATTTCTTTTTAAATTCAGATAATGGTTGTAGTAAATTTATTCTGAATTATCCTCCACTGATTACTTTCTGACCATGATAATTGGAGTATTTGATGACAGGGTGTTTATCTTTGCTGCATCTCAGGTTTTCACCTAAACTGTCTTCACTTGCTTAATCATCTCTATTAAAACCTTGTGCATAGATTACCACCTTTTTCTCTCCCACTCACATTATCTTTTCTGCCATGCCTTGCTGATTATATTTCAAAACCCAACACCTTCTCCTAAAAGTCATTCTTTAGTCACTGTTGGTAATTTCACCGTATTTATCAGCTCCATTTTTCTCCCAATAAATGTATTATATCCACAGGAAAACATTAGGTACTTGGGATATGCAAGACACAGCCCCTACTCTCAACCTCACCTCTACTTTTCCACTTAATCATTTCCTTTAATTATCTTATATACTTAAGAGTAACTCCTCTGTATTCATATTTACTCTCCATGAAGGTATCCCAATGTTATTAAAAATCATTTCCTGGAAATTGGAACATTAACTGGTTATATGAGGATTAAGGATTAGTGTGAGATGGTATCATGGTTTATGTTTTTTAAAAATGAGACTTTACCATTTGAGATAAGTACTGAAATACTTATGGATAAAATATAATCTCTGGGATTTGTTTTAAAATAATATGGGGTGGGTGGAGATGAACAGGGCCAGATTAGCCACAGCATTGGGCCTGATTTATAAGTATATGGAGAGTTCATTATACTTTTCTATCTACCTATTTTAATATTCTCCATATTACAAATGCAAAATGATTTTTCTCTTCATTTGCTACAGTCTGGGCTACTCTTGTAACATCTAACAATAATATTTAGATAACTTTTATCATTTAAATAACGCTATAAAACTCTATTGAATAGACAGCCGGGCGCAGTGGCTCATGCCTGTAATCCCAGCACTTTGGGAGGCCGAGGCTGGTGGATCACAAGGTCAGGAGATAGACAGCAGCTTAGCTAACACGCTGAAACCCCATCTCTACTAACAATACAAAAAATTAGCTGGGCGTGGTAGCACGTGACTGCAGTCCTAGCTAGTCGGGAGGCTGAGGCAGGAGAATCCCTTGAACCTGGGAGGCAGAGCCTGCAGTAAGCCAAGATCGCACCACTGCACTCCAGCCTGGGCAACAGAGAGAGACTCTGTCTCATAAAACAAAAAACAAAAAATAAAAACCAAAAACCTCAATATGCAAAATACAAAATTATATATAAATTATATTATATATACTATTAATAGCTACCATTTGTTTACAATGTACTAGGCTACTAGGTATTAAGGTAATTTATGTACATAAATTATCTCATTTATTCTTCACAATTAGCTCATCAGGTAGTTATCACTAAAAGCCCAGAGAAATTAAGAAACTTGCCCACTATCATCAGGATAAAAATAAACTCTGAACGTTCATTATTAGTTCCTAATATGAAGAAAATATCCCACAATGACTTAAACACAATGCCCACATCCATATTGATATACTTCGTTTCCAAATTATATCATAAGCTACTAAGTAGACTTGGCCAAAGACAAATTTGAAATCAGTTTACATTTACCTAGTTAAGTCAATACTTGGTGGACTTACAAATTTTATTTTATTTGCATTCACAAAGAAATCAAGTATAATGCTGACTATGCAGAGTCACTGTTTACAGCCACAATTTGGAGGGAGGGAGGGAGGGAAGGAGGGAGGGAGGTGTCAAAAGTATAAAGGCAGCAGGTTCAGCCCCTCAAAAATGATCAATAACCATATACAATCATGAGAAATCTTGGCCTAAACATCACAATGATCAATCCCCTACATGTTAGGGCACTGAGTCCTCTGAGTAGTTCACAAATTTTAGCAATTACTTTATATCTTAAACTTTTAAAAGTTTCATGCAACTGTGATTTTAATGCAGCACAGTTCCTTAAAAATGTCAATACTTCCCTTACTGGAATTAGTGCATTCCTAAAAACACATGCATTTTTATAAATTATTACAACTAGCTTTCTGTCTACACAATATTTCAATATCCGGAAATAAAACTTCTTAAAATGCCTATTTAAGGGGCAAAATATTTTGTTTTTGGTTTGTGCAACCTGCTGGCTTTTAAAAAGGGTGAGTTTCTTTGGCATGAAAGGAAAACATAGGAGACATACAAATCTTTGCAGTTGTAAATGAACAAGTGATGGCACACACTTCCTAGAATACAAATCTCACTAAGTACTTTTACTAAAATCCCTCGGTCAGGGAGACCAGAAAAGTCTTATAAACGTTTTTAAGAAATTTCAAATTGATTTACTATGTAACACATCCAATAACAAATGTCTTTACACAATTTCTTTAAAAGCAGGTCCTTCTCCTAGCATATGGTAAATTATTTTATTTACAAAAATGTACATACAGTTCTCATGAAACTGAGGTATTAGAAAATTAAGATATTCATACAGCAAAGAGGTAGTCATAAAAATCCATATCTAAAAATAAGCTTATTTCTTAGCATTATAAAAATCTTACATAATTAGACTAAAACTATTTCATTATAACCTCCATATTGCATAGTTTAAACAGTAGTATTAGAAGATAAATTTGGCACTTCAGCAGTCTTTATTATTTCTAGGTCTGTTTCATACTGAGATTAAACATTGACTTAATCCCCAAAGTAATGCATGTTTTGAGCTCTTTCCTCAACAGTGTTAACAGGTTGTACCAAGCCTGGCACTGTCTTTGTATCCAGGTGTTTACTATCCCTATTTCTGCTCTTTTGATGAATTACACTTACCAGATGACCAGCGAGGGTCAAAGGTAATACACCGTGGTGATGGAAGACAGCAAAATTAATCTGGTTCTTCTAGAAGTAACATTGGCCTTTGGCCTCATCCCCATAAGTGGATCTCGGAGGTTAAAAACATGATAGACCTCCATGTTCCAACTTGACCACTCATGAGATGACCAATCTCATTTAGAAGTGAAATGATTTCAAATTCATCAAAAATGAGAAATTATTAGGGCCAACTATACAAATATTTTAAGGCTAAAAAGGTAAGTCTCATTAGAAACAACTTTTGGCACTTGAATCTGCATCTCTGCAACCCAAGGAACTTCCAACAATAAAATCTGAAAGGGCTGCTTTTCTCAGAAAGGCTACATAACAAGGGCAGTGGTTGGTGGGGTGGAAAGTGGTCAAACACTGTATTAATGAAATATATTGTCAGTATAAACAGTTCAGCTATACTCTTGCTCAGAGATAATTTTTAGTTGTTATTTTAAAAGATTTTTCAGAGACAGTCTTGCTATGCTGTCCTGGCTGGTCGCAAACTACCATCTCAACCTCCCAAAACATTGGACTAACAGGCGTGAGCCACCACATCTGGCCTAATTGTGATCCTTCCATTTTATCTTTCAACCTATACAAACACTCCCTTCCTGTTATTACTGCTTATCTAAAGCTCTGCTGTCCAATACAGTAGCCACAAGCCACATGTGGCTACCTTTGATTAAAATTACAAATTCAGCTCAATCATCCCAGCCATACTTCAGGGGCTCAGTAGCTACGTGTGACTAGTAACTACCATACTGGGGAGTGAAAAGGACACATCTATCCTTACATAAAGTGTGACTGGACAGTAGTGATCTAAAGTGTAGCAGTGCCACATGCTTGAGATTTTTTTAAAAACTTTTTAAAAGTTGCTTATAAAAAGAATATCATAGGCTGGGCGTGGTGGCTCACGCCTGTAATTCCAACACTTTGGGAGGCCGAGGCGGGCAGATCACTTGAGGTCAGGAGTTCGAGACCAGCCTGGCCAACATGGTGAAACCCCGTCTCTACTAAGAATACAAGAAATTGGCTGGGTGTGGTGGCATGCACCTGTAGTCCCAGCAACTCGGGAGGCTGAGGCACAAGAATTGCTTGAACCCAGGGGGCAGAAGTTGCAGTAAGCCAAGACTGTGCCACCGCACTCCAGCCTGGGCAACAGAGTGAGACTCTGTCTCAAAAAATAAATCTAACACCTCTGGGCTACAGGTTAATACTGATCTGTGTTCATGGTGTGAAAAAATGGTATCTTCTGGTTCTTATTTAGACTTTAGACTGAATTTATGAAGTATTTCGAGTTCCACATAAGGCCCAAATAAAACAAACTCAGACACTTTTACAGCATTACTATAAAGAATAATGTAAAGATCTGGCATGCATGATAAAAGTAATTTAGCAGTTAAATGATTAAAACAGATGATTTCATCCTTCCACTAAAATCCGAAAATCTTGACATATAGAAGTATTCACAGCTATTTAAAGCTCCTCACAAGACAGGGGCAAAAGGCTCTTTAGATATTGCTCTATTTTACTTTGGTGTCTTACCAAGGGTGGGACGGGGTGCGGGGGGAACGTTACAGAGTGGCAGTGTACAGACAAAAAAGTAAATTAAAACTGTCTTAGAAATAAAGTGCTATTAAACAGACTAAAAAGATAAACTTTTGACTGAACACATGGAAAATGTACTGATACCTGACATATGAGTTGACTAACTGAATACTTTTAGGAAAATCAAGTTCATGTTATTTTCAAATTTACTTTGTCAGAACACACAACAGTGATGACAATTATGTAATACTTCTTCCCCGTAACTCTTAGATGAAAGGCAGGAAGTAGGAAACAATATATTGTTTGTTGCTGTTTTACTTAGTAGGTAAAAGCAAAACAACCCAATCATAAAATGCACACAGCTGTATCTAAAAGAAAAATGCAAACACAACTTAACCATACTTTATTTGACTGCATCTTATTTAGACAGCTTGCACATTTCAAATCCCATTAAATCTCTCTCCAAAAGGATATGGGACAATAGAAGAAAATTATGCAGCAATATCCAGTCAAACAGCAGTCCAATATTTTGAGATACACGTGATATTTTATAGATACTCAACTCATATCTGACGTCAATATAATTTATGGTTATGTTTTTACAAACCTGAAAGCCCTGTAACATTACAGCACTCATTTTAGTGATGTCATGGTGCACTGAAAAGTAACTCTGATGCACTACCAATTTGATTTTATCTATACTCCTGAAAAGTGATGAACTTCATGATTTTTAGACACCATAATAAATATACACATCGAGTCTTAGACATGTCAGCCAGTACCATAACACAGGGCAAGGTAAAGTTAAAACATGAAAAACAAACTGCTTTACATAGATTTGTCAAGCAAGTGGGAAGGGTAATTTGGGAAAGAGGCAGAAAATATTAAAATTGATTTTTTATTTTTTCTTATTTTGCTGGTTTCAACTTCAAAAACTACTGTCTGGTTTCTGATCTGTGAACTTTGCTAAAGTAGTTTCATCCCAATGCACAGGAAATTATAATCAGCCCACACATCAAAAATGATAGTATACCCGTTAGCTTCTTCAATACTAACATATATAGCTTCATGGTAGCATGTATAAAAATGTTCAGCAGTACCAACTGCCAAACCAGTGTCAGTGGATAGTACAGTCAGTCCTAAAGAGGCAGCACCCCATTAAAAGAAAGTTGCACCTATTTTGCTCAGTTTTAGCCAAGTGAACCCATGCTACCAATTTCAGATAGAATTGTTTTAAGCTTATTTAAGAAAAACAACAGCCTATTATCAAAAAGTAAATTACTGTTTGAGGCTACTTCAACCTGAATGGAGTCTTTCAGTGTTGGTGCTAGGTTTTCATGCTAGAGGTTAAAATTTTAATCTACTTAAGTAAAAATTTTTTTGCATACCCAGTTAAAGACATAAGGCATACACTGACATTCAACATACACCAAACAATATGGCAACCATCTGACTTTTTAGTCACACAGTTAATGTCATGTTTACAAACACCCAACCAGTTCAGTCAATTCAGCAATTTTGGAGGAAAAGGTCAGTATGATGGTTTCATTGACAATCTGGCAAAAACACTAAAATGGTTGAACCAATGACCTACCATTTATCTAGTTTACAACCATCCCCATTAGTGATTCAAGCAAATATATGCTCGTCAACCATTACGTATCAACCAGCAAGTCAAATATAAAGAAGTGAAATAAAATTTGATGACATAAATATGTTTTAGTTCAATTTCCTTCATATTAAATAACAAAAGCATCACTGTGGTTGGTATTCTTCTAAATGCTAGTGCCTAAATGAAGTTTGACCAAAAACATACTGAAAGGCTGAGTACTGTGTGGTTACCATATTTTTATTATAACTAGTATTGTATTCTGCCCATTAAACTTTCAAGAGCAATATAAAATGGAAAACATTTTCTTTAAAAATAAAGAACTATAAATAATCCCACCAGCAGAAAGTTTTTATTTTCAAATATAAATTGTGTATCTTTATTTTTAAAGTATTTGTTACTATGTTCACTTTCAAAACACTATACTGAGCAAAGAGCAGCTTTCCTTTAAAAAAAAAAAAAGCAACAAACTTTCCTGAAAAGGGGCCTTTACCAACTGTTAATGGAGGTAGGGTTTTTAAAAATACAGTAATTAGAGCCACAAAATATATTCCAAACCAAATACTAGAGCAGAAGTAGAGCATATTCAAATGAAAACAACAACAGATTCCTACAGTTTTCACAGAGAATGAATCTTTTTTCTTATGGGTACCTAGGTTTTCCAGTTAAATTATCTATCACAGGTTTACTGAGTCAATTGAAAGCAATTAACTTTAAAATTTGTTACATTGCACTGATTGGCCAAAACACAATGTAACTAATAAACATGGTGGCTGTTAAGAAAACCCACAGAACTCATTCCAAAAAAGATTTTCATTTCCCCCTTTTGTTTTTCTGGCAGAAGAAAAGCAAAGCTCCCCCAAGAATTTGCTCATACAAGTGAAAATAAAATAAAGCAGCTTAAAATGGATACAATGCACCTTGAAATTTATTTCCAAGACCAAGAACCTAAAGTGAAGCATTTTAAGAAATGAAAGCAATGTGAATCCAAATCAAGTGGGAAAAACAAATTCAGCTACTTTGTAAAAGCTGTTCTTCGCAGCGTAGCAGTAATTTTGATTAAATAAAATCATATCAATTTACACTAATTTTCTATTCTTTTCCAAAACTTCCCTTACTCTCAAAAGAAAAAGTGCATCTAAAACCCAGCAATTCCTGGCTCCATCAATTTTTCTTATCTCTTTTGAGCCATTTCTCAATTTTCCAAGTAGATTCAACTTGTTACTATAAGGAAAAAGGGACTTCTAAAGTAAAGCATTCTTTCATTCACCTGAAAAAAGTATCCAAATTATAAAAATCTGAAATAATTTATCAAATTTAGAATTTAAATAAAAACAAAAGTTTGCTTGCAAAGGCCTTAAAGAAAAGGAAAAGATAGCATGCATTCAAAAACTAGAGATGAAGACAAATATACTTATCTACACAGGCACTGGCAGACAAAATTTAATTGTTACCTTTACTCATTGTAAGACATACCCCACCCTACATTTTTTTCATTCACTAATCACTGAGGTACCAATATTCAAGAATGGAAAATTTAATATTGAAAAAATAAAACCTAAAACTGAAGCGTCTCCCTCACCCCCTTCAGAAAGCTAGGGCAGGTTTCGTGTAAAATGTTAGTATACTTAGAGACTTTTACAATCCACATTGGCTTTTTTAAGGAACAAAAATTATGTTCCACTTACTGGTTCTGTGATAAAATGATCACTGTGTAAATAACATTGTCAGCAGACTTTGCAAATGAACACATAAATCTTGGCTATCAACTGGCACATCTTGTTGGTACCAAAAGAACTCCTGAAGTTTAAAACAATCTTTTAATTCAGAACAAATGCGCCATGCCAAAGTGCAACAAATATTGTGCGACACTCAATGAGACACTGACAGGTAAGAGCTGCATGGAAATTACTAAATCCACCTGCAAAGCAATTCTGTACAAATTGCATTGCATGCAAAGGTCGATTCTGTGTGGATGAAAGTTGTTCCTTGATGTCAGTTTCTCAACGCAGCCACAGTTTAAGTCGCAGTGCATCAACTCCATTTAAATAGTATCTGAACAGCCTCTTATCTCGAACAAAACCAAGATTTTCATAAAGTTTCAAAGCGGACTTATTTGTTATTTCGGTTTCCAAAACAACCTTCAAAGAAATGAGAAAAAAAACTAAGTTATAATTACGTAATTTAAAAAATAATTTACCAAGTAAACAATTTTTTTAAAATCATACATTATTTTAAAATTTGATAGTGAAAACAATAAATAATATACAGAAAGAACTCAAAAACAGTCATCAAAATTGTAATATTATATTTGGGTCAAGGGCTTGGAGGACCACTGCAGATTTATCTTCTGTTCTACTGATTTGTGTGATGTTTGAGATGTTTAGCAATGAGAGTATGTTTTATACTAAAACAAAGATTAATTATTTCCCTGTGGGGAAAGGTAAAATGACTAAAGATGAAAATAAAATCAACAATCAAAAGTGCTGGCTTATTTCCTTAAAATAATAAGCTATATTATTATAAGCAGCTATTCAGATTGACTTCCAACTTCCGTATTTTCATTAATATGTCATTTATTCTGGCAAAAACTACCATATTTGTCTGGAGTCCAGACCAGAGTCTGCAAACTACAGACTTTGGGCCAAATGTGCCTGCTGTCTGTTTTGTAAATAAAGTTTTAGTCAAACAGCCATGTTTATTTGTTTACATGATGTCTGTGGCGGCTTTCTCAATACAAGGGCAGAGCTGAGCAGTTGCCACAAAGACCTATGGTCCACAAAGCCTAAAATAATTACTAGTGGGCCTTTTACCAAGAAAGTTTGCTGAATCCAGACAAGAGGTATTCAAAATGTTACAGTGTGTCATAATCACCTGAAGGGCCTGTTAAAATAGATTGCTGAGCCCCACCCTCAGAGTTTATGAGTACGTTTGCAGTAGGACACAAGAATCTGCATTTTTAATATTTTTAAATTGCTAGATGATGATGTTGCTGCTGGTCAAGGGACCACATTTTGAGAACCACTGGTCTAGATAGCAAAGCTTAACAGAGGAACATATAGTATTAACTTTCATTTAAGTCTTTTGAAATATTACTGAGCCAGTGGCCCTGAAAATGAATAACTGGTATTTTTGAAAACTGCGATTTTATTTTTACCTCCGTCTAACACCCTCTACCCCATCTTCCCAACTTTTACACACATAGCTCTATTTGCCTTTTCAATTGATTCTCAACTTATTTCATTGAGAACTATCAACACAGTGAGCCACAGTTACTGTTGGGTGTCATAATCCTCAAGTGTTTGGAGTGGGTGGGGGGGGGAAATGGCAAAGTATAATTAAACAAAGGCCCAAGTGAAGCATGAGTCTCTTCCTGTTCTTTCTCAAGCTATCAAAAAGTCTGACAAGAATGCAAACAACTGATGCAAATAATAGAGAAAAGACAGTACCTCAACTTATATCCAAAATTGAACTCATAATCTGCTCTTCCTCCTCAATTCCATATCTCAGTAAACAGGATCACCCCCCACCACACCAATGCCTCAAACCTGAAACCCAGGAGTCATCTTTCAACCTCATTCCTCTACAACCACCTATATGCATCCAAGCACTGATTATTGTCAATTCTCCCTCTTAAATCTCTAAATGGTCCTCTTCTTTCTATGCTCGATATACCACAGTCCAAGCTACCACCAACTCTCACTATAATTACAAGAGCCTCCTAACTCAAGAGGTCTCCCATTCTCTATAGAGTTAGGGTGATGCTCTTGTTAATTCTCTACTTAAAACCGTTTACTGATTCCCTCTTGTCCTCAAGAGAAAGTCCACAATCTAAAAATAGTATCAAGAGACATAAAAAGTCCATCATTATATTGGCCTCAGCTTTGCTTTAGGTCTCTCTCTTCTTGCTTTCCATGCTCAACACTGAATTTTCAGTTTCTGGAACCCACCATGATCTTTCTCCCACCTTAGACCATTCAAATAAACTGTTTTCTGTCTGGAAGAATGCTATTCCTATCCTCCTCTCTTTTGGCCCTACCTTGTCACTTCCAAATTGGGTACGGTGCCCCTTTCCTTTTATATCACCCAGCAACATTCTGCACTGTTCCTATGACACATTCTTATTCAACATTTGATGAGTGGTATGTCATCTCTCCTAGCTGATAAGCCCAACAACAGCAGGGACCAATGCTAAATCTAAACCTTTAAAAGATCTAAAATGAAGTAATTAACAGTTCAGGATTAAGAAAATATGCTCCTAAGAAAACCTAAAATAAAAGTTGCACAGCAAACAAATTGGTTTAAGATAAGTAAACGTCAATTTCTGTCTGCACTTAAAAAAACACAATTTGGCTGGGTTTGGTGGCTCATGTCTATAATCCCAGCACTTTGGGAGGTCAAGGCAGATCACCTGAGCCCAGGAGTTTGAGAGCAGGCTAGGCAACGTGGTGGAAGCCCACGTCTAAAAAACCTTAAAAATTAGCCAGGTGTGGTGGTGTGTGCCTATAGTCTCAGCTACTTGGAGGGGCAGAGGTGGGAGGATCACTTGAGCCCAGGGGGTTGAGGCTGCAGTGAGCTGTGAGTGCACCACTGCACTCTAGCCTAAGCGACAGAGCGAGACTCTGTCTCAAAAAGCAAATTAAAATACTCACTCATACACACACACACAATTAAATTTCTAGTAACGTATGTCATACTAGAGTCTGTAACACCACAGTCTGGTCAACAAAATTTTTAGTTTTTAACAATTCTCTTGGATAATTCCTGCAATTGTTATTAGGTCCAGCACCTAATTATAGCTAACATGTTAAATCAAAGCAATTTAATATGAGAAACACTAAAGTCATAACAACTCAAAACCTGGAATTGATTTCACATAAATAAAAAGTGACAATTTTAAAATATGACAGCTAATATTTATTGGAGCTGTACTATGTGCAATGTAAAGCATTCTACAAGTATTATGTAGCTTTATTTTCACAATAACCCTATGAAATTGATGTGGTTATCCATTTTACAGATGAGTAAAACTCAAGGCCACCAATACAGCAAGGACAGAACAGAGTCCAATTATGAACTAAAGCTTAATAGTAACTACTCTACTGTACCTCCCCATTATTTCCCAAAGTAAGGCAAAGCAGTGACTGGGAAATCTAACCTACTTAAGACAAGATGAAAGGGATTTTAAGTCCACTGTCATTAATATTTAGCAATCTAAAATATTCCAAACACATTTGAGGCTACCACCACTACACAAATACACACTTAAAGTGTGGTTAAGAACTGAGTTCAAGTTTGTTTGCATCCTAATATATTAATGAAATGAAGCTCAATTACATAGAAAAAAAATTACACCAAGGTCTAACCTAGTCAAGATGTAAAGATTCTCCTGGCACACTCATATTTTCTAAACAAAGAGATTCTTTCTTCAGAAAATTATTTGACACAACAGAAAAATGCCAGGATAAAGTAACTAATTTTTAAT
The DNA here is from genome assembly GCF_009828535.3 of Hylobates moloch. Lineage (NCBI taxonomy): Eukaryota > Metazoa > Chordata > Mammalia > Primates > Hylobatidae > Hylobates > Hylobates moloch. The sequence continues at coordinate 48,152,963 of NW_026652291.1, forward strand.
TTTTAAATTCTTATAAACACATTAAAAGAATATCTGGATTTATATTAGAAATTCACCATAAAATGAGGTTATTTTGGTCCTAAAGAAACTTGACAGAGTTGAATTCTACTTAAGGGAGAAAAAAAATTACAGTGAAATTCCACCAATCCTCTTAGCAATAGTAACAGACCATTATCAGGATAAGCCAAACCATTACAAAATATTACTGTTTAAGACAGTTTAATACTGTAGGCTGGAAGCTCCTGGTGGGCAGGCTTGTTCACTGCTAGAACTTTAACACTACCATACTGTCTGGCACCTAGAAGTCCTTCTACTGCTATTTGCAGAATGAACAAACAGTACTGCTCTTCACAACATCTCTTTAAGATCAAAATTAACATCATGTTGCATAGACAAAGAGAAAGACCAGAAAAAGTTAAATGGCCTGCCTACAATCACACAACTGCCAAGTGACAGAAGATAAATATGGAAACCAGGCTTCTCATACTCAGTTATTAGGCCAAACTACTCACCCAAAATCCTTGCAGCTTAACTAACCCCACTGTATTCTGTTCTTTACTTTGCAGCCTCTATCACATAGCAAAATGTTTCCAGTGAAACTAAAGATGTTTATATATATACACATATATAATTAGTAAATACATAATAAACATAATAAATATAGTCTAATTAAAAAGATAAAAAGTAATCTTTTATAATGGGGGAAAAAGAATGACTGTACCTTTTCTAAGCCGGACTTTTCTAACTTAGAAAAGTATAAGTTATTTCAAAAAGTAACTTAGATCTCCTTGGCTCCTAATAATCTAATTTAGTCATTAGTGCTAATGTGATCTATTTTATTCTTTTAATTGTACAAAATAGAGTCAGCTACTATATTATCTAAAATTTACCAAAATGTCTTTTGCATTATCTTTATATTGCTAGAAATAAGTAGCATTAAGTAGGTCAAGCAAATCAGGTTGTAGGGAAAGTCATGGGTTTGAATAGCAGATTGTAAACAGTCTGCCACAAGTTACACAGCATACTATTTACAGAAGAAACTGTCTAGCAAAAATAAGTGTAGGCAACAATAAAAGAATGGAAAGAAAACACCAAACTGGATGTGTGATACTGTTTGGCTGTGTCTCCACCCAAATCTCATCCTGAATTCCCATGTGCTGTGGGAGGGACTCGGTGGGAGGTAACTGAATCATGGGGCAAGTTATTCCCGTGCTGTTCTCATGAGTGAATTAAATCTTGCAAGATCCGATGGTTTTAAAAAGAGGAATTCCCCTGCACAAGCTCTCTTCTCTTTGCCTGCCACCATCCATGTAAGATGTGACTTGCTCCTCCTTGCCTTCTGCCATGATTTTGAGGCTTCCCCAGCCATGTGGAACTGTAAATCCAATGTGGTACTCTTTCTTTTGTAAACTGCCCAGTCTCAGGTATGTCTTTATCAGCAATGTGAAAACGGACTAATACAACATGCTAGAAAGGTAGGTGGTGAACTTTCTTCGTCTGTTTCCCAAGTTTTCTGTAATGTTCATTACGGTTTTTCAACGGAAAAAATGTCTTTAATGTAAATAAGCAAAAATTAGATGACATGACTTTCAACTAAAAATATTTTAAGATACTATAAATTTAAATTCCATTAAGAAATCCTAATTCCAATGTATTCTGATCAGTTATCTCTGGCTATTCATATTCACAGTAATCGACCCAAAAACTCTTTGTGTGTGTGTGTGTGTGTGTGTGTGTGTGTGTGTGTGTGTGTGTGTGAGACGGAGTCTTGCTCTGTCCCCCAGGCTGGAGTGCAATGGCGCGATCTCGGCTCACTGCAACCTCCGCCTCCTGGGTTCAAGCGATTCTCCTGCCTCAGCCTCCCCAGTAGCTGCGATTACAGGCACGCACCACCACGCCTGGCTAATTTCTGTATATTTTTAGTAGAGACGGGCTTTCACCAAATTGGCCAAGCTAGTCTCGAACTCCTGACCTCGTGATCCACCCACCTTGGCCTCCCAAAGTGCCGGGATTACAGGCGTGAGACACCGTGCCCAGCCTAAAACTCTAAAAACAAATGAACAAAAAAACAAAACAAAACAAAATCTTGAAGTTTTCAGAGATTAAGATTTTAAGGATATCAATGGCTTAAAAATCGAGGCACTATTCATCATACTGATACTGATCAATCACCTGCTCATATTCTAATTTACTTCAGGAAAAAAAGTACATAAATGTAAATGGCCACCAAGTAGGTTGATTTTAGGTACACAGATCCTATTTTAAAATCTACATCATAGAAAACTCATCCATTCTATATGTATTTATATTATTCTTTCTTCTATTGTGAAACATGAACTTGAGATACTTGTCCTAGCCACTACACATCTGGCAGCCAGAGCATGTAGGGGGTGTAAACAAATTTAAGCCACATCAGTATTTCTTACTCATGAAGTAACAAATCCACTTGTTTCTTTTTTGATACTGTAATTTTTTAGTCAGCTCCAAATACATAGATAATGAAAAAAAATTTTAGCTATACTGTTTTAACATATGTCTAATTCTGATATGAAAAGTTGGAAAACTTACAGTAAGACAAAATGAAAACATCAATTAGATTAGGAACAGTGCAGCATTATTTGGAGAAAAACTATCTACCTTTCAATTCTGATTACTAATAACTCTGGCTGAATACTCTGAGCTTAAAATGACTAGTAACAACAAAGAACAATACAAACATGGCTCAAGGTCACAAATTCTGTAAACAGAATAGAAAGTAAAAATTGTCTAACGTGCACAGTAAGGTTTCACAGAGCCAAATGTATCTTTTTTTTTTTTTTTTTCCGGCCGCGGAGCACAGTAAGGTTTCACGGACATTTCCAAATGTATCTCTTTGTTTATGAGAGTCTCACTCTGTCTCCCAGGCTGGAGAACAGCCGTACAATCTTGGCTCACTGCAGCCTCCGCCTCTCGGGTTCAAGCGATTCTCCTGCCTCAGCCTCCTGAGTAGCTGGGACTATAGGCATGTGCCACCACGCCCAGCTAATTTTTGTATTTTTAGTAGAGACGGGGTTTCACCATGTCAGCCAGGCTGATCTCAAACTCCTGACCTCAAGTGATCTGCCAGCCTTGGACTCCCAAAGTGCTGGGATGAGCCACAGTGCCTGGCCAAATGTACCTCTATTAAAACGTTCACAGATTTTAAAATCTCTATCTTTGTAAGAATTTTAAAAATAGCAGAATAACCTAAGTAGTAGAAAATCTAATTTAAAACTCTTCTCAAACGTCTTTCACAGATTTTCAGATAATTTGCCAAAATTTCTAAACCCTTTAAAAGGAAGGTTTGTCTAAATTAATGAAAGTGAAAGCACATGTTTATTTGCCTTTTCATGAATCACTGTATTTTTGGAGATTTATCATTTCAAAGGCATTTTAACAACTTGGTTAACCCTGAAGATGTCTTTAAAAAAAAAAAATCCTACCATGAACAAAAATAAGACAATTGGTGGTTTTAGAAAGCTTACAGAAAATTCAGAGAGAAAGACAAGTTAACAACAATACAAGTCAAAATTAAAAAGTGATTAAACGAGAGAGGGGTACAAACATCATGCTGGAAGCGCAGAACTGATCATTCAAAAAATATTTATGAAGCAGGTACTCTCTCACAAATGTCACACTATACACTAAGAATACAGCAACGAACAAGAGAAGGCATCTCTGTCCTACATTGTGCTAAGGCACTGAACAAGTGAAATTAAGTGCAATGAATATTACAAAAAGAGTAGCAAAAATAACAGAAAAGTGCAATGGATTCTGTCCAGAAGGATCAAGAAAAACTTAAAGGAGCTGTTGGTATTTGAATTGAGTATTTAAAGTATTTTAACAAGCAAAGGACAACCAAATACCTACCAGATCTTATAAAGAGTAAATAAGAGTTCATATGGCAAATTATTCGATCTGAATAATGCTGGACACAGATAAGCAAAATTTTTATACCAAGGAAAAGTCATCTAATTCAGAGACAGAGACATTCACAAACTGCAAAAACCATCCACTTAAAATCATACAAAAGGAAAAAGTTCACAAAGCTATCCCTGATGTCAGCCTAAAGATTAAGTAATATTCATTGTTTCAAAAGAAAAAATGAATGAATCAGCATTAGCTTTTTAGGCTGGAAATGAAGTTTTTCTACCATAAAATATATCATTAATTTAGAATTTAACCTTGAGACCAAAACAATAAAAATCTTCATATCATTCCTGACATCTTTCAATGAAAAGCCAACACTATCCAAACTTGTGAACAGTTAAACAAAACAGTTAAACAAAAGCACATAGCCTGCCTCACAAGTAGTAACTTAGGATAGCCAAGTAGGATAACTCAGAAAAGGTTTAATCATAGGGAACATAATACTCTCTGCTCTTAACACCCCGTTCACTGGATCTGCGGAAGATCAAAACATGATCTATTATCCCAAAGATTTCTCCAAGCTGTTAAGCAACTTTTGTGAAACCTGACTTTTCTCGATGAGCTGACAAGCAGTGTGGCTATGGTCCAAACACGGACCTATACTCGTGAACATATCTGATCCAATTCTCTCCTCAAAATTTCATTTACCAGTCATGTAAAGCTTTGGCTACTGCACCTTTTGCATTTTAATATTAAAAGCTGTGAACAATGTTGAGATCCTTCAACACCTGTGAATTATTTCTTTGGAGTAAAATTAGATATTTTTAAATCCCAGGATGACTTCACTGTGCCACCCAGTATGTCTGTAGGCCTTCTCATATAATCACCACTTAGAGTGGATCTGTCAGAATAGAGCCTAATGTGAACAAGAAGCCTGAGAATGCTCAGCAGTAAATCTCTGTATTCTAACATGGAAATGCATTCATGAGATATTGTTGAAAGAAAAAAGCAATTATTATTGCTAATAATTATTGAGTAAGAATTACTTCATTTGTATTTTTAAAAACCATATATTTGCACATAGGTGTGTTTAAAAAATGAGAGAAAGCATTTCAAACAGTTAACAGTAGCAAAAGGCCAGGAGCGACAGCTCATGCCTGTAATCACAACACTTTGAGAGGCTGAGGTGGAAGGATCACCTGAGGCCAGAAGCTGGAGTGGTCTCCAGCTGGACAACCAGCAAGACTCCCATCTCTACAAAAACAAAAAAACAAAACCCACAAAAACAAACAACGAAAAACAGTAGCTATCAATGGAAAGATGGATAAAGAGTTGAAAAGCATGAGAATGATAGAAGGGGCTTTGTTAACAAAAACGCATACATATATCATATATGCTGACTGTGTATAAATTTTGTACCAAAACACTCCATTTCCTTTAAGTCACTAAAACAAATTATTTATTAAGGTCAACCTTTTGAAAAAAGTTACCCAATTTCACGTATTTTGAGAATTCTCTAAGGCACATCTGACCTCTAATAATAAAGACAATTGCTACTTCTATTACTCATAAAAGTACTAGCACAACTTTGCTCCTCCTTAGTCACCACTGCTATATTAAAGACATCTATACTTCTCTAGTTTATACTTGTTCCCTTCCACTCTGTGCAACAGTAAATGTTAACATTCCCAATCATCACCAATATTTATCAAGCACCTACTATATGTAGAAACACAGTGCAGCAGGATACAAAGAAATATCTGCCATCAGACCTTACAAACAAGCTGAAGAGAGAAAATGCTCTTATGTTAATGTGCAGATAGCTGTACTCTTAAAAAGTGGTTGTCTTCCCCCTAGCCAACATTGTCATTATTTAATTCTGAAAAGATTATTTTCAAGTGTGAAATGTCCTCCATATAGACTGATAGTTTCCCATTGTTAGAAACTAAGGCCAATACGTAAGCAAATTATAACAGAGTCTGTAATAAGAGCTATCTTAAATAACTGATAAAGCCTCTGAATACCAAAATTGTGTACTGAAAATGTCTAAGATTCCACCCACACATTTTGAAGAAATTTTAGCTCCATTTTAAAATTTGTTCTAGGTCAAAAATTCATGTGTTTTTAAATGGAATATAATTTTCCCCACAAGCTGCATTTGTATTGTAACACTGCAATGAAATCTGCAATAAATTATAAAATATTTATAAAAAATACTCAGTAAGAAAAATGCCCAGATAAAAAGTATTAAACATTTTTAAAGACTTACCTCATCACAGTCTCCCTCAACCATGGCATATATAGCTTTCTTAACCAAGTTAGTACCTAGAATACAGATCTGAGTATTAATGAAGGAAAAATGTATTTCTTAAAGATAACCCAAATTATAATATTCATAAGCACAGAAATGTCAAATGCTAGTTTCTATCTTGAATCCAGATACACAGATTATCTCAAATTAAATGGGAAAAATTTTAGCTATAAGCTAAGAGAAGCCAACAGAACCTATAGATAACAGTATGTTTCCTCTTGAAACACCTATCTCCCAATATACTCCTTTTTCTCAGACATAATTATTTGCCACAAGCAGGAGTTTGTTCTATTGTGTTTGAAAGTAGTAGGAAAGGGAAAGAGAAAAAGACAAGATGTGGTATGGCCAGAACCCAAGAACTCCCCGTGAGTTGGCCAGAACTTACTGCATAACCCAAGCTGATCTCACCAAAGATCCTCCAAACTCCCCTGGACACAAGGCACAAGACAACCTCATCAGAACTGCTGTTACCCACAGTAGGTTTCTATAAACTTTACAGTGAGCACGATGAAGTCTGGCAAGTCTGGCACTCCCAATGATGTCAGTGGTGTGTCTGTAAATGTCTAGCAAAATGTATCCTAGTTTAGGGTCAAATATAATTGGCATATTAAAAGGGAAAAAATTTGTCAAATCTGATATTAAGAGCAGACAGACAAATTTTATTTAAAAACTCTTAGGCTGGGCGCAGTGGTTCATGCCTGTAATCCCAGCACTTTGGGAAGCCAAGGCAGGCGGATCACATGAGGCCAAGAGTCCAAGACCAGCCTGGCCAACATGGTGAAATCCTGTCTCTATTAAAAAGACAAAAAAACTGGCCGGGCATGGTGGCTCACGCCTGTAATCCCAGCATTTTGGAGGCCGAGGTCATGGCAAAACCCCATCTCTATTAAAAATACAAAAAACTGGCTATGTGCAGTGGCTCAGCCTATAATCCCAGCACTTTGGGAGGCCAAGGTGGGCGGATCACCGGAGGTCAGGAGTTCAAGACCAGCCTGGCCAACATGAAGAAACCCCATCTCTACTAAAAAATAAAAAATTAGCCAGGCACCGTGGCGGGTGCCTGTAATCCCAGCTACTCGGGAGGCGGAGGCACGAAAATCACTTGAACACAGGAGGCGGAGGTTGCAGTGAGTCAAGATCGCGCCACTGCACTCCAACCTGGGCAACAGAGTGAGACTCTATCTCAAAAAAAAATAATAAATAAAAAATTAAAAAAAATAAAAAATAAATTAGCCAGGTGTGGTGGTGTGTGCCTGTAGTCCCAGGTCCTTGGGAGGCTGAGGCACAAGAATTGCTTGAATCTGGGTGCTAGAGGTTGCAGTGAGCCGGGATCACGCCACTGCACTCCAGCCTGGGCAATACAGCAAGACTCTGTCCCAAAAATAATAAAATAAAATTAAAAACTCTTAATTTTCAAACCATGCATACAAGTGTGCATGCATTTTATGGCCCAAACAAAGTATGTCTGAAGGCCAGGATGCAACCCTAAAGCCACTGGTTTCTGCCCTCCAAACTAACCAAACAATTGGCTATAATTTATCATGAGTCTTTATCAGTGCTTTTTAATGCATCAAAGTCTCAAACTTAGTCCATAAAACAAGCCCAATTCATTAAAAATCTTAGTGGAAAGCTGTAACACTGCAATAAAGTTGGCTAAACCTAACATATTAAGTAAACCTATTTATAGTTACTTCTCATGATACCTAGGACTGTGTGAGAGTCTTAGGTTGGACAATAACACTTAATAGTTTTTAAAAAACATAAAAGCGAAAAAACTGCTAATGATTAAATACTGGTACAGGTATTAACCTTTTTTTATGAATACTCAGCTAAAGCACATCACAAAATTTGACATGCTTAGACAAATGCTTGTCTACCCAATCCTCCATTGTGAACAAAGAGCCACTAGGTCCTAGAGACTAGAAGAGTGATTTTTTGAAACGGAGTCTTGCTCTGTCACCCAGGCTAGAGTGCAATGGCATGCTCACTGCAACTTCCGCCTCCCGGGTTCAAGCGATTCTCCTGCCTCAGCCTCCTGAGTAGCTGAGATTACAGGTGCCCACCATCACACCCAGCTAATTTTTGTATTTTTAGTAGAGACAGGGTTTCGCCATTTGCCCAGGCTGGTCTTGAACTCCTGACCTAGTGACTCACCTGCCTTGGCCTCCCAAAGTGCTGGGATTATGGGCATGAACGACCGCACCTGGCACCCAGCGGCCTATTGAGTTTTATGGCGTTATTTAAATGACAGAAGTTATCTAACCCAGTCATAGAAGAGTGGTTCTTAATCAGGCTTACATCACAGTCACCTAGGGAAGCTTCAGCCCCACCTCTGACAAGACAAACAAGAGTCTCAAGGTGAGGGGCCCAAATACGTATTTTTAAACCACCCACATAATTCTAATGATCATTATAAATCATGAGTGTAAGATTAACTAAACATGTCAGGAAAAGTAGACCCAACAAAAAATTAAGTTTGAGAATTATAAGAAACAATCAATTCTCACCTCCTGATCTTTCCTGAATTGCAATATATGGTTGATGACTAGCACCAAGTAATGGTAACAATTTGTCCATAATTTTGGCTTGATTGAGGTCCACTTAACCCAAATACAGACAAGTGCTTGAAGGCTGGGATGAAGGACCATCATAATGTAATTGTAAATTGCAGTATTTCTTGTGGTACTTAGTATAATGCAAAGCATTTTGAATGTGATTAAAAAAAAATCTGCAGGTGAAAGCTGATGATTGGCTACTTGTTAAAAAGAAAAACTGTCAAACAAAACATTAATAAAGAAAAAAACTCATTTTAAGAACTTTTTAAAAATACCATTTTGAAATTAAAAATTAAAAACCACCTTAATTTTCTTCCCATAGTTTCTTTCATTTCTACATACTTACATTTAAGTCTTTTATTTCAAAACACAACAAAAATGAGAATAGCTTAGGCATTCTTTCCATAAAATAGTATTTTTCTTACCAATGCCATTTCTCCTGTATTTGGAATCCACGGCTAACATGGCTATATAACCTCTGCGGAACATCTTTTTGTGCATATCCAACTTGCAAACGATGGCACCTACACACTCCTCCCCTACCATGGCCTTAAAAATAAACAAACAGTTATGAAGAATACATTGCCATCAGGTACTGCACAATTATCCAGAGAAAACAACAACCAACCATTGGTAAGCATTTTTGACGGGGGAATGGGAACTCTTGCAAGACAGCAGTCACAGAAGTTTCAGAAATCTAAATCTCCTAACTCCTTTAAATGTTCTAGTGTTAAAATTTCTCAATATTCTTTAGAACATGAATTTTTTATGCTTACTATTAAAGTCTAGGGGAAAAAAACAAGATTCCACAAGGTTAACATTCAAGTACTTTATAAGATTACATATGAGGTGCTTATAATCACAATTATTTGCAACAAAGACCTACCTAAGGTTCTGGAAGGGGAAATATGCAAAAAAAAAAAATTATTATAAAGCAAAAGTCTAATCATTAGGACATAAAATATTGTAAAACTTGCCCATCAGCAGAATATAAAGTTAAATATATTCAGTTAAATTTAGTAATAATGGCTCACGCCTGTAAACCCAGCACCTTGGGAGGCAGGGGCAGGCAGATTGCTTGAGCTCAGGGGTTTGAGATCAGCCTGGGCAACATGGCAAAACCCTGTCTCCACCAAAAATACATAAATTAGCTGGGTGTGGTGGCATGCACCTGTAGTTCCAGCTACTTGGAAAGCTGAGATAGGATGGCTTGAGCCGGGGAGGCAGAGGCTACAGTGAGCTGAGATTGTGCCACTGCACTCCAGCCTAGGTGACAGAGTGAGACCCCATCTCAATAAAAGAAAAAAATAAATTTAATAATAAAGTTTTACTGAAAGCCAGATATAATACATATTTACACCTGAATGGTGGATTTTGATCAGGAAAAAAAATTAAAAATTTTTAGAAAAAGCACAGTTTATAAGGTATTGCTTAGATCATACCCAAGAGGTTTTTGTTAATATATGTAAATGTAGCATAGTCTCATTTTCAGGATACTCCTGACAGTGTGGATAACTGTCACAAAGCTCTCAGAATACTTATAGTTCAAAATCAAAGCTTTATGTTAAAAGCTTTAATTTTACAGAAATTTCTATTTTAATAAAAATGTACAGCTTTCCAGAGTATTAAAAGCTACATGTTAAATTCTAATCATCCCCCATTTTCATTAAGATTTCTAGTGTTACCATTGAAAATGTTTTTCAAAAATTCCAATGCTGATAAAAAGTTCTAGTGGCCGGGCGCGGTGGCTCACGCTTGTAATCCCAGCACTTTGGGAGGCCGAGGCAGGCGGATCACGAGGTCAGGAGATCGAGACCACGGTGAAACTCCGTCTCTACTAAAAAAAAAAAAAATACAAAAAATTAGCCAGGCGTGGTGGCGGGCGCCTGTAGTCCCAGCTACTCGGAGAGGCTGAGGCAGGAGCATGGCGTGAACCTGGGAGGCGGAGCTTGCAGTGAGCCAAGATTGCGCCACTGCACTCCAGTCTGGGCGACAGAGCAAGACTCCGTCTCAAAAAAAAAAAAAAAAAAAAGTTCTAGTAACACAGTATTTCTGGTAAACATAAACAGGGCAACATCTCCAACTGTTTAAATAATGTGTCAGTAAGAAGTCTGTTTTCCATAAATTAACTTTCCAGAAGAAACTATTTCAATAAAAGCAGAAATTAGTTTAAAAATTAGTAAGTAACGTCCAATTTATAATTAATACATATTTTAAATTTGTGACTCTTTTAATCTATCATTCTGTAAATTGATTAAAGGCCTTTTTTTAACTGTGGAGAAATCTTTTAGGCAAGATAATTCTAATCCATTTCATGCAAACCTAAACTAGGTCGGAAAAATCCTTTTGAAGGAATATGAAATTCAACAACCCACACTAATTCATTTCTGGTTTATCACACATTCCAAAACTATTTTGGGTCAATAAACCTCTGAAATTGTTATTTCTATTTTTTTCCCTCACAATACATCAATCTTTTAAAAAATTTTTTTAAACAAAGACCTGAAGTATGCACAAAAATTGCCTTGAACAACTCTGAAAGCTTTTTCTGATTTGAAACTCACTTCAAATATATGTGTGTACATACAGACACGTATAAATACATACACATGCATGAAATTATCAGACCAAATGGTATATTTAAAAGGGCCAGAAAAAATTTTGGCCTGACCTCGTAAGCCAGGCTTATGTGAAATGAAAACCTGTATCAGATCGATGATATAAACCTCAGAATAGCTACACCTTATATAAAACTATCCAAAAATGAGGAAAAATTAAAACCATTAAACACAACTGGACAGTACTTTCAATCTGAACAGGAATTTCAAACAAATCTTTGTCCTATGAGCATGGAATAAGCAAACAAAATACTGTATTAGTTTCATTCTTAAGACCTGATTTCTTCCTAATTCAGAATCTGTAGGAGCAAAAATCAAGCTGTATACATCATCTAAAAAGCCCAATATATCATACACCATTACGATGATACTAGTACTGAAGAAGATCAATGCTGTATTTTTTTTTTTCCTGATAAACTACTCATGAATATATGGTACATTTACAGGAATCATTAAATTGCTTGTCAATTTTTCCAAATAAAAGCTCTGCGTATACATTTGGAATTCATGCTATTAAATGTATTTTTTCAAGGATGGGAACTGAAAAATCCCTGGCAAGATTAAGACTTAACACTACAAGGCCAAAGGGTTGTCAGTCTACAAAACTATGAAAAAAATAAAGTGAGAGATTCCCAAATTCTAGAACACTACAAATAGAAAACTGGAGGAAGCCAAAAAGTTAAATTTAGAACAAATAAAGGGAAGTACTATGTTACACTGCTGAGAGTAAGTTTAAGAACTTCAAAAAGATACCAACAACTGAAAACGTTACTATGAAAACAGGTAAAGATAAAATGGTTAAGTACAGAGTAACTGAAAGTGTCTCACATTTGTCCTTTTTTTTTTTCATCTTTTACAATTAGGAAGAATCATAATAAGCTATCATTTTTATTAGTCAATCAAGTATTGGCAATTTTGTAAGGTTCAACCCCATATATTCCATTGACCCATTACAGGTTATCCACAGAAAACGGAACATTTTGGAGGTTTCTAATCTCTTGAGATTGATGTAAGGGCAACACTGTTCCTTGGTGAAGATAACTTGGTGACACAATAATCTTCACTGAATGGATAAAGGGTATGTCATTTTTCAGGTTCTTATTTGTTACCATAATGAGAGGCCAGGAGAACTGGGTTCTAGCTTTACCCTTCCATAGGTAAATATCTGGAGATTGAAACATTTTAAGCACTTTGGTTCTTTTTTTCAATCAAAAAACAAAACAAAACTTACCCCTCTGTCAGTAAATATCTGGAGACTGAAACATTTTAAGTCGCTTTGGTTCTTAACTTTTTTCAATCAAAAAACAAAACAGAACAAAACCTAAGTTGGCTAGATTATCTCTAGGATGCCTTTCAGTTCTAAAAGGATATATTTAAAATAAACAGACATTTACGCATTTGTATTTTTTAAAAAATAGTTCCTATGGGAAACTTAAATTTAAAAGTATGCCAAGATAAAGGCTTCAGTTCTAAATGGCCTGGTTGTTTTTTCACTACTGTTTTATTATTGTTTAATACCTCCTGATTCATACTTGCACCAGTAAATCTTATAGGTCAACCACTTGTGCATATCGCAATTTCTAGATATTCAGAATATTAAACAAACTTGAGCTACTAAAGGCTAACATACACATTAGCTGGTGAATTGGGAGGGTTCTACATAAAATCAAATCTAAAGTTTACTAATATTGTTGACCAGAGTCTAAAATAGCAGACAAGTTGAGAGAGGCTTAGGTAAATATCAGGACTCAAAAGTTGACTAAATATCATATACACGACTATTTCCTGGAATTGACAGAAAAACATCTATTTCAATTTGAAATGTGACTCAATCATCTACTTCTGTGGGTTAACTTACAACTAAATCTACAATTTTTAGCAATTACAGTGGCATTTGATATGACATTTATAATAGTGCTATAAATCATTTTCTCATATTCATTGACATAGACATGTCTTAGAACTATTCTGATACAATGCTTAGAATACTGAAAGAGCAGTTTTCAAGAATATAAAGTAGTACCCACAGTTTTAACAAATGTACTGAATTCAAGTTTAAGCAAAGTTAAGACAGAAAATAGAACTACCATTATCTACAATACCCAGGTTACATTTTCAAATTATCACCAAGCTAGAGAATCAAAAAGATGAGTATTGTCAAAATACCTTGCAGGGAATTACCAAGTGAAACTAAGCCAATGCTAAAACATTAAGTAATGGTGGCTTTTCCCTTCACGTATTGTAAAATACTCCTTAAAAGGATGTCATCTTTCTGTAGTAAAATTCAACAGAAACAATATGGTTGTGAGCACATGATACAAAGCATACACCTGCAGTCAACATTTAAGTTAAAGGGTTCATACAGACTGAAATGGGTCAATATTACTGTGAAGAAATTACTGGTACTGCCAATACTATGTTAATTTTTAAAAACTGTCCAAAAGTCTTTCACTTACGTGTAATATTATTGTCAATTATACTCTACACAAGCCAGTGTTACTAGTGTTTGGCCACATCTACAACCAGTTTCTTAAATTAAAAAAAAAAAAATCAGATCGGTAACAATTTCACACTTAAGTTTTCTACATTCCACAAAAGGGTATTTTGTTCAAGTTTCAGGAGTCTTTCAGCCACCAGAAGTGTTAGTAGCGCTTTCTGGAATGGAGTACCAGAAAGCAGGCTGGCTACAACTGTTAATTGTCCAGTTGAAGTAAAGGGAAACATCTCCATAATTACTGAAAATGCTTGTAAGATTTAATTCTCCAATATGACCACACCAAGTTTGCTGACATTCATGTTCACCAAAACATGTTTATGCATACACTCTTCCCTGATTATGGTTGTAATTGAGAGATTAATAAGGCCTGTATCTGAACAGAACCATGTTCAAATTAAATGACCGTAAAGTGTTTGAGGATGCGGGCGGGTAATTAAAGACGGTTAAACACGATTATAATCTAATGTAAACAAGACATAAGACCCCCCACCCCAGTGAAACACGCCACCATACAGGCTTGCTGCAGTTACACTAGTATCACGTTAACCCGAATCATGAAGTCTTAACCTTCAAAACAAGTTCATTAAATAACTAGGAATGTGTACAGCACTTGACATCACATAACGTACTATAACACGCAGCAGGAGATATCCACTGCCACACTCTGGGCCCTCACTCCCTGCCCCGCACAGTCTGGATCACTGCTGGGTTCACCCTCTTTTTATTCTATCCACTTACCAAGAAGCACAGCTGTGGCCAGTTGTGGATAAAATATCTATAGGTATAAATGGAGTAGGGTTCGGACAGATCTTTGGTGATCAGTCTCATGATATCGGGCATTTGTAGCTCGGATTCATATCGGACATATCGTATCGTCCGATCCTCCCCAGGCTCAACCTCCCTGCCCGAAGGGCTTCTTAAGCTGCAGTCGGCGGTCAGGGACGAAGACAGCAGCCGCACCTGCTCGTCTTCCTCCTCCTCCTCCTCCTCCTGCTCGGTGCCCTCGGCCAGTCCATTGCGGGCCGCCGCGGGATCGCTCGCCGCCGCTGCCTCCGCCGGGCTGGGGACCGCAGTTCTTGCATTATTAGAGAGGGAGTGAGGGGGCCTCTCGCCCGAGTGTACCCCGGCTCCTTTTGTTGCAGTCGCTCTGGGGCCTCCGTCAGGGGTGGCCGTGGTCGCGGCCACCTCTGCTATGCTCAGGACCTTGCTCTTGAGGGAGGCGGCCGCCCGGAGGTGCCGCAGTTCGGGGCTAATCAATCCGTTGAGCTGCTGCTGCTCCTGCGGTGGCTGAGGGCAGCGAAGGCACGGATGCCCCTTGGCCGCCACCGTCGCCGACTCTCCGCCCGCCGGGCTCCTGCTGCCGCCGCCTTCGTGCTCTTCGTCGTCCTCCTCGTCCTCGCTGCAGCAGGCGAGGGCGGCCCCCGCCGGGAAGGGACAGCGGGGCTCGACCGCCGCCGGGGCCGGAGGTGCTGGTGGTGGGAGGAGGCTGCTAGGCCCAGGCGGTACCTCCGCCATCCTAGAAGCGACACAGACCGAGAGGGGAGGCCATGAAACCCGGCCGACGAGCGCGGAGAACAGGGGGCGCCGGATGGGGGGCGGCCGAGGTGGGGGGAACAAAGGCACAAACCGTCCCTCACGGAGCTGCCCCCCCAGTTCCGCGCCACCCCCCCGCTCTTCAGCGCCGCCCAGCTGCTCAGCCGGCCACTGTCCCCGTCCGCCCGGGCCCACCCGCCAGCCCTGTCACTCGCGGCCCCTCCCTGTCCCCTCCTTGCGGCTCACCCCGCACGGGTCCCCGCCGCCGCTGCCGCCACTCCTCTTCCTCAGCCACCGCCGCCGCCTCCTTCGCAGCCGCAGCAGCCTCCACAGCCGCCAAGGTTCTCACTCAGCCGCCGTCGCCGTAAAGCGCCTCGGCTGTTACCCCGGGTAAAGTTTCCTGGGCCTAGCTTTACGACACTTCCCTGCCTGCCGGCTGCCCGGGCCAAGAGAGAGGGGCGTGGAGGGAGGTGACCTGTAGAGGGGCGGGGACAAAGGTGTCTCCTGCGGGCTGTGGGGAAGGCCGCGTGCTAGTGGGTGGGGCTGTGGGGCCGGGAAGTTGCAGAGGGCTTTGGAGTTACAGGCTTCCAAACCCTCTTCCTCGGTTTGGGGGCGCCTCAACCTGCGGTGCTTGCCACGCGGGGCCGGGGAGGGATGGACCAGGCAGGCGCTCCCTGCTCAAAGTCTACTGCGCACTCGGAGCTGTAGCGAATCTCGCCAGTTCGGGGCCTGTGGAACCAGCCGTTTACAAGTCACCTAAAAATGCCTTTTTAAAGCTGCACGGCGTTTAATGTTTGCCCTGACCAGGGGCAAGGAGGATCGGGGAGGAGCGATTAAAAATGGAGCAAATCAGGGAAGCCGACCGAAAAGGAAAGGAAGATTTGAGCTGTGAAAATATGGGGATGGCTGTCGAAACGTGGTGGTTTGCAGTGTGAATTAAGTTCAGCTGGCCCTTGCCACTTTGGGGCAAGGGAGTCGGCCCTCTTCCTCTCCCTCTTTACTCTGCACCTGGCGCCCAGTAAAATTGGAGGCAAAAGTGACTGACAGGTGTTGGGCAATTGCTAGCACACCTGGGGGAGGGTTAGAGCGAGATGGTGAAAAAGAGTGACCAGGGCTAAGAAGCACAGTCCTAAACTTGTGACACAAATAGATTAGGAAGCACTGGTAAACAGGTGGCCTGATACTCCCCGGGGATCTGCCTATCGAGTGCAAAGGGGATAGAACTTGAGCTTGTGGCTGGGCTCCTTATGCTCTAGTCCACAATTGACTCCTGGCAGGTCTGAGCTGAGACAGGTAGTGTAACTCAACTCGCTCACTGAACAAATTCGGTTTTGTTAAAAACCTAATTTATAGAGCTGGTCTGGTGTGCCGCAGATGGACGTTTTCGATATATAATTCCATGACGGAACACGTTTGCAACTTTTTGCCATAATCTAAACTCTGTATGTATAAAATAACTTTATTATGCTCACAGATTCTGTGCCTCTGAAATCCAGACAGAGCACAACTGGGATGGCATTTCTCTACTCCATTATGAGTAGGGCTTCAACTGGAAGACTCCAAGGCTGAGGAGTAGAATTATTTGAAAACTTCACTTTCACCGCTGGTGGTTGATGCAGGATAAAGGCTGGAGGCCTCAGTTCTAATCCATGTAGACGTCTCCCGGTGGTCTTTTAGCATTGATTGGTTTGGGCTTTGTCACAGCCTGGTGGCTGGGTTCCAACCGCAGGTATGGTGCGAGAAAGTCAATCAGAAGCATATTACCCATTATGACCTAGCCTTAGAAGTCATGTAGTCTCTAGGCAGGTGCGGTGCCTCACACCTGTAATCCTGGCATTTTGGGAGGCTGGGGCTGGAGGATCTCTTGAGGCCAGGAGTTCGAGACCAGCCTGGCCAACACAGTGAAACCTCATTTCTGCCGAAAAATACAAAAATTAGCCGGGCGTGGTAGCTCACGCCTGTAGTCCCAGCTACTCAGGAGGCTGAGGAGAATCACTTGAACCTGGGAGGCAGAGGTTGCAGTAAGCCAAGATTGCGCCACTGCACTCCAGCCTAGGCAACACAGGGAGACTCCCTCTGAAGAAAAAGAAACAAAAAACAAGTTATGTAGTGTCAGTTCTGCTGCATTGTATCTAGGCAGACACAAAATTATATCCAGTTTTGAGAGGAGGGGAAATAGACTTTACTCTTGGTGGAGAGAGGCGAGGTTCTCAAAGAGCATGTGGGACCAGAAATATTGCTGTGGCCATTTTCAGAATGTATAACTTGCTACAGATACATTGAAAAACCTCCTAAACACCTTGATGTGTGGGGGATATAAATGAGATGCTTAAGTACAGCGTGATCCCATTTCTGTCTTTTAAAAAGCACAAAACAAAACCATGTTTCCAAATGTGCATAGGTTGTTTAAAGATACATGTTTTTCAAAGTTTCTGAGTGTAACCTAGATAGTCAGCCAACGAAACAATTATCTGTTCAAATCATGGTGGAAAAACTGGCCCAAGAGGCACCAGATAATTCCATAAGAAATGTTTAAGGGTGAATTTTACTTAGAAAAATACCTCTCAGTCATTCACTTTGAAATGTAAGCACTTCCTAAAAACATGTGCCTTCACTGTAGTGAATGAATGGCAGCAGGCCTTCCTGTTCTTTCTGTGTTGCAACTTGGCATTGAGCTCTGTCACACTGAGGAGCTGACCAGATGTTGTCTCAAAGTGGTTTTCAGAAAGTCAAGAGTTGTAAGGACCTTCTTGAGGTCAGGGAGTAAATGTTACTCACTTTGTATTCACATATCAAACACATAAAAGGGAAATTGTTAAGCTTTTTGACTGAAGTACACCAGTCTCTCATTCAGTAACCTAGAATGCTTATAATGACAAAGTAAATTCTGACCTCCTCAATAACTAGTGGGGTAATTCTAATGTCTCAGCCCCAGTGATTTTCCTTTATATCCCAGTATTAAAATTACAATGTTGGTCTTCTAAATCAGATGACTTCTCTAAAAAAAATTGTCTTTATAACTTATGAAATCTTTTCTATTTGATTCATGTTTACTTGATAGGATGATAGCACTATTTTAGGCATAGAAATAGGATTAGTTCACTCTAATGCTTCAGACATATTTACTATTATGAGACTCTGAAAAAACAACTACCTCCGTGAGCAATACTTCATAGGAAAGAATGGGCTCAGAGCCAGGTAAGTGTAGCAGTGATATTCTTCTGTGTGGTTAGTTGATATTTTCATTGTTTTGTAATATCCTATGAAGCAACAGCCATTTTTTTTTTTTACTATTGTTGTTCTCTTTTGAGGAAGAAGAGAATATGCCTTAATTTTTTAGAAGAAAAAAAACTTCTCATTAAATCAATTAAAATAACCAGCAGCAATTTTAAAACAACATCCTAAAGCAATTTCTTGAAATCAGCTTGGAAGGAGAAAAATTTCTTTTTAATTCTTTCTAACAGTGAGGCATTTTTCTCTTATTGGCTAGGTTTAGAGAGAAAACCTAGCTGTGTACCTACCTGAAAGGTAACTGTGGGAATGAATAATGGAAAGATGCTTTAAGTTCCCTTGACACAGCAGGATGACATTGTTATGTGCCATAGGCACACATACTAAATAATTTAAATATTTCTGTAGTTTTATTTTACATGTCATGTGGTTCTTAATCCCATTAATCCTATCTATTATACATAAAGCCCTGAAAATGAATGTCCTTAACTTTGTTTCATCTTGAATGAAAGAAAGAACATACATCAAATTTGAGAGCTGAAGAACTTAACCAAAGGATGACTATTAGTATATTGTTGTATTACCTGTAATCTTAGAACACTCTGAGATGCCCAGATAAAGGGCTAACAATTTGATTCTTCCCTTTGAATTTGGGGAATGACAGTCTGTTCTTTAACCTTCTTTCCCCTTGCCAGTAGTGGATGGCAGTCCCAATTGTAGGTAGGCATTAGGCATCAATTTTGTATGTAGAACTGAGGCCTCAGAGGACTGTGAAGAACCAGAGAGGGTTGTGGTCAAATGGTCCCCATTTCCATTACTTTCAACATCATGCTAACTCTTCATGACCTGCCTGAAGACATGATCAGGGTGATTCTCACAGATACATCTGGGCTGGTGAGACATGTTGGAGAGAATCATGTATTCCTACATATTAGAGCCAAAAAATTTTTGGTCTCTAATTTAGCTATGTCTTCAGCTGTCTAAATTGTTTTAACCTGTCTCCAAGGCCAGCTTCTTCCAACAGCAACTATCCTCAACCATACTTGCTTCACACTCTCAGCAGGTAACCCTGCCTCCATTTCACTAAGAAAAGTGAGCTATTTCATAGATGTGCCTTCTACTGCCATGCCTATAAGTTCATCTATATCTGAACTTACCCTGACCTCCTCCCCCTCAATCTTAAGAGGGTGGAAGATGGATCAATTCTTAATGACTAATACCTCCCTCTACCTGTGGGCTTGATGCTTTCTCTTTCAGTCTCCTTTGGAACCTGTCCCATGATTGTTTCTCTCTCCTGAATTTTCCATGTTACCTTTGCTAGCTACTGCCTCAAAGTTTACAAACATGCCCCATTTAGAGCCTTTTCCCACTACCATCCTTTTCCTGCCCCCTTTTCACCACAAACTCCTTATCTGCAATAGGTATCCACTGTCTCTACTCAGGTGCAGGTTCACTCCTCAATGGTGGGTTGGCTTCAGTCTCAGCCCTTCTTCAAACAACACTTTGGCAAAAAATCACCTGTTATGTCCTAACTAGACTCTTCCAGTTCTCACATCATTTTATTCCATCGTGGCATTTCATCCTGCCGTGCCCTTCCAGAAACTCTTCCCTTGGCTTCTCCGCTCTCTCTTGCCCTCCTTTGGACATTCTTTCTCAGTTGTTCTTGATAATAGAAGCTTTTAATAATAACAATAGCTACCATTTATTGTGGTCTTCCCATGTATTAAGCATGTTATAAATAATAGCTCATTTAGTTCTTATGATAACCCTATGAATTGGTGGTCAGAAGCCAGACCAGAATTGGATCACTGGCCTATTCCTGAGCCAGACACTGGAAAGGGGCTGGATTTACTCTTACGTCAATCAGTCTTGTTTGAGATGGAGTATGAGGTGAGCTTCTCCTGATGTATATGGCTGGGGGATGAAGGAGTATCTAAATAAAATTGGAGTTCAGATCCTGGCTCTGCCAATTACTGGCTGTGTGGTGTTGACAACTTAATGTGTCTGGGCTTCAGATTCCTCATATCGGATATGGATAATATTACATGCCTTGTAGGGTTTTGGAAGGGTAAAATGAATTATTATATGTAAAGTGTTTAATACAGAGCATATAGGAAGCTCCTGTAAATGTTAGCTGATCTCCCATCCCACCCGTCCGTCCTCAACATTTCTACCACTGCCACCCCTACAAAATACAAACCTATTATTTCACTCCCTGACTTAAATCGCTTCAGTGACTCCCATAGCCTAATAATCAAATCTAAACTTTGGTTAGGGTGCTTTGGCCACAAGCTCAATCTGGCTTTAAAAAAAATAAGGGAATGAGACAGTCAGAGGCAGAGCGAGGTTCAGGATTAGTTGTTTCATGATATCATTGTGAACCCAAGTTTCTGTCTCTCTCCTTCCATTCACAGAGTCAGCTCCATCCTAATGCTGATTTCCTTCATTGTTATAATGTGGCTGCCAAAAGTGTTTGGGGCTAAGTGCTTCTTTATTCATGCCCAGTAAGAGGAAGGGAGAGGCTTTCAGTAACTCTCGCAGATTTACTTTTCCAGAAACCTCTAGCCAACTTCTCTGGCTATATTCTTGGTTAGAATATATCACATGCTATTTCTGAGTCAATCACTGGAAGGGGATTAAGAGTGAGGCGAGCTTCCTTGGAGGTGTATGGGTGTGTGGAAAAGGGATGTATACTAAACAAAATTGGGTTTGTGTTAGGAAGAAGAATGTGGAGCGGATGCTGGTAAGGCAACCACTTATGTTCACTACATAAACAAAGCCCTTTTGGTGATCTTACCTTGAAGCAGCAGTTACTTCTTGCCATTCACAGCTTCAACCCAAAATACTCAATTAATAATTATTGTGTATATAAATGAATGACCTTTGAATCGAGTAACTTGCACCTGCCAAAATGTACAAGACGATTTCTGGCCTCTGTGTCTGTGCTGATGGTCCCTGGAGTCATCACCCCTCATAATGCACCCCCTCCCCTCTCTTCTCTTTCTCTCTCTCTCTGTCTCTCACACACACACACACACACACACACACACACACACACACACACAAAACCACACACACCTCCCCACCTCGCAAAACTGGCTTCTCCCTACTCTGTGAGTGCTGCAGACTTCTGTGATCATTGTTTTTCTGTTGCTTCTTCTAGAAGTCTTTTAAGGTAGGAATTATGTCTTATTCCTCTTTTTATTGGTATATACATAATACATTATTTTGAATACAAGAATAAAAGATTGATCTTGTTCTATACGTTTTCAGAATGTAGATCTCACTCTTGGTGTATATACCTTTAACTAAATTTACTTATATAGAACTTCTCATCACATATATGATATACTTGGGTCTTAAGATTATTTTACTTAAAATAATCACAGATGCTTAGTATTATTATTATTATTATTTGAGACAGGATTTTACTCTGTCACCCAGGCTGGAGTGCAGTGGCACAATCTCAGCTCACTGCAACCTCCACCTCCCAGGCTCAGGTGATTCTTCCACCTCTGCCTCCTCCGTAGCTGGGACCACAGGCGTGTGCCACCACACTTGGCAAATTTTTTGCATTCTTGATAGAGACGAAGTTTCACCATGTTGGCCAGGCTGGTCTCGAACTCCTGAGCTCAAGCAATACACCTGCCTTGGCCTCCCAAAGTGCTGGGATTACAGACATGAGCCACCACGCCCGGCCCCAGATGCATTTTTTATTATTAAAATGAACACTTTGAGGCAATGTGTTCAGTAACAATACAACAGTCTACATACACACGGTTGACTGAATTATTTTGGCTTTAGCTCACTACATCGTGCATCATGTTTTAGTGAAGGGACATTTTCCATCATTGTGGGGACTGATTCTGTGACGCCAGTCCAGGAAAGGAAAATGATTTTGTAAACTTTGCCTGAATATTGCATTAAAACACAAGTTATGTGAAACAAAATGTTTATTCCATTATTTTGTCTCTGAGTGAGAAAATATAGAAACAATAAAGACTTTTAAAAACTAGGCTTAGAAAAGACAAACATGATATGCTAAGAATAGGATAGTGTTTACTAGGGTGTGTAGATCTCCATTCCTAATATATTTTGATGTGTTCCTCATTTTAATGTGTTTACAAAATTGCCAACCCAAAAATGCAACCATAGTAAGGAAATGGAAAGGATAAAGTGACCAAGATATTTGTCATGTTATATTTATGCACAGTAATGGAAGTTTCTATGTAATGTACAAACACACAGCTGCTTCTCAGAGTTCCCATAGGAGAAACCTTTGAAGTTCAGGGAGTGGCTAATGGTTCCTTTGATCTTCCTTAGTCTTTTTGCACTTCAGGGAGCTTTGAAGGAGGGCAGTTTTGCTTATCACTGGACCTATTGTTAAGCAAAGAAAAAGCCACTTCCTAGATCTATTGAGATAGCTGGTGCAGGTGAGGGACATTCCCTGACCAGCTGTCTGAACTACTGCTTATGGCCTATTTCGAGAGTTAATTCTATGGTCCAGCCCAAGTTAGCCTCTCCCCTAATTCACTTCAAGTAACTGCAATTGGTTAACTGCCTCGAGGCTATTCTTTAGTCTTAAAACATTTTTTGAAACTGCTGCCTACATATCAAGGAATTCATCTTATTATAAAGATTTTTTTTTATATAACTCTTGGTATTTTAACAAAAGTAATACATGCTTATACAGAGAAACACTGAAAAGTGTAAAAAAGAAAAGTATTTTACACAAGATGACCCTCAGAAATAATTACAATATACACTTTTATGTACTTCCAATCTTTTTATTATGTAAATATATGTACATTTCTTTTTATATAGGAGAGATCAGCTTTTTCTGCACATGTAATTTGTGTACTTTTAAAAGCCTTAATATTATACAAATGTTAGGCCGGGCGCGGTGGCTCACGCTTGTAATCCCAGCACTTTGGGAGGCCGAGGCGGGCGGATCACGAGGTCAGGAGATCGAGACCACGGTGAAACCCCGTCTCTACTAAAAAATACAAAAAATTAGCCGGGCGTGGTGGCGGGCGCCTGTAGTCCCAGCTACTCGGAGAGGCTGAGGCAGGAGAATGGCGTGAACTCGGGAGGCGGAGCTTGCAGTGAGCCGAGATTGCGCCACTGCACTCTAGCGGGGGAAAAAGCGAGACTCCGTCTCAAAAAAAAAAAAAAAAAAAAAAAAAAAAAAATATTATACAAATGTTTTCTGGTGTCTGTGAAGATTTTTTATGAACATTTAATGAATATCCCCTATTGTTAGGTGAAGAGGTCTTTTTTTTTCAGGATTAAAAACAATCCATCAACGTATCAGGATGTTTATTTTTTCCCACAGGGACTTGAAAAGCTAATTTTAGAAATCCTTAAAGTCTATACACATATATGCAAATAATAGCCCACCCTTATCTGCAGGGAGTATGTTCCAAAGTCCCCAGGGGATGCCTGAAACCATAGATAGTGCGCTATATATACTCTTTTTGCAATCTGATAACCTAGCTGACTACTGAGTGACTAACAGACATGTAGCACAAACAGCACAGATATGCTGGACAAAGGGATGATTCACATCCTGAGTGGGACAGAGTGGGATGGTGTAAGATTTCATCATGTGACTCAGAACAGTGTGCAACCTAAAACTTATGAACTGCTTATTTCTGGAATTTTGCATTTAATATTTTCACATTGTGATTGACTGAAACCATGGAAAGTGAAACCGTGGATAGAGGGGGACTACTACATATCCATGAACAAGAAACAGGATTTAGGACTTCAGTGCTGAATGAAGTACTCACAGTATCCCCAAGACCACCACCATCCCAAAATGTATATCATCTTTAGTTTGATATGCACTTGCATCAATTATAGTACCTCTTCAAAGAAAGTTTTTTGAGAAGTTAAATATGATCAGATTAACTCATGTAATCACCCACGTATTCATTCAATGAACAGTGGCTGCTCGCCTGCTAGGCATTATAGGTACCGTGAGGAACAGGGCAGACTCAGCACTGGCCATCACAGATCCTAGTCAGGATGAGGAGAAGGACAATTAAACCAGAGATTTAAGTAACATTCAGAAAGGGCTATGATAGAGAAAGTAGTGACTACAATGGATGCACATGGCAAGGGCAGCTAAAGTTTCCCAATGGACAATAGTTTATCCGAGACATGTAGGGTAAGCAGAAGTTAGCTAGACAAACAAGACAGGGTGGGTCATTCCAAGCTGGAACACCAGAAATGAAGCCTGGGAAGATCAGAATGTCTGTAAGATGAGAAAGCTGAAACCAGATCACAAAGGGCCTTGTTAGCCACCCCAAGGGGGTTAAATTTTATCCCAAGGTACCCTTGGAATCTGTTGAAGATTTGCTCTTCGAAAAGATCATTCTTGCTGCAGTCTGGAAAAGGGATTGCTGTTGGCAGTGGGGATGAGAGATAAGGGAAAGAAGGATTGCTGCAAAATTGCAGGCAGTAAGTAAAACCAATTCTTCAGCTATAAGCTGAGGACGTCCTACAAGATGGCTAAAGTTCTGTAATCATCCTTCTTTTTGTTCAGCCTCTCATCACATTTAGCTTCTGACCCTTTTCAACCAACCTAGCATGCATTAAGTACTTAATAAATGGTTGCTTTGTTTGCTCCTTTACTTGTTTGGTGAAGGAATCCATCACCTAACCATATTTTGCTCTTTGTCCAAATAAAAAGTATTAGGAGGGAAAGTATCAGGAGGGAAAGGACCTTCCCCACTCTTTTAGTGGGGTAGGGGCACCCCACTTATCTACAGCCATTCAATTGGATGCTGTATCTGAGCTAATTGCTGAAGCTTTCCTTGCCTTCCCTTTCCTTTCCCTTTTCTCCTTCCTTCCTTC
Source organism: Hylobates moloch (assembly GCF_009828535.3). NCBI lineage: Eukaryota > Metazoa > Chordata > Mammalia > Primates > Hylobatidae > Hylobates > Hylobates moloch. Next base: position 48,178,457 of record NW_026652291.1, read on the forward strand.
CTTCCTTCCTTCCTTGCTTTTCTTCCTTTTCTTTCTCTTTCTTTCTTTCTTTTTCTTTCTTCCCTTTCTTTCTTTTTCTTTCTTTCTTTCTCTTTCTTTCTTTCGAAATGCTGTCACTGTGTCACCCAGTCACGCTGACTAGAGTGCAGTGGCACAATCATGGCTCACTGCAGCCTCAATCTCCAAGGCTCAAGTGATCCTTCTACCTTAGCCTTTCAAGTAGCTAGGACCACAGGTGTGCACCACCATGCTGAGCTAATTTTGTAATTTTTTGTAGAAACAGAGTCTCACTACATTGCCCAGGCTGGTCTTGAACTCCTGATCCTCCTGCCTCGGACTCCCAAAGTGCTGGGATTATAGGTGTGAGCCCTGGCCAGGCCCAGCCTGAAGCTTTGGTTTTCTTTAGAGAAGTTTTCTGAGCTTGTACAGCCCACAGAATTCCTGATCTGTATAAAGAGGAGCAGTACCTCAATTCTGCCAATATAAGAACATGGGAATTTCATCTATTATAATAGTAATACATGTTCAACATAAAAACATGGAAAATGTAGACCAGTGAAAAATGAAGAAAAACCCAACATAATACAACCAAAGGACAACCACTAGTAATATTTTGAAGCATTACATTTTAGTCTTTGTGTGTAGTTTCAGGAGGATTACTTTTAGATTACTACGATACACACACCCACATACACATATACATACACATTTATATCCTGATTTTTCTAAACTTAACATCATAGCACTTTAAAAGTTTGTGTTATTTTAAATATTACCTTAAAATTCTATTCATTGCAAAAGATTTCACTGTATGATTGCATTCCAATCTAATCTAACACAGGAGTATGCTTAGGTTATGGTGAAGGAATTCATCGCCTAACTCTGTTTTGTTCTTCCTCCAAGTAATAAAGTGTCGGAAGGGAAAGCAGCACTATAATGTTTATTTAATGTTTGCACTATAAATAATGCTATGATGAGCAGTTTGGGCATAAAATTATTTGAATGCTTAGGATTATGCTCTTGAGATAACTCCTATAAGTGCCGGGTGTGGTGGCTCACGCCCTGTAATCCTAGCACTTTGGGAGGCTGAGGCAGGCGGATCATGAGGTCAAGAGATCAAGACCATCCTGGCCAACATGGTGAAACCACGTCTGTACTAAAAATTAAAAAATTCACTGGGCATGGTGGCGTGCACCTGTAGTCCCAGCTGCTTGGGAGGTTGAGGCAGGAGAATTGCTTGAACCTGGGAGGTGGAGGTTACAATGAGTGGAGATCACGCCACTGCATTCTAGCCTGGCAACAGAGCAAGACTTTGTCTCAATAATAATAATAATAATTCCTAGAAGCAAACCTGATTTTTTTGTTTTTGAGACAGAGTCTTGCTGTCTTGCCCAGGCTGGAGTACAGTGGTGTGATCTTGGCTCACTGCAGCCTCTGCATCCGGGATTCAAGCGATTCTCCTGACTCCGCCTCTCGAGTAGCTGGGATTACAGGCACGTGCTACCACACTCGGCTAATTTTTGTATTTTTAGTAGAGACGAGGTTTCGCCATGTTGGCCAGGCTGGTCTCGAACTCCTGGCCTCAAGTGATCCACCTGCCTCGGTCTCCCAAAGTGGTGGGATTACAGGCGTGAGCTACCATGCCCAGCCCCTAATTATTTTTTCAGGTTCTTAATATATACTGCTGATTTAATTTACAAAGAGAGTGTACCAAATTGACATTTCCACTAACAACATATGAGAATACTTGTTTTAGTTAGGCAATATTTAAAAGAAAACTGCTAATCTAATACACAAGGAAAAAATTTCAAAAGAATAAAGAATGTTGTTGTGTTTTTATATACCTATAGTAATTAAATAAGCAAAGGAAGAAATCGACCGCAAAGATATTAAGCTAGACCTATGCTAATAGTATAATTGGCTGTATCATTAATGTAGGAGGTTAGTATCAGGGCTTTAGAATTCCTTGACATTATTCTAAATTATTCTTTATGTATTTACTTCTGTTTGACTCTGCTTTTTCTTACTCTTAGGTCGTAGTATTTTATAAGTTAGTTCACATATTTAAAAAGGTACACTATGTACCACAAACCATAACACTAACATTAACTTCTGATCTGTGTGGTTTGGAATAAAAGGCTTTGAAATTCATTTAGTAATGAGTTAATTTTAGATGGAAAAGTTAAAAGCTAATATTAAATCAATAAAAAATAATGACAACTAGAGAAAACACAAGAGGGCAATCTTGCACAGCAATAAAATGTTTGCATAAGATAAAAAAATTTCAACATTTTTAATCAACTGTGATATTTTCAATAAAATAAATGTAAGGTCTTGTCAGTATGTATTGTCTTTTTATTAATAGTTATATTAATAGTTGCAAGAAAATTTAGTGTCAAGGAAATCTAGTGTCAACATTCACACAATGAAGTTTGCATGTAGTTGAGTTGTGTGTGTGTGGTTTGTTTGTTTTTTAATCCTGGAAAGTGAATCTATTCTCCATTCAGAAATGGCATCCATTATATATATATATATATATATATGGCCTGGCTTTAATTTGTGGAAAAACAAGGAAATAGATAACACCACTTTTTTTTCTCCAGGATTTACTATACATATTTTTCAAAATGGAAGTAGTTTCATTTTTTTTTCTGATTAGGAATGCATGATCCATTAACTCTCAATGAAAGAGAATTTTTTATTTTATTTTATTTTGAGACAGAGTCTTGCTCTGTTGCCCAGGCTGGAGTGCAGTGGCATGATCTCAGCTCACTGCAACCTCCACCTCCCAGGTTCAAGTGATTCTCCTGTCTCAGCCTTCCAAGTAGCTGAGATTACAAGCGCACATGCCACCACACCTGGCTAATTTTTTTATTTTTAGTAGAGACGAGGTTTTACCATGTTGGCCAGGCTGGTCTAGAACTCCTAACCTCAGGTGATCCACCTGCCTTGGCCTCCCAAAGTGCTGGGATTACAGGCGTGAGCCACTGTGCCCGGCCGAGAATTTTTTTTTTTTTAAATTAAACAGTAACTTGCTAAAGGAAGAGCATGGTGTAATTATTATATTGGGGGAATATTTATGATGTTTTACATGCTTTAATTTCCTGACACTTCAATAGAATTGTAATTTCAGTCAGCTTAGGATGTCCTAAAAATTACAGGCATAAAAAAATAGTAGGTTTAAGGCAACTGCAAGCATCTTTGTATGTGCAAAATCACATATATTTTGATATAACAGAAATAGTATCTGTGTAGTCTTTCATACCATCTCTCATTGCTCTCTCGCAACTCAAATGAATTTGGAGTTTCTGTGCCAAACAGCATAGGAAATAAAAAAGGAAGGTAATAGAAATAGGCTTTTTTCTGAGCACGCTGGTGAAAGTGAGCCTTAAGAATTCTGTTACCGTCTCAAAAAAAAAAAAAAAAAAGAATTCTGTTATCAAGTACCTGGTACTTAGAAAAGCAATATAGCATAGTAGTTAACTGCATGGTGTTTGAATTCCTAATTTCTGCCACATACTAACTATGTGACTTTGGAAAATTTCTTAACCTCTCTGTGCCTTATTTTCCTTATCTGTATAATGCAATTATAATGGTACCCATCTCATAAGGTTTGTTGTGAGACATATAAATGCTTAGAGGAGCGTCTGGTACAAGGTAAGCTTTTTGTAAATATTTGCTGTTATGCAAGACAGCCTAAGAAAATCTCTAAAGGAAATAAGAACCCAGGTATCAGAATATGAAATATAGGTGTGGGAACCATGTGGGACATGCAAAAAAGCATTAGCTAGACCTACAAGAAGAAAAGTTCAGATTATAGCCATCCCTTTACAAGCCACACTTGGCCAGAGGTTTTCCACAGTCCCTCGAGAAAAGAAATTTAAGATTACCAACAGCAACTTATTGAATGCTGCGAGAATTTTGCTCATGTTGACTGTGTAGAAAACCATACCTGCTTCTTCCTCCATTATTAAGAAAAAGTCATTCTAAAGTACTTTTGTTTAATTCTCATAAAACTCTTCATTAAAGAGCTCTGAAGGTCCAGTACTGTTATTGACAGCATCTGAACTGATGGGTCTTATTTGAACAGTGGAGTTAGGATATGGGTTTTCTGGGAGGCCAAATGAGAGAAGCAGCGCCTTAATAGAGGGAGTTGCTTAGCAAAGCTTATTTGTGCTATATGGAATATGGCTGGCACTGGAAAATAGCTCAATCAGGTCACTTTCATGTTCACAAAACAGTCTCTCTTTGAGGAAGAAAAGTCCCGAAACTGGAAATCCAGGACATATGAGTTCTATTCCTCCAGCTGCCATTGCTACTTTCTGAGAACAAGCAAAGGATTCTCTTTGTTGTTTGGATTCTCTGTTTTTATTTTGGGTAAATTTCTCGTCCCTATTATCTTCGTTTCTAAGTTGGTTGAAAAATCTGAGTGAAAAGGTAAATTAGTCATTAAAAAAACTATTAACTATGTTGTACTTTTTTTTTTTTTTTTTTTTTTTGAGACGGAGTCTCACTCTGTTTCCCAGGCTGGAGTGCAGTGACACGATCTCGGCTCACTGCAACCTCTGCCTGCTGGGTTCAAGCATTCTCATGCCTTAGCCTCCTGAGTAACTAGGATTACAGGTGTGTGCCACCATGCCTGGCTAACTTTTTGTATTTTTAGTAGAGATTGGGTTTCACCATGTTGGCCAGGCTGGTGTTGAACTCCTGACCTCAGGTGATTCACCTGCCTCGGCCTCCCAAAAATGCTGGGATTATCGGCGTGAGCCACTGAGCCCTGCCAATTATGTTGTACTTTTGTTTTGCATTATTCCATCTATATTTTAGTTTCCACTTAAGATAAAATGGTTAAAATCTTGAAATATCTTGCTAGGAAGGAATCATTATAGTAAATTAAGTGCTTGTGCACATTTCCACAGAGATCATTTTGGAATATCAATGAAAATTTCTTTCATATATTTGTATCTTCCTATCTGGAGCAATCCTGAATTCTACTGGAGTTTGAGAGAAGCCCAATGTGCTGGAAAGTCTACCAGGGAAGACTGCTTGATTGACTTTCCTATAACACAATTTTATTTTGGTGGATTACCTAGAGTTGACAGTTTTAACTTTCCAGGTTCTGGCACGTAATTTCAAGGTTGTGATCTGAATGTATTAGAGCAACCAAATTTACAAGAGACTCATGTTTACATGTAGCAGGTACTATGCAAAAGACAAACATTATCCCTATCCCCATTGAGTTTAAGGGAGCGAAACATTAAACAAATATTTGTACAGCTAATTATTACATTAAACTCTGAACAAAAAAGTTCTGGGAACTAGAGAGCATATGATGAGGCAAGACCATCAAGCAGATTATTAGGAAAGACTTGTTAAAAAAGTTTATAATTTGACCTTTTTGTCTGTTTAGTTAAATATGCGTTATCGTGCTGTAATCATTTTCTGTGTCTGTCTCCAAAATGCATGTGTCTGTTCCACTGACTTATAATTTACAGTCTGCATATCAAGGTTCTCTAACTTCAAATTGCATCTTCCACTTCAACTTTTTCTACACTTTTATACAAGCCACTTCCAACTCTCGACACATTCTTTCTTTGAATATACTAATAATACCTATTAAGTTATATATAAATACAGTGTTCTTTCAGCCTAGGAGAATTCTTTCACTAGGCATTAACGTCATTAGTCAAAGTCTCTAAATTTGTGGGTTCCTTAGTGCCCTCCTACAAACACTCTTGGCAAAAACACAATAAACCACTAGGAAGTTAATGTATGCGCTCATCAAAGTCCTGTAACTTGAGAATGAAGTAGCAGGAAACAGCTACCCAGCAGTGTTATAAACATTTATAGGCCATAATCCCAGTGCTTTGGGACGCCAAGGCAGGAGGATCTCTTGAGCTTTGGAGTTCAAGACACCCTGGGAAACACAGGGGTTCTTTACAAAAAATTTAAAAATTAGCTGGGTGTAATGGTGCACACTTGTGGTCTCAGCTACATGGGAAGCTGAGGCCAAAGGATTGCCCTTGAACCTGGAAGTTCCAGATTGCAGTAAGCTATGATCCACCACTGCATTCTAGCCTGGGTGACAGAGTGAAACCCTGTCTCTAAAAATAAATAAATAGATATATAAATAAAAATAAAAATGTATAGCAGCATTAGTTATAATAGCCAAAAGTAGAAACAACCCAAATGTCCAACAGCAGACAAATGGGCAAACAAAATGTGGTATATATGCACAATGGAATGTTATTCAGAGTTAAAAGGAATGAAGTTCTTAAAAATGCTACATGAACCAACCTTGCAGACATCATGCTAAGTGAAATCAGCCAGACACAGGAGGACAAATATTGTATGATTTCACTGACATGAGGTACTTAGAATAATCAAATTCATAGAGACAGAAGGTAGAATAGTGATTACCAGGGGCTGAGGGAGAAGGGAATGGAAAGTTATTACTTATGGGTACAGAGTTTCTCTTTGGAATAATGGAAAAGATTGGGAAATGAATAATTGTGATGGTTGCACAACATTGTAAAGGGACTTAATGCCACTGAATCCTACACTTAAAAATGGTGAAAATGGTACATTTTATGTTATGTGTATCTTATGAAAATAAAAAATACATACACACACACAGACTCAGTGAAAAGTCGGGGAAAAATACCGTAAGCCGTCTAGATGCCTGATGCCTTGTGGATTATAAATGTGTATCAGTGTTGTTTCTGTTACAAAGCTAAAACCTTAAAAAAAATTCCTTTCTTAACTTTTTATTTCCACACTCAATCTTTTTACCTCTTCCAGCTACCTTATGGTTGTTTTACTGTCATCCACAATATTTTCTGCATGTAAGGAATACAGTATTATCATTATTGTCATTGTTATTAATTTTTTATTGCTGTTGTTGTTCTGGTATCCCATTTATATTGAGGGTTTGATGTACCCAGTATTAGCCTGTAAAAACATGAATAAAAGGAGAGTATGGTAGGATATGCTGCTCACGGTACAATAACTTTATATGATTCTATTGAGCTTTTGTCCTCAGTATATGAGGACACTATCAGATGCGGCTTTTCACCTAGTTTTGTGCCCCTTAGAGATGACATGGACTCAGATGAATCTCAAGAAGTTGCCTGGAATAGGATGAGCTCCACAAACCAACTGCAGGATTAAAGATGGCCTGTCCAGTACAACAAAACCCTTTTAACAAATTGTTAAACATATGTCAAACCTTTTTGTATTTCTAACACCTACTTGGCATTGTAGAAATAGTTAAATCACCACAAAACATGCTTACTATGCTACATGCTGGGAGTGGGGGAGGCCTGTTTTGATTTATAAGAAAAAAACCAATTCATGTGTTTCAGCATTAGCTAAATCTCTTAAAGAGTTTGCTTTATGATTTTAAAAGATCTTAAGAAAATACTCCACTATTCTTGAAATAATGAAAATTACTTATAATACTTTTATTATTTAAAACTATGAAAAAAAGGGGTGGGAGCGGAGCTTACGCCTGTAATCCCAGCACTTTGGGAGGCCAAGGTGGGAGGATCACTTGAGGACAGGTGTTTGAGACCAGCCTGGGCAACATAGTGAGACCTCGTCTTGACAAAAATAAATTTAAAAAATTAGCCAGGCATGGTTGCATGAGTTTTTAGTCCCAGCTACTCAGGAGACTGAAGTGGGAGGATCACTTGAGCCTGGAGATCAAGGCTGCAGTGAGCCGCGATTGCACCACTGCACTCCAGCCTGGATGACAGAGTGGAACCCTGTGTGCCCCCGACAAAAAACCCCAACCCTCCCCCTCAACGGTAAAATAATATATTTTCACATAAAAATCAAACAAGAAAGGCAAATAAATATGAAAGTTTTCCATTCTGGCCCATTCTGGCCCATTGCAGACAATACCTCTCCTCTGAAATAACTGGTGTTACCAGGTCCACATTTTATCTAGCTAGGTCATATAAATAAAATAAATAATAAGTAAATAACATAATAATAAATTAATAATACATGTTTTGAGTATAATAAGAACAAAAAAGTTTTAAAACTTGCTATTTTACACCAATTTACTTGGTCTTTGTTTTTTTTTTTTTTTTTGAGATGGAGTTTCACTCTTATTGCCCAGGCTGGAGTGCAGTAGTGTGATCTCAGCTCACTGCAACCTCTGCCTCCGGGGTTCAAGTGATCCTCCTGCCTCAGCCTTCTGAGTAGCTGGGATTACAGGCGTCCGCCACCACGCCTGGCTAATTTTTTGTATTTTTAGTAGAGATGGGGTTTCACCACGTTGGCCAGGCTGGCCTCGAACTCCTGAGCTCAGGTGATCCACCCGCCTCGGCCTCCCAAAGTGCTAGGATTACAGGTGTGAGCCACCACACTTGGCTAATTTACTTGTTAAATTATAGAGGGAAGATAGATTATTACTTAGATGATCAGATTTGATTTATAAATATTACCTCTTGTTTCTTTAGCCACGGGATAAGTACGAAACATAGAAATAGTCCAGAGTAGGAAAAATGATCTTGTTTATGTCTGTCTTCCCCATTTCACTGTGAGATCCTTCAGGCTGGGAACTGTGGCTAATCTTTGTAGCCTCAGAACCTAAAACAGAGGTTGGCACAAAATAAGCTTGGCACAAAATAAGTGCTCAATAAATGCTTGTTATGTAGTGTTGACTCTACTGGGCAGTACTTATTATCTTGAATTTGTAGCAGTGGTAGAATTCAGTTCCAAGATGTGCATTCCAGGCTACAATTCATTGCTAGTGCAGTATGTCAAGCTGGATGGTCTAAAAGACACCACTAGATACAGCATGGTGAAAGCCACAGGCACCTACCTGCCTTAAGAATCCGGGAATCTGAAGATTTAAATTGTGCACAGATAGTTTCCTCTCCCAGAGTCCCCAAACCCAGGGGTAGAGGTGGTATTCCTATATGTCAGATTTCTAAACTACATACCATGAGCCTCACATGAGCTCAGAATCCTAGATGGTTTTTACAAACAAGTGTTTGGAAAGGGTCATTTAGATCTGGCCACAGGCCAACCGCAGTGGCTCATGCCTGTAATCCCAGCAATTTGGGAGGCTGAGGTGGGAAGATCACTTGAGGCCAGGAGTTCAAGACTAGCCTGGCCAATATGGTGAAACCCCGTCTCCACTAAAAATACAAAAATTAGCCAGGTATGGTGGTGCATGCCTGTAATTCCAGCCACGCAGGAGGCCGAGGCACGAGAATCGCTTGAACCTGGGATGGGGAGGTTACAGTGAGCCGAGATCGTGCCAATGAACTTCCAGCCTGGGAGACAAAGTGGGACCTTGTCTCAAAAAAAATTAAAATTCAAAACATTAAATAGAAAAGTTCTTGTGTTCCTTGGAAGTGTGCTACAGTAGAGGCAGAATGGCCACATTGTATAAATGTGGAGAAGCACAGAGAATATATAGAAATTTAGCTATAGTTTATTATTATTTCATACTTTTGCCTTTTTTTTTTTTTTTGAGACAGAGTATGGCACTGTCTCCCAGGCTGGAGCGCAGTTGCCAGATCTCGATCTCGGCTCACTACAACCTCCACCTCCCGGGTTCAAGTGATTGTCCCGCCTCAGCCTCCTGAGTAGCTGGGACTACAGACATCCGCCACCACTCCCGGCTAATTTTTGTATTTTTAGTAGAGACAGGGTTTCACCATATTGGTCAGGCTGTTCTCAAACTCCTGACCTTGTGATCCGCCTGCCTTGGCCTCCCAAAGTGCTGGGATTACAGGCTTGAGCCACCACGCCCGGCTACTTTTGCGTTTTAAAAACTCATTTTCATTCCAATTTCAGTGTTTAACATTAATATTTTGAGGTATATTCCATAAAATAATATTTAAAAACGTATACAAATCTAGTATTTTAGCTTTTTAAAAGTTACTTCAAAGCACATTTGCAGGGGGGATGTTTATTATCCTCATTACAGAAAAGGCTCTGGAGAGTCACCATTTGCTCAACCAGCTAGACTGGGGCCAGGGTTTAGAGATCTATGTCCAAGTTATTCCTAAAATATCAGAGGGCCATTGTGGGCCAAAAGTTTATATTGTTAATTGTATGAACGTGGTCCAGAAATATTTGACTCCTCATTGTTAGTTTAGGTTAGTCAAAATTAATTCGTTTCAACTTGCTTGACGACATTAATTTTTTGGTTGTGGTTTTCTGTGGGATTGTGTTGAGAATTTTGGGGCTATGTCTGAGCTTTACAAGCAAACGTTGTGATGACTCAGCAATATCAAGGGCATTCAAGGGAGGAGTGGTGATATGTAGGGCCATTTTTTGGTTATCCTGTTCTAAATTAATTTTAAGGTTTCTTCTAGCTCTGAAAGTCTAATTCTGTTTATAAACATGGCAATCTGTTAATGATGTATTATCAGTAAAAATTTTCAAGTACATATGTCATTTCTGTGTGCACGTATTTTAGCATGGAAAAGGTTCTGGAAAGACATTCTTTGAATTGTGATGTGATTATCTCTAGGTGTTAGAAATTAAGGAGGTTTATTTATTTTTGTCTTTGTTTTCTAATTTTTCTTCAGTGATCATATATTGCTTTTGTAATAAAATTGTAAAACATTTCAAAAATGTCTGATACTAAAACAGATGCTTAAATCTATTTGCAAATTACAAATGTTACCAAGTATAAAATAAAGTTAATTACATCACGTTAGATGAATTATTTATTATAGCTAGCAAAACAAGTCACATAGATATCACTAAGTAGTATTTCATGCACATATATATTTTTTTCATTACATTTTAAGTTCTGGGATACATGTGCAGAACATGCAGGTTTATTACATAGGTATACATGTGTCATGGTGGTTTGCTGCACCCATCAACCCATCATCTACATTAGGTATTTCTCCTAATGCTATCCCTCCCCTAGCCCCCCAACCCCCAACAGGCCCTGGTGTGTGATGTTTCCCTCTCTGTGCCCATATTTTCTCATTGTTCAGCTCCTACTCATGAGTGAGAACATGTGGTTTTCTGTACTGTGTTAGTTTGCTGAGAATGATGGTTTCTAGCTTCATCTATGTCTCTGCAAAGGACATGAACTCATCTTTTTTTATGGCTGCATAGTATTGCACAGTGTATATGTGCCACATTTTCTTTATCCAGTCTATCATCGACAGGCGTGTGGGTTGGTTCCAAGTCCTTGCTATTGTGAATAGTGCTCCAATAAACATATGTGTGCATATGTCTTTATAGTAGAATGATTTATACTCCTTTGTGTATATCCCCAGTAATGGGATCCCCAGGTCAAATGGTATGTCTAGTTCTAGATCCTTGAGGAATTGCCACACTGTCTTCCACAATGGTTGAACTAATTTACACTCCAACCAACAGTGTAAAAGCGTTCCTATTTCTCCACATCCTCTCCAGCATCTGTTGTTTCCTGACTTTTTAATGATCACCATTCTAACTGGCATGAAATGACATCTCATTGTGGTTTTGATTTGCATTTCTCTAATGACCAGTGATGATGAGCTTTTTTTCATACGTTTGTTGGCTACATAAATGTCTTCTTTTGAAAAGTGTCTGTTCATATCCTTTGCCCACCTTTTGATAGGGTTGTTTTTTTCTTATAAATTTGTTTAAATGCTTTGTAGATCCTGGATATTAGCCCTTTGTCAGATGGATAGATTGACAAAAATTTTCTCCCATTCTGTAGGTTGCCTGTTCACTCTGATGATAGTTTCTTTTGCTGTGCAGTAGCTCTTTAGTTTAATTAGAGCCCATTTGTCAATTTTGGCTTTTATTGCAATTGCTTTTGGTCTTTTGTTGCCAATGCCTACGTCCGGAATGGTATTGCCTGGGTTTTCTTCATGGGTTTTTATGGTTTTGGTCTTATGTATAAATCTTTAATCCATCTTGAGTTAATTTTTGTATAACATGTAAGGAAAAGGTCCAGTTTCAGTTTTCTGCATATGGCTAGCCAGTTTTCCCAACACCATTTATTAAATAGGGAATCCTTTCCCCATTGCTCATTTTTGTCAGATTTGTCAAAGATCAGATGGCTGTAGATGTGTGGTGTTATTTCTGAGGCCTCTGTTCTGTTCCATTGGTCCATATATCTGTTTTGGTACCAGTATCATGCTGTTTTGGTTACTGTAGCCTTGTAGTATAGTTTAAAGTCAGGTAGTGTGATGCCTCCAGCTTTGTTCTTTTTGCTTAGGATTGTCTTGGCTGTATGGGCTCTTTTGGGTTCCATATGAAATTTGAAGTTTTTTCTAATTCTGTGATGAAAGTCAATGGTAGCTTAATGGGAATAGCATTGAATCTATAGTTACTTTGTGCCATATGGCCATTTTCATCATATTGATTCTTCCTATCCATGAGCATGGAATATTTTTCCATTTGTTTGTGTCCTCTCTTATTTCCTTGAGCAGTGGTTTGTAGTTCTCCTTGAAGAGGTCCTTCACATCTCTTGTAAGTTGTATTCCTGAGTATTTTATTCTCTTTGTAGCAATGAGAGTTCACTCATGATTTAGCTCTCTGTTTGTCTGTTATTGGTGTATAGGAATGTTTGTGTTTTTTGCACATTGATTTTGTATCCTCAGACTTTGCTGAAGTTGCTTATCAGTTTAAGGAATCTTTGGGCTGAGACAAGGGGGTTTTCTAAATATACAGTCATGTCATCTGCAAACAGAGATAATTTGACTTCCTCTCTTCCTATTTGAATACTTATTGCTTTCTCTTGCCTGATTGCTCTGGCCAGAACATCCAGTACTATGTTGAATAGGAGTGGTGAGAGAAGGCATCCTTGTCTTGTGCTGCTTTTCAAAGGGAATGCTTCCAGCTTTTACCTATTCAGTATGATATTGGCTGTGGTTTTGACATAAATAGCTCTTATTATTTTGAGATACATTCCATCAATACCTAGCTTATTGAGTGTTTTTAGCATGAAGGGGTGTTGAAGTTTATCAAAAGCCTTTTCTGCATCTATTGAGATAATCATATGGTTTTTGTCATTGGTTCTGTTTATGTGATGGATTACATTTATTGATTTATGTATTTTGAACCAGGCTTGCATCCCAGGAATGAAGCCCACTTGATCATAGTAAATAAGCTTTTTGATGTGTCACTGGATTTGATTTGCCAGTATTTTATTGAGGATTTTCTCATCAATGTTCATCAGGGATTTTGACCTCAAATTTTCTTTTTTTGCTGTGTCTCTGCCAGGTTTTGGTATCAGGATGATGCTTGCCTCATAAAATGAGTTACAGAGGAATCCCTCTTTTTCTATTGTTTGGAATAGTTTCAGAAGGAATGGTACCATCTCCTCTGCATACTTCTGGTAGAATTTAGCTGTGAATCCGTCTGGTCCTGGGCTTTTTTTGGTTGGTAGGCTATTAATTACTGCCTCAATTTCAGAACTTGTTATTGGTCTATTCAGGGATTTGACTTCTTCCTGGTTTATTCTTGGGAGGGTGTATGTGTCCAGGAATTTATCCATTTCTTCTAGATTTTCTAGTTTATTTGCATAGAGGTGTTTATAGTACTCTCTGAGGGTAGTTTGTATTTTTGTGGGATCAGTGGTGATATCCTCTTTATCATTTTTTATTGTGTCTATTTGATTCTACTCTCTTTTCTTTTTTATTAGTCTGGCTAGTGGTCTATTTTATTACTCTTTTCAAAAAACCAGCTCCTAGATTCACTGATCTTTTGAAGGGTTTTCTTGTGTCTCTCTCTCCTTCAGTTCAGCTCTGACCTTAGTTATTTCTTGTCTTCTGCTACCTTTTGAATTTGTTTGCTCTTGCTTCTCTAATTCTTTTATTTGTGATGTTAGGGTGTCAATTTGAGATCTTTCCTGCTTTCTCCTGTGGGCATTTAGTACTATAAAATTTCCTCTAAACACAGCTTTAGCTGAGTCCCAGAGATTCTGGTATGTTGTGTCTTTGTTCTCATTGCTTTCAAAAAGTTATTTATTTCTGACTTAATTTCGTTATCTACCCAGGAGTCATTCAGGAGTAGGTTGCAGTTTCCATGTAGTTGTGTGGTTTTGAGTGAGTTTCTGAATCCTGAGTTCTAATTTGATTGCACTGTGGTCTGAGAGACTGTTATGATTTCCATTCTTTCGCATTTGCTGATGAGTGTTTTACTTCCAATTATGTGGTCAATTTTAGAATAAGTGCAATGTGGTGCTGAGAAGTATGTATATTCTGTTGATTTGGGGTGGAGAGTTCTGTAGATGTCTATTAGGTCCACTTGGTCCAGAGCTGAGTTCAAGTCCTAGATATCCTTGTTAATTTTCTGTCTCCTTGATCTGTCTAATATTGACAGTGGGGCGTTAAAGTCTCCCATTATTATTGTTTGAGAGTCTAAGTCTCTTTGTAGGTCTCTAAGAACTTGCTTTATGAATCTGGGTGCTCCTGTATTGGGTGCACATATATTTATGATAGTTAGCTCCTTGGTGAATCTGACGATTATGTGTCTTGGGGTTGCTCTTCTTGAGGGGTATCATTGTGGTGTTCTCTGTATTTCCTGAATTGAAATATTGGCCTGTCTTGCTAGGTTGGGGAAGTTCTCCTGGATAATATCCTGAAGTGTGTTTTCCAACTTGGTTCCATTCTCCCTGTCACTTTCATGTACACAAATCAAATGTACGTTTGGTCTTTTCACATAGACCCATATTTCTTGGCGGCTTTGTTCATTCCTTTTCATCCTTTTTTCTCTAATCTTGTATTCATGCTTTATTTCATCAAGTTGATCTTCAATCTCTGCTATTCTTTTTCTGCTTGATCAATTCGGCTATTGATACTTATGTATGATTCACGACATTCTTGTGCTGTGTTTTTCGGCTCCATCGGGTCATTTATGTTCTTCTCTAAACTGATTATTCTAGTTAGCAGTTCCTATAACCTTTTATCAATGTTCTTAGCTTCCTTGCATTGGGTTAGAACATCCTCCTTTAGCTCGGAGGAGTTTGTTATTACCCACCTTCTGAAGCCTACTTCTGTTAATTCGTCAAACTCACTCTCTGTCCAGTTTTGTTCCCTTGCTGGTGAGGAGTTGTGATCCTTTGGAAGAGAAGAGTCATTCTGGTTTTTGGAATTTTCAGCCTTTTTGGACTGGTTTTTGCCGAGACCAGCTCAGCTGGGGAGACCCTAACCCAGCAGCGCTAGAGGAATTAAAGACACACACACAGAAATATAGAGGTGTGGAGTGGGAAATCAGGGGTCTCACAGCCTTCAGAGCTAACAGCCTTGAACAGAGATTTACCCACGTATTTATTAACAGCAAGCCAGTGATAAGCATTGTTTGTATAGATATTAGATTAACTAGAAGTATTCCTTATGGGAAACAAAGGGATGGGCCAAAATAAAGGGATGGGTTTGGCTAGTTATCTTCAGCAGGAGCATGTCCTTAAGGCATAGATCGCTCATGCTACTGTTTGTGGTTTAAGAATGCCTTTAAGTGGTTTTCCCGCCCTGGGTAGGCCAGGTGTTCCTTGCCTTCATTCTGGTAAACCCACAACCTTCCAGTGTGGGCGTCATGGCCATTATGAACATGTCACAGTGCTGCAAAGATTTTGTTTGTGGCCAGTTTTGGGGCCAGTTTATGTTCAGATTCTGGGGGGGGGGGCTGTTCCCAACATGTCCCCCTTCTTTGATTTGCAAAGTGATATAAGCAAAGGCAACTTTGTCACAGTGAGCTACTTCTTGTAGGAGTCAGGATCCACATCTGCAGACTATACAAAGACAAACAACACAGATTAAAAGCACGATCATTATTGAACTCACAGAGCTTCCAAGTGTTTTTATCCACTTTTATGGGTTACTAGCTGCTAATCTGTCTGCAGCTCCTTCAAGCACTCCAGTTCCTGGCATTAAGGTCAGGTGTGCCTGGGATGCTTTAAATATTTGTCATTTTAATTTTACAATATCCAAAGACAAGTTTATAGAGTGTCCTTCTAGATGCTTTTTTATTCTTTCCCAAATTTTGATCTTATTAAGAGCTATTAATAGTTTCCACAAATCCTTATGTTTAGCTCCTACAAAGGGCCATATCATTTGAGGGTGAGGTGCCACTGTACTGCCATGGTTCCAGGTAATAGGAACTCTTGCCGTACTTCTTACCATTTCTACTATCTGACCATTTTGTTCAGACCAGCTGAACATAGTGTGGCCTTGGCACACAGACCGAGAGGTGCAATTCAAGCTAAACATCCGCTTAGGGGACCAATTGATAGTGATTCCATAGGAATTGTTGCGCAGCATCTCTGCCTGTTCTGCAATGCAATCTTCCCAAACAAATACTTTCATTATTTCTGGCCAGGTTTAATTTTGTTTACAAATAGGTTTTTGAGGGCATTATGCCTCAATTATAGGAGCAGATTCATTACGGTAAATACTGAGATCAGAAAGCATGTGTAACTGTGTTATAGAGTGATTACATCCAGTCATTATTGTCAGCCAAGATTGATAAATATGCCCAATAAGTGTAATTATTCTCTATGTCAGCCCTTATTGAAGGAATACTCATGGCAATGGTGATCACCACTATCATAGCTACCATTAAATTACTCATTGTGACTGGTTGTCCCACTTTCCTCAGGTTTTCTTCCGCCATCTGTGACAGCTTCTTGATCTGTCCCCAGGTGGGTGGCTGTGTTTGACGGGTGTTGCTCATGACAATTGGGGCCCTCCTCAGTGTCAGCCTCAACATGGCTGCAACTGAGGGGTCCTCGGGATCCTCCCGGAATATCTTCCTCAACATTTGGCTCGTGATAAGGTTTCAGGTGTCTTGATGGTATCCAAATTGGCTGTTGATTTTGGCCTGGAGAAACACAGGCATAACCTCTACTGCAAGTTATTATTTTACCTATTTTTCAACTTTTTGTTATTGGATTGCATTAGCAACCGGGCAATCAGCCATTTGATTCCCTTAAGTTAAAGGTCCTGGAAAAGGTGTATGAGCCTTAATGTGAGTGATGTAAAAAGTGTGCATTCTATTCCTAACTGCTGCTTGCAATTGGGTAAATAAAGTCATCAGTTGTTTATCTGTATGAAATCGTAACTGAGCATTTTCAATTAACTGTGTGGAATGAACCAAGTATGAAGAATCAGAAATCACATTAATAGGCATATCAAAAGCAGTCAATACATCAATTACAGCTACAAGCTCTGCTTTTTGAGCTGAAGCATAGGGCGTCTGGAAAACTTTACCTTTTGATCCAGAATAAGAAGCTTTACCATTACTAGACCCATCTGTGAAACAATGAAAATGCTTAGCAGGCTGCAGGTTGTTTACCACAGGAATTGTAAATGCAAACCGTTCACAGTCTTGCTCAGCGAAGGGGATAGTAAAGAAACAGTCTTTTAAATCTATGACTATTAAAGGCCAATTTTAAGTCCTCTGAAGCATCTAGTTTCTTTTTACTCAGCGGCCATTGTTCTATCCAAATTGGCTTATCTGTTAACCATTTTAAAGTTATAGGTAGGCCGGGCGCGGTGGCTCACGCTTGTAATCCCAGCACTTTGGGAGGCCGAGGCGGGCGGATCACGAGGTCAGGAGATCGAGACCACGGTGAAACCCCGTCTCTACTAAAAATACAAAAAATCAGCCGGGCGTGGTGGCGGGCGCCTGTAGTCCCAGCTACTCGGAGAGGCTGAGGCAGGAGAGAATGGCGTGAACCCGGGAGGCGGAGCTTGCAGTGAGCCGAGATCGCGCCACTGCACTCCAGCCTGGGTGACAGAGCGAGACTCCGTCTCAAAAAAAAAAAAAAATAAAAATAAAATAAAATAAAATAAAATAAAGTTATAGATTCTGGAGGATTAACAATGGCCACCATCAAATATGATATCCTAAACCTTGGCGGGAACTTTGTCTTTCCGGTTGAAGTGGTTTTTTCAAATCTTACAAATTTTTTCCTAGTTCCATACCAGGGACATACCCCATTTCATGCATCATATGTTGATTCTGAGGGCTATATAATTGTTCTGGAATTATAACTTGTGCTCCCCATTGTTGCAATAAATCTCTTCCCCATGAATTTATAGGTACAGAAGTTATAATTGGTTGAATAGTCCCAGGTTGTCCATCGGGCCCTTCACAATGCAAAATATAACTACTTTGATATACTTCAGGGGCTTTACCAACTCCGACTATGTTAAACTGAGCGGGTTGAATTGGCCACGTGGACAGTCAGTGTTGTAGAGAAATGATTGAAATGTCCACTCCTGTATCTACCAAACCTTTAAATTTCTTTTAAATTGGGTAATTTGATTCACCCAATAAGCTGCTTTGCCTTGTTTATTTGTGCTTCCAAATCCTCCTGTTTGTTTAATTTCACTTTTCCCCGTTCTCACATATGGCACAATCAGGAGCTGTGCTATACACCCTCCTGCTCTGCTTTCCAGGAAACAGACATAGATATAACAATTTGAATTTCCCCATTGTAATCTGAATCAATTACTCCTATATGTATTTGTACCCCTTTTAAATTTAAACTAGACCTTCCTAGAAGTAATCCTATCATCCCTGCTGGCAAGGGTCCACAGACTCCTGTTAGGACTTTTTGCGGGGGTTCCCCAGGCAGAAGGCTCACAGCTTTTGTGCAGCATAAATCTACTGCGGCACTACTGGCTGTGGCGGGGGACAGATACTGCACAGGGGTGAGGGAATGGCCTGAGCTGGAAATGCCCAGTTTGGAATGGGGCCCGGGACGGGCCCCTCATGGTGTTTCCTGAAATCGGGTTCCCATCTTTATGAAACTTAGAGTGACACTGATTAGCCCAATGTTCTCCTTTTTTACATTTTGGACATATTTCAGGCTCAGCAGTTTTCTTTTTTCCCCTATCTGGTGGCCTGACTCACTGATTTTTTCTACATTCTTTTTTAGTATGACCATGCTTGTTTAAATTCTTTGAGTAATTTAAAAGGAAAAGGCTCAAATGTAGCTATAATATTTCCCTGTTGATCTGGGGGGGTGTACCCTAACAGGGAACTGCCAAGCTTCTAAATCACCCTCTCTTCTAGCTTGCTGAATTCCTGCCTGAATGGAACTGAGAGCGGTCGCTCGAGGCGCTGCTCGAATAGTCACTGGGGCAACTACTTTTCGCCCAGTGTCCTCTGGAAAAGAAGTTCTGGAGGGTCAGGCCACTCTTTTTCTTCGAAATAATAATGAGGGGGTACAGAAGGGTAGGGATGAACCTCTCCCTCCTTTGCAGCTTTAGCTTTAGCTGGCAAACCTCCTCTGTAACCTCTTCTGTTATTCATTATACTCTCCTTCCTCCTCATCATCAGCGTGAAAAAGTTCTAAGGTGGAAAGAACCAGAGCCCACACTTGTACCATTGTTACCCTGACGCTTCCGAGCTCCCCTTCTTACTCACCACGGGGATTGATTTAAGAATACTCAGGTGTCCTCCAGCTTAGTTCCACGTTCTCCAACTGTTGCTCCAGCGACCCTTCGACCTGGATTCGAGCCCCCACGTATGGGCACCGCTTGCTGAGACCAGCTCAGTCGGGGAGACCCTAACCCAGCAGTGCTAGGGGAACTAAAGACACACAGAAATATAGAGGTGTGGAGTGGGAAATCAGGGGTCTCACAGCCTTCAGAGCTGAGAGCCTCAAAAAGAGATTTACCCACGTATTTACTAACAGCAAACCAGTGCTACGCATCGTTTCTATAGATATTAGATTAACTAGAAGTATTCTTTATGGGAAACAAAGGGATGGGCCGAAATAAAGGGATGAGTTTGGCTAGTTATCTTTAGCAGGAGCATGTCCTTAAGGCTTAGATCGCTCATGCTATTGTTTGTGGTTTAAGAATGCCTTTAAGCGGTTTTCTGCCCTGTGTGGGCCAGATGTTCCTGCCCTTATTCTGGTAAACCCACAAGCTTCCAGCGTAGGCGTCACGGCCATCATGAACATGTCATAGTGCTGCAGAGATTTTGTTTATGGCCAGTTTTGGGGCCAGTTTATGGCCAGATTTTGGGGGGCCTGTTCCCAACAGGTTTTTCCTCGTCTTCGTGGATTTATCTACCTTTGGTCTTTGATGTTGGTGACCTTCAGATGGGGTTTCTGTGTGGACATCCTTTTTTGTTGATTTTGATGCTATTCTTTTCTGTTTGTTAGTTTTCCTTCTAACAGGCCCCTCTGCTGCAGGTCTGCTGGAGTTTGCTGGAGGTCCACTCCAGACCCTGTGTGCCTGGGTATCACCAGCGGAGGATGCAGAGCAGCAAAGATCGCTGCCTCTTCCTTCGTCTGGAAGCTTTGTTCCAGAGGGGCACCCACCAGAAGCCAGCCGGAGCTCTCCTGTGTAAGGTGTCTATTGACCCCTGTTGGGAAGTGTCTCCCAGTCAGGAGGCACGGGGGTCAGGGACCCACTTGAGGAGGCAGTCTGTCCCTTAGCACAGCTCGAGCGCTGTGCTGGGAGATCCTCTGCGCCCTTCAGATCCGGCAGGTGGGAACATTTAAGTCGGCTGAAGCTTCGTCCACAGCTGCCCCTTCCCCCAGGTGCTCTGTCCCAGGGAGATGGGAGTTTTATCTGTAAGCCCCTGACTGGGGCTGCTGCCTTTCTTTCAGGTGTGCCCTGCCCAGAGAGGAGGACTCTAGAGAGACAGTCTGGCTACAGCGGCTTTGCAGAGCTGTGGTAGGCTCCACCCAGTCCAAACTTCCCTGCAGCTTTGTTTACATAAAAAACAAAGGGAAAACCGCTTACTTAAGCCTCAGTAATGGCGTACGCCCCTCCCCGCACCAAGTGCGAGCTATCCCGGGTTGACTTCAGACGGTTGTACTGGCAGCCAGTATTTCAAGCCAGTGGGTCTTAGGTTGCTGGGCTCTGTGGGGGTGGGACCCTCTGAGCAAGACCACTTACTTGGCTCCCTGGCTTCAGCCCTCTTTCCAGGGGAGTGAATGGTTCTGTCTCGCTGGTGTTCCAGGTGCCACTGGGGTACGAAAAAAAACTCCTGCAGCTAGCTTGGTGTCTGCCCAAACGGCCACCCAGTTTTGTGCTTGAAACCCAGGGCCCAGGTGGTGTAGGTATCTGTGGAAACCTCCTGGTTGTGCGTTGTGAAGACCGTGGGAAAAGCGTAGTATCTGTGCCAGATAGCACCGTCCCTCGCTGCACAGTCCCTCGCAGTTTCTCTCGGCTAGGAGAGGGAGTTCCCCGACCCCTTGAGCTTCCTGGGTGAGGCAATGCCCTACCCTGATTTGGCTTGCCCTCCGTGGGCTGCACCACTGTCTAACCAGTCCCAGTGAGATGAACCGGGTACCTCAGTTGAAAATGCAGAAATCACCCACCTTCTGTGTTGGTCTTGCTGGGATCTGCAGACAGGAGCTATTCTTATACGGCCATCTTGCCCAGGAATCCTTATGTACATATTTAATTGTAGCTGGAGTACAGTGGTGCTATGGTAGCTCACTGCAGCCTTGAACTCCTGTGCTGGAGTGATCCTCCCATCTCAGCCTCCTGAGCAGCTAGGACTCCAGGCATGTATCACCACACGTAGCTAATAAATTTTTATTCGCTTTTAAAATTGTAAATAGTTATACATGTATCTGGTAAAATTTCCGATAGTACCAAAGTTTATAGAATTAAAAGTAATCTTCCTTCCAACCAAAATTGTCCATCTTCCTCCCAAAGATAACTACAGTTATTGGCTTCTTACATATCATTTCAAAATAATCGTATTATATGTAAGCATATGTATGTTATATATTACGTTATACATTCTTCACCCCAAATAGAAGTATCCTGTATATTCCATTGTATTTTTTATTTACATTCACTTGATAATATATATTGGAGCTCTTTTCCTATGAATCCATGTAGTTTCACTCCCTTCTTTCTATTGACTGCATAATATTCCATTTTATAGATGAACCATAATTCAATTAGTACCCTATTCATTGACACATACGTTTTCCAAAATTATTTAGCTATTTTAGGCTGGGTGCAGTGGCTCATGCCTGTAATCCCAGCACTTTGGGATGCCAACGTGGGCAGATAACTTGAGGTCAAGAGTTTGATACCACCCTGGCCACCATGGTGAAATCCCGTCTCTACTAAAAAAATACAGAAATTAGCCGGGCGTGGTGGTGGGCACCTGTCGTCCCAGCTACTCAGGAGGCTGAGGCAGGAGAATCACTTGAACCCAGGAGGGGAAGGTTGTAGTGAGCCGATACTGCGCCACTGCACTACAGCCTGGGAGATAGAACAAGACTCTGTCTCAAAAAAAACAAAAACAAAAATTATTTAGCTATTTTAAACAGCACAGCCTTGAATAGAGTTGTACATATATCTTTGAACACATGTGAATATTACTATTAGATAAATTCCTAAAAGCATAATGTTTAGGCCAAAATTATGCACATTAAAAATTTTGGTAGATGTGTTTCAAATCACCCACCAAAGACATTGTACTAATTTGCATCCTCACTGTACTAATGTATGAGAATGCCAGTTTTATTAAATCCATGTCAGTATGGCATATTATCAAACTGGAATTTTTAATTTATCTATAGGTGAAAAATGGTAACTGGAAAACTGGAAACTAGAAACTGCCTGTTACCGTCCATTCCCAGTTTTACATTGTGTTTTTTCCTAAGCATTCTTCCAGAAATGGTTAATGAGTTAACAGAGGATTACAAGACATCATCTAAAATTAGTTTCTTATAAGTTTGTTGTCATTAGTATCTTTAAAAACACAGATTCCCTTCCCGTAACTTAATAAGCATCTATGGGAAGCTTTCTAAATGCAGAGATGTACATTCTGGCTCTGGAGGGACAAAAAGATTAACTGGATAAAGGGTCTATCTCAGAGCTCACAATTTAATGGGAAAATGTAAACAAAAAGACATGCTCTTAAAATATTATAAGGGCTGTAGGGGAGCATAAGAGGTGCAAGGGATTACTTTAAACAGATTGAACAGGGAAGGCTTAAGAGAGTAGGTGCAATATGTCCTTGAGGGATAGAGTATTAGTTTTCTAGGCCTGTTGTAACAGCCTATATGCCACAAACTGGGTGACTTAAAATAGCAGAAACTTATTGTTGAGATGGAGCAGGGACCCCTCTTAGGGGCCTGCCAGGTACCCCCTTCCCAAGCATGGAAATAAAGGAAAATTGTGGGTTCCATCAAGGCAAATTCCAGGCATCTAGCTAGCCCTGAGAAGAAAATGAACAACTTGATAAGTGAGAACGTGACAATAGCTTAAAACAATAGCTAGGGAAGTTGGAGTCACGAGATGTTTTGTTCCTTATAGAAACTAAGGATAACATCTTCACATTTGTCCCTGAGTTGTTTTTCAGAAACTCAGATCCTCACCAAGTGGATCTGCTGGCCTGTAGAACTCACGTAAGGGGGAACTGACGACTGAACTCTGGCCATTGTTCTTTGTTCTAAATTCCTTCCTGAGGGGCCTGGAGGAAGTCATGCCCACATATCAGACCTAAACATTTGTTTCTGCTGACCCCAAGTTTTTAGACAAAACTTTGCTTCCATAACCAATTGGAAATCAGAGTCTTTGAATCCACCTATTACCTGTAAGCACCCCTACTTCAAGATGTCCCACCTTATTAGGCCGAACCAATGTATAACCTCAATGTGTTGATTTACGAGTTTGCCTGTAACTTCTGCTTTCCTGAAATGTATTCTTGCCTTTAAAAACCCTTGCCTGTAAGTCACTGAGGAGGTCAGGTCTTAAGCATGGGCTGCCTGATTTTCCTTCTTGGTGCCTTGCGAATAAATGCCTGCATTTCTCCCACTACAAAACCTCAGTGTGGATGTTTGGCTTTACTGTGCCAGGAAAGCAGACCCTGTTCAGTTTGATAACATTGTCTCACAGTTCTGGAGGCTATAAATCCAAAATCAAAGTGTTGGCAGGGCCATACTATCTGAGGCAGAATCCTTCCTTGCCACTCCCTAGCTTCTGGTGGTGGATGTCAATCCTCATTGCTCCTTCACTTGCTGCTGCATCGGTCCAATGTCTGCCTCCATCATTGATGGCTGTCTTCACATCATCTTCCCTCTGTGCGTTTTGGTGTCTGTGTCCAAATTTCCCCCCCTTTTTATCAGAACACCAGTCATATTGAATTAGAACCCTCCCCAGTGACCTCATCTTAAATTAAGCATCTGCAAAGACCGGATTTCCAAATAAGTATATTCATAGGTACTGGGGGTTAAGACTTCAACATATCTGTGGGAGAACACAGTTCAACTCGTAACAATGGGTAGGATTTTTTATTTTTTTCTTTTTGAGACAGGGTCTTGCTCTGTTGCCCAGGCTGGAGTGCAGTGGCATAATCACAGCTTACTGTAGCCTCAAACTCCTAGGCTCAAGCAATTCTCCCATTTCAGCCTCCCAAAGTGCTGGGAGCCACTGTGCCCAGCCAAGATTTCAATAAAAGAGAATGGGGAGCATTTGGTGGAGCATAGGTATTCTAGGAGAAAAGAATAAGATGAAGACTTATCAAGAAGAAGTACAGGGCATGTCCAGAAAATATCAAGTACTTTGTCTAGTATTGTGAGCAAGAGCATGTTGCAAGTGAGAGGGCTATGGAAGAGGGCCTTGTGTCCATTTGCTCTCTGGGGAATGGCAACCACTGAAACTTTCAATCAGAGTGCGTAGTTTAATCACCGTGCCTTAAGGATATTACTCTGTGCTGTGTGGATGACGGATTGGATGTGGAAACTAGTGAAGGCAAGAGCACCAGAGAGGAAACTATTGTAGCTGCTTCCAAGAGGTCAGGCAGCAAACCTTGAACTACTAGTCTGTGGGTTATGTCATCTGTACTCATCTTCATCTTCAGACCCTCTACCACTGGGGTATGAAAGGGCTGCTTGCTTCTGATTTGCAAATTCCCACAATCCAGTTGGATCTCTCTTCCCCATCAGAATAATTGTTTGAAATATACTCCTGTATTTCTTTATCCGACTGGGTTGCTTTATGAGTTGCAGTGTTGCACATTGCCAACGGTTACGCATGTTGCTTGCTCTAAAAGAGGCCTGGGGGTTGTTTATGACTCTTTGGAAGGCCTGTCTTTCTGCTTTTTTCCTTAGCATTTTCAGATAGACTCGTCAAAACATCTTGAACCAGAAAATGAAATTTGAAAAGCGTCTTCTCCTTTAAGTTCTTAAGAGCTTTTCTGCACCTTTTCTTCAAAAGAGCGTCTAAAAGTGGGTTAATGGCTGAATTAAGCAGTGCTGGCCAGGCAGATACTGTCTGCGTCTGCGGAGGAAGTGTCCACCCACTGTTTACCATTGTGCTTGCCTACGATATGCTTACAATTATGTAGGGGATCCAGCAACAAAAGAAAATAAAAGTCACCAGAAATAGATGAAAGGTACCATTGTATTCAGGAGCAGGGGTGGTGCTCATTTCAAAATCTTCTGTTTTCTGCTCTGAGGAGCAGAGGAGCTGGATAGGTGTATAGTATCAGCCATAGTCTAAGACTGGATAGTGTTGCTATCTGGGACTGTTTATCTTGAGATCCTTGAATACATTTAGAATCTTCTTAGCACTTCTTTGCAGAGAAGGCAATCCTTGTCTTTATCATTCTCAGCAATTGCCTTTCAATACCCTGTAGCCAATTGGCTTGCTCCCTATCTGTGTCTATTGCATAAACCTAACATGATGTACCAACACACAGAGAGGGAACGAGAAGAGAAAGATGCCATAAGCCTGATGGGTTAGCCTGAATGCCCAGTGTTGCAAATAGCTGCCTAATATTTAAAAGGCTACCATGTTACAAGGAGGAAACTTTGACAAGGCAACTTAAATTCAGAGGGCCAAATCCCAGTGCTATAATTGTTTTAAAGGTACCCCATGTGCTGTGTCAAACACCATACATCTACCTATAAACATTGTAGCTGATGCATATGCTCAAGGTATGCGATAGAGCAAAAAGCTATTGACCAGATAAGCTGAAGCAGGCTACGTTCTAACTGACAAAACAGGATTTCTAATCAAAAGGTGGTCCTGGTATCAAAGCTGAGTTCAAAACATAAAAACTAAGCTAAAAATGTTTGTATCAAGATTAGGGATGCTAGATTATAATACATTTTTGAAGTGCAATGTTATAAAGTCTAACCTCACGTGTATTTATTGTCCTCTGGAAGAGTAGATACCAGTTTTTCAGAGAGTAATTTGACTTTAGGATCAAAATGACTTTTATAGACACTAATTTACAGTTTATTCGTTTATTCAACATTTTTAGCACGTTACGTTGGTGGGAGGCAAAGTGTCCCATAAGCTATTCAATTATCTTTTAAAATAAACAAATAGATGAATGCCTGAACAGCAAATATCAGGGTAGGAAAATTTACAGAAGCAATGCTTTTTTAAAACTATAAATAATAACCATGCTGCATTATCCTTGCATTCAAGAAGGTTGGGAAATATTCCTTTTAAGATCTTCTTTCCCTTAAAATGTAATAACAGGAAAGAAAAACATTTGGGACTACTTTTTCTTAGTATTATGTGTACTCAGGAAATAAAGACATTTATTTGAAGAAGTATATGTATATATGTGTATATGTACACTTATACACACACAGAAATATATTTTAATAGCAATAACTCAATGAGATTTGTAGAAAATAATCACTTCAATTTTGCCTTTTTTTCTTTTTGTCTCCCTCCTTTTCTTTGGTCTTCTTTCTTTTTGTTTTCTTTCCTGACTTTAGTTGTTTTCTCTTTTACTTCCATCTTCTCTTGTTAGAGTTTCTTCCTTTTCTCCCTTCCTTGCTTGTTTCCTTTTCACTTTTCCTTTTTTCCTTCTCCATCAGATTTTATAAATACCATTTCATATGCAAGATAATTAGTAAATATTTCATTAATTGTTAAACATATATTAGCTATCAAATACTTGTATACAAAACTTCCTAAAACCTATGCTGTACCAATGATAGGAATGAAACTCATTAAGAAATTGTTTGTTCTTTTTCTCATTTTGCATAAAGTTTGCAGATAAATGACTCCATCTTTCTTATTCAAATTCCAGAATGTGAACATAAAAGGAAAATATAAAATTACTATATAATGAAAATGAATTTTAATGAGGATTTAAAAGAAAACACACAGCTTCAGTGATATTGTTTCTCTTACTTGTATATTACCAAAGACAACACAACTGGCAAAATATTTGCCCATATATGTCAACCTTGGTTTACAGGAATATGGACATTGCAGAACTTAAATGCTTGGTGACAAGAAATACAACAATCACTAGAACGTGTTTTTTTTAGGAAAAATGGTACCTGCAGATCAAAGCAAAACATTTGAGATTCTAGCAAAGCATGATAACTTCAAAGGTTGTTCTCTGAACAGCTGCGAATCTGCTTTAGGTATAAAGCTGGCAAGAACTTGAGCATCCTGAAAACATTCCAGATTAACTTCCCAGTTTGACAGAAAGCTAATTGCTTTCTGGCCCTGAAAGGGATGATAGTGTGAAACCTAAAGTTCAGAAATCGATTTCTAAAATATGTCTTTCTTGGAGAATCTTTTCTTACACAAAAGCATGACTAGATACTATATACTTTGCTGAGGAATTGAGTTTAATAAACAACCAATATTTAAATAAAGGAAGAATGGCAGGCAGAGATGAGATTCTCATTTGTAAATGCATTAAATACCAAAGGTTACACCAGTAAAAACGAATGCTCTTTCCTTAAGTGTTTGCTGCTCAGAACACTCGCCTACTCTCCATCTTTCATTACTTTTGATCAAATTGCATCAAGGCTGATTGATTATCATCTTCCCTCTAACTGCTAACTTTCTGACACTCCTTCATTATGCTCCAAGGAGGACGTCTTTATTACTAATAGCCTGGGATGCAGATGAAGTATTGTTCAAAATTGATATTTCAATACAAGCACAATATGCTTTTGTATTGAAGCAGAATGAATGTTAATCCCTCTTTGTGCATTCACATCATTTTCTCTCTTCCTTTCTTTTATCTCAGTGATACAATTTTTTCTTCTACAGACCTCAAAAGTTATTGCGCATGCTGTGCCCAGCATGTACCTACTAAGATTTGCAGGCTCCTTTTCCTACATGGATCCCTTTCTGCCAAATTCTGTGTTTACTGTACACTGAGGCTTTCTTCTCCCTCACTTTCACATTATAGTAAAACTCATGAATTGCCCAACAGTAATTCATCAATGAGGTAAATTGTCCTCAGGATGGTTTATCCATGAGCGTCAAGGATCTAATCCTATTGCTTGTTTAGGGCTGGCTTGAGACCTCTCCTGTGTTAAGAAAACTTTTGAAGAGTAGAGCCATGTTGTGCCCACCTGGACATTAGCAAGGAAGTGAAACAGGGCCACCCTATGGGCAGGATTCCAGCTTCTGAGGCTGGGTCAGATCCCTGCTCAATCCCTGCTCAATCCCAGCTGAGAGGATCCACCATTCTCCCCTTCACTGTCAAATAAATCCAGAACGACTTGCATGTCCTATTTTTGTGTAATGTTTAATCTTCACAATACCCAAGGTAGGAAAAATAAAGATGTAATCAATCAGTATCGCCTTCCAAGGGAAAAATGAGTTATAAGAGGAAGATGAGCTTTAAGGCACTTTCCAGCATTATAAATCACTGTCTAAAGCATCTGTATTTGTAACTGTGCTTAAAGTGTTTATCAGGAGAAAACTGTATGTTGTATCGGTAAATGGGATAATAATAGTTCTTATGTCATATGGTTATAACGAAGATTAAATGAGATAATTCTTGTAAAACACTTAACATAGTGCCTGTGTTAGTACTCAAAAATAGTAGTAGTTATTAGTCTTAGCTATTAATTAGTATATTGTCCACTAGGCCACACTTGCTCACTATTTTATACAAAAGTCACACAAAGCTAGGCAGTGTTGTGTTTAACTAAACAATAAGTAATTTTTAAGATGCATATGTTTTTCTACCCAAATTTGTTATTTGGTTGTTTTTCTTAAACACTGATATTTGGTGAAGAAAATAGGTTGTCACTTTTAGGAACCTAAATTTTTGTATTACATTATTACCAATAATGTGCTGTCCTGATCTTGAGACTGAGCGTTAGAACTGAAGATGAAGCAAGGAATAAAAATTACAACATAAATAAGTTTTACCTTCCTCCTTTTATCTCACTTTTTAATGTGAAACCATATAAATACTATCGTATTCTTCCATTCCAATAATGCTGAGGAATCTCAGAAATCAATGAAATGTACAAGAAGGTACATTGTGAGATTTGTTACCGGTTGTGACGTCCTGACAACCCGCAGCTGTGATATTACTCCCTTTGGACGCATTATTATTTTTTGCCTATTAAGTACTGTAGCCTAAGAATATACGAGCCTAATCTTTAAACACTTTCTCTCATTGTTTTTATGTTCCTTAAAAAACAAACCAGAAATATGCATTCTAATACACTGCCACTGAGAGTCTACCTTCATACAACATATTTGGAGATCTATTAAAACTTTAAGTGTGCATACTCTCCAATCCTGCAATTTCACTTACAGAAATTTTCTCTGCAGAAATATTTGTACAAATGCACACAAACATATATATTAGGATGTTTACTAAAGCACTATTTATAATAAGACAATACTGTCCCCAACTCAAAAGTCCATCAGTAGTGGTTAAATAAAATACGATGCATTCTGATAGTAGAATACTATACAGTTGTTAAAAAGACTAAACTAATTGTTAATAGAAAAAAAATGAAGGAATGGACACCAAATCATGGAGTGGCTTTTCTCTAGGAGAGATATTATGGGGGATCTTTACTTATTTTTTCCATTATATGTCTTACTAATAGTTGAAATTTCAAAATAAGAATAAATTGCTTTTGTTAACAGGAACAGATACACACACATACACACATGTATATATTTAAATATACAGTAAAACAAATACATAAAAGAAAACCTCAAATGAAAGTACCAGGTCAACCAGAGCGGTTAGTTGAAGTAAAACAGGAATAACATTCGATCTCCAGACTTCAAGTCTACTGTGTTCTTTTCTTATGAGAACACATATTCTTAAGTATGCCACATATAGTATCGGTGTATCTATGAAAGGAAAAAGGCCATCAGATTTGGTAAACTCTTTTTTTTCTTTCTTATGGTGTCGAAAACTCTTTGCTCTTTTCAAATTTAGCATTCTTCATGCCTGTAGGACTCCCTCCTCCTCTGTGCCTGGTCCCCTCTTGTTAATGAGTCCCTTCCCTTACCCCTGCCTCCTCCCAGCCTCCCTCATTTGAATGAACCATGCTGAATGGGCTTCTCTTGTAGCAAATGCAACTGAAAATTAGTGGCTACATGTAGCATGATGAAAAGGATTCTAAGGACAAATCTGGGACATAGTGTCATGATCAATTAGAGCATAAGTATCATGAAGGTGATCATCCGCAGAGGTAGCAATAGTTTCATAGCTTTTCTTAGGGTTAAGATCCCAGAGCATTAAGAAGCTTTTGAGACCTGCCAAAACAAAAAGCAAAGTCCCAACACATTAAGCCATTGTGTTCTGAGGAATAGTAATCTGCATCATGACTCTGTTTAGTGGCTAGGAGGGAAGGGACCTGGGGTTATACTGCTAACCACTGAGTCTAGGTTCTTTCTGTATTTAGTTTTGTTTGTTTGTTTGTTTGTTTGTTTTTGTACATAGCCTTTGAGCTTCAAAGAGGACCATGGCTTACACCGAAGAGAATACAATTCAATAATTCAAGCATTGGGTTCAGAAAGAACTACACTTGACTTCAAATTTCTAAGTCCTAGGACAATTATAGGTTGAACTGGATCAATAAAAGATAGGGCTTGCCCATAAGATTTCTGAACTTTCACTTGAACTTGTCCAAATCAGAAGCAGAAAGCTGGAATTGATTCAGAGAATTCTAGGGCACAGAGGCAAGGACACTTGTGGGTAGTACAAGGTACTAAAACACTTTCATCACCCCAAAAAGAAACCCCAAACCATTAGCAGTCATTCTCCTCCTTCCCCCAGCCCCTTGCAACCACTAATCTTTCTGTCTGTATAGATTTGCCTTTTCTGAACACTTTGTATAAATAGAATCATACAATATGTGGCCTTTGGTGGCTGGCTTCCTGCAATAAACATATTTTCAAGGTTCATCCATGTTGTAGTAGGAATCAGTACTTCATTTCTTTTTATGGCTAAATGATATTTCACTGGGCCAAGTGCAGTGACTCACACCTGTAATCCCAGCACTTTGGGAGGCCGAGGCAGGTGGATCACATGAAGTCAAGAGTTCAAGACCAGTCTAGCCAACATGGCGAAACCCCATCTCCACTAAGAATACAAAAATTAACCAGGTGTGGTGGTGCACGTCTGTAATCCCAGCTCCGTGGGAGGCTCAGACAGGAGAACCGCTTGAACCTGGGAGGCAGAGGTTGAAGTGAACTGAGATTGCGACACTGCACTCCAGGTTTGTGACAGAGCGAGACTCTGTCTCAAGAAAAATAAAATAATATGGACACTCAGTTTGTTTCCACCTCTTGGTTATTGTGAATAGTGCTGCTATGAATATTCACATATAAGTATTTATTTGAGTACTTGTTTTCAACTATTTTGCATATACGCCTACAAATGGAATTTCTGGGTTATATATTTCTGGGTTATATGGTAATTCTATGTTTACCTTTTTTTTTTTTTTCGTGGAGACAAGGTCTCACTCTGATGCCCAGGCTAGAGTGCAGTGGTGAGATTACGGCTCACTGCAGCCTCGACCTCCTGGGCTCAAGCAATCCTCGGTCTCAGCCTCCCAAGTAGTAGCTGGGACTACAGGCATGTGCCACAATTCCACTCCCTGCTAATTTTTTTTTTTTTTTTTTTTTTGAGACAGAGTACTGCTCTGTCACACAAGTTGGAGTGCAGTGGTGTGACCTTGGATCACTGCAACCTCCACCTCCTGCGTTCAAGCAATTCTTGTGCCTCAGACACCCAAGTAGCTGGGATTATAGGCACGTGCCATCATGCCTGGCTAATTTTTGTGTTTTTAGTAGAGATGGGGTTTTGCCACGTTGGCGTGGCTGGTCTCGAACTCCTGGGCTCAAGTGATCTGCCCGCCTAGGCTTCCCAAAGTGCTGGGGTTAGGGTGTGATCCACCGTGTCTGGCCCATATAACTATTTTTATCCTCCAGAAATATTAGGACAATGTTGCATAAATCAGAAAAATTCATTGCTCACCTTCTAGTGTTATTTATGTCAATGAACCATCCAACAGGGCTAAAAAAGTCAATATTTGACTCTGGACCTGAGAAAAGAAGCTGTTTATTGCAATTTGGAAATTACATTTTCTGTGATATAAAATTGTTTATTAGGAGCATGACAGTTTATAATACCTGGAAAGTAGAAATGACTTTTTAATACAGTTTAATGCAACAGGAGTAGCTGAAGAAACAAATTAAAAGTCATTTGCTTTTTTATACTTAAAATATAGAAAAAGAAGAAATACTTTAAGAAGTGTTCCGATAATCCACAGACTTCATGTTGTACTTTTTAAAAGTAAATCTGATTTGAAAAAACAACAACAACAAACATATTTAGCCTTGTTGAACACCCACAATAATAATGTTTGAAAAAAACTTACCTCTTAAAGCTATTAGACACAGGGAAAGCATTGTGAATATACAAATCTCTTTAAGTTCCAAAAAAATTTAGTTCCAAATTTTTTTTTAGTTTAAAAAAAATTAAACTCTATTTAATTTTTTTTCTTAGGGATACATCAGGCGGAATGGAGAAACGGAGACATCCTGGCAAATTTGATGAGGTCCCCAAGGTCTCTAATTTGGAATACATCCTCTAGCAACAACCTGAGGCTTAACATCTGCTGATTCTGTGCTACTATAAGATAGTTCTTAGTTTACTGGGTCTGAAAAGCAGGTTTTTCTTTTAACCTCTGGTATTTCTTAACAGTTGCTACCTGTGGTACGATCACCTGATGATGTATTTTTAGCCAACTGTGTGTCATCACAGGGGTTTGTCTGTTTTAAAGAACATTCAAAGAAAAGGAATGGCTAGTCATATATAGGAGATCTTGTCAGCTGAGATTTAAGGGAGACTTAGAGAAAAGCTAACGGGAAAAGGATGTGCATTGTGGAGGAAGGGGTGGCGGCTGTACCAATATAAAAAAAATTATAAATAATAAAACTGAAAAAAGATTTATGAAAACAGGTAAATGGTTGTTTTAGCTAGTGGTCAAATCCTTGGGAATCGGAGCTACAAAAGATAATTATGTGGATCTGCAAGCACTCTTAGAAACAGCAAAGGGTGTTTGTCTAACAGGCTGCAGGGGCAGAGTAGTGGTAGTGATAGCCATGGAAACACCGTCACTGGGACAACTGGGTGCTACGAGGGGCAGCTGGATGGCTTGTGCACGCAATGGAGGTGGGCTGGAGTTTTAACGTAGCCAGTCACGTCCATGGCTCTCTGCAGCTAGTTCTAAATTGAATTTTGTTTCTTTGGTATGTTTTTCACTCAGGAAATTCAAAAAAAGATTAACAAAGGAACCACAGCATTGACATGTTTTGGATGCTATGTAGAATTGATAAAAGAGTCCTCAGGATTCAGGCATTTAAATCCTCCTCGGGATCCATACTATTTTTTAAAGCCTGTTCTGGATTTTATTTCATGAAATACTGTGTTACTCTGAGTTGTATGTGAACACACATACCACTCATATGGGAATGAATAAGGACATGATTTCAAATATATGTGATAAAAAAAACTTACCCTTTGACAGATACTACTTTCGTAATAGTATCTTTCCTCTCTTATATTAGATATCTAAGAATCTTGAAAGTTTTTCCAAAAACATGTGTTTCAAAATAATAGTATCCAACAAGGATGATTATGCTTATTATACTTAAAAGAGGCAGAAATGGAAATTGTTGGAACAATTTGTCCAAATGATCTAACAAATTCATGATTGAGCTGTAATTTAACCTAAATTGCTAGAGTCCCATCTTAATGATTTTTGCTGCTGCTTGCTCAAATAAAGGAATATTGATTTTAAGGTAATCACAACTGAGATGTAGTTCATATTTCTAATAATTTTCTCAGCAATACTGTTTTATTTCTCACCTAGAAGTAAAAGCATGTGTAAATGTGTTAAGATTGTATATTTTGGTGGTATAGTTTCTATATTTTCATAAATTAAAAAAATTGTAAGACGGGGCTTAGAATGGAGTCATACTAATGAGAAATTTAAGATATATTAATATATAAGATCCTTCTTATACTTTTATTTCTTGGATAAAAAGGTGAAGAAATCATAAGGTCTCAAAGAGGTAAAATATGCAATGATATTAAGACCAACCTCAAAAGTAAAAAACATAAATACCCGTGTCTCTATCAAGTAAACTTGATAAATAAATTAGATAAACCAATGAGGTTTATCTAACTGGTTAGTTGAATTTTTTCTTTTTTTTGAGACAATGTCTCTCTGTCACCCAGGATGGAGTGCAGTGGCATAGTCTCGGCTCACTGCAACCTCCACCTCCCAGGTTCAAGAGATTCTCCTGCCTCAGACTCCCAAGTAGCTGGAATTACAGGCGCCTGGCAACACGTCAGGCTAATTTTTGTATTTTTCGTAGAGACAGGGTTTTGCCATGTTGGCTAGGCTGGTTTCAAACTCCTGACCTCAAGTGATCCACCCACCTCGGCCTCCCAAAGTGCTGGGATTACAGGCGTGAGCCACTGCACCCAGCCAGTTAGTTGAATTTTTAAATATTGAATTTTCAAATGACCATCTAGATCAACTAGTTCCTTTGTTCCAGTCAGAGGTACTGTTCATGGGCATAGATTACTTATACTAATTATCTTTTATTCATTTTCCTAAGATAAAAAGAGGATATAATAAATTATGCTAGATAACCTACCTGGAATTATGTGAAAATTAATGAGATTATGGTTGTAGAGTTTCATTTTTGTGGAGTGGCCAAAAACAGTTGTTTTTTTCTTTTTTTTTGGAAATACGGTCTCGCTCTGTCACCCAGGCTGGGGTACAGTGGCATGATCATGGCTCATTGCAGCCTTGACTTCCCAGGCTCAAGTGATCTTCCTGCCTCGGTCTCTCAAGCAACTGGGACTATAGGTGCGTGCCACCATGCCCAACTTACTTTTTCATATTTTGTAGATATGGGGTCTTGCCACCTTGCCTAGGCTGTTCTCAAAATCCTGGACTCAAGCTACCCTCTCACCTCTGCCTCCCAAACTGGCATTACAAGCATGAGCCACTGCACCCAGCCCAAAAATAGTTTTAAAAAATGACTAATTCAAATTAATGTACTTTTTTGAGAAAAAAAACTTAAAGTGCATAACTAAACATACGCAAAGAAAGAATATATTGTTCAAGAATTATAATAGAACAATTAAGTTTTTATTGACTTTGACATCAATGGCAAATATACTTAAATATGCATACCTCATTATTGTCAATAAACTACATCATCACATTATTATTGACAAAAACAATAGCAAGACAAGTATCTTAACGAATGCAAAATATAATACACTTTGTAGTTGTATATTTTTACCAAACTGTTCTCACATTTATTATTTTATTCTCATTTTAAATTAATGAATTATTTTGTGCCTTATATATAGTCACGTAACTAAAACTCTCTTTCAAATGTCAAAAGAAACCCAACCAAATGTTATCTACAGATGTCTTTTACCAATTTTTTTAAACCTAAGTTAATTTTCAAATGTTGCTTGTTTAACCATCTCCTGTTTCACTGTCTCTATTTTTATGTTTTATTCTTTGAAATACTTCTGCTATCTTGAGGAAATCTTTATCCTTACCGTCAGGATTCTTTTGCTTTTTCTTTCCTTCTCCTATTGAACAGGTCACTTAAAGCCTTCCCCAGTAACTATTGCATATCCTTCCTGGGGGACAAATTCCTGCTCTCTAAAAGTTTGTAGATACCAGCATTTTTGTTTTGTCTCAATTTTTCTTCAACTTGTAAGGATCTTTTAAACTGCTCTTTGAAATCCTTCAAATTCAATTTTACAAAATCAAACTTCCTCTGAAAATTTCTTTAGGAGATTTTGTTACTATTTTTGTTGAGCTTTATTTTCTATTCTTGCATCTCCTTCACAACATTCCCCTTCATAGATTCCCCTTCATTGAAATATGTCCTCTTTTTAATTTCCACCTTTTAAAAGGTGAGATATGAAGTATGACTCTCACATGTTCTGGATTCTAACTACTAATTATTAAAACATAGCCACATTAAAATGCAAAATAGTTGCTGATTATTTAAGCCTACACTTCCTTCTTTCAGAAGTGGACATGGGGACCATCTTTTAAAGTTTGCGTTTGTTCCAGAGGGTGGTAGAGAGATCACCGTCTAGTGTTAATGCATCCTGCAGAAAGGAGGCGTTCATGATAAATGCTAGGGACTATGGCAGACACGCCCTCCAGTGATTCCCAATGAGTCACACCCTTGTATAATCTTCTCTTGTGTGTAGAAATGGGTGACTCGCTTTTAACCAA
The DNA here is from genome assembly GCF_009828535.3 of Hylobates moloch. NCBI lineage: Eukaryota > Metazoa > Chordata > Mammalia > Primates > Hylobatidae > Hylobates > Hylobates moloch. Next base: position 48,214,920 of record NW_026652291.1, read on the forward strand.
AAGAATGGGGGTATAACTCCTTTGAGTAGGTTATACTATTAATACATGGAAGATGTGATAAGATGCCACTGCTCCAATTATGTTTATTATATAAGACAATGTCTAACAGGCTGGTGGGAGAGATTCTTCCATTGACCTCGAAAAAGTAAGCTGCCCCATGTTGTGAGATGTTCATGGCAAAGACCTGTGAGTGACCTTTAAAGACCTCAGGGTGGCATCTAGCTGACAGACAGTAAGAATATGGGGTCTTCATGGATGAGGTGGGCTCACACATGTAATCCCAGCACTTTAAGAGGCTGAGGTGGGCGGATCACCTGAGGTCAGGAGTTTGAGACCAGCCTGGCCAACATGGCGAAACTCTGTCTTTACTAAAAATACAAAAATTGTATTTTTGTATAATTTTGTGTAATTTCGGTTGTGGTGGTGGGCACCTATAATTCCAGCTACTTGGGAGGCTGAGGCAGAAGAATAATTTGAACCTGGGAAGTGGAGGTTGCAGTGAACCAAGATTTTACCACTGCACTCCAGCCTGGGTGACAGAGCTAGACTCTGTCTCAAAAAAGAAAAAGGGGCCTTCAGTCATAAATCTGAAAGAAATGAATTCTACCCACAACCTGAATAAGCTTGCAAGTGGATTCTTCCCCAATTAACTCTCTAGATGAGAATGCAGCCCAGCCGACATCTTAATTGCTGCCGTGTGAAACCCTGATCTGAGGACACAGAAAAGCTTTGCCCAGGCTCCTGACCCAAAGACACTGTGAGATAATAAATGCATTTTGTTTTAAGCCTTCAAGTTTATGGTAGTTTCTTACAGAAATAGAACACTAATACAAGGATTGCCACTCTTTTCCCTAATGACAATTTCCAAAATATTTATAGACTTTCTTTCCTGTTATTTTCAGTATTTTAATTTATTTTTATGAGTTTTTAAATATACTTTAATTTTTTCTGTCTCTCATCAATATTAACTTCTTTATTTGGAACACATTAAAGTAATGGAATTTGCTTAACTAATAGATTTTTTTTTTTAAGTATAGTACCTCTTGAATTTTGTAATGGGGCCAGATTCTGTTATTGATTTTTTTGCCAAGTGCATAGACTATTAATATGCTTTTACACTTTCAAAGACGTATAAGTTGCTTTGTTGTATTTTTAAAACTAGAATCATAAACTTTAATTAATGGCTTTAGCTCTGCACATGTATTATAACAACGATCATAATGCTTTGCTGCAAGACATATTGTACTACTCAGGATATTTTCCATATCTCCCCAGTGTGTACTTTTCATTCACAATATAACATAGAGCAAAGATAATAAAGATTTAATATGGAAACAAGTTTAAAATTAATGTGTCTCTAAGGTAATACAGGCTATATCTATTCATTCTAATTTATTTTAGGATACCAGAAATATCATATTCCATATTTTTATGTTTCACTACAACTGCTTCTTGAGTGAAGCAGGCATAAAAATGTAACAATATAGACTTATCAATAATTGTTGCTAACATAGAAATATCCTGAAGATACTATTTTCTGAATTGTCATTAAAATGAGTGAGTCAGCAGTAGACATGAAACCAGAGACTTCTCAAGATGATAACATGTCTTATTTTTGTGCTTATTCATTTAGCTTTTTCCTTTGCCCCTCTGCCAAAGCTAAAGTCTTGCTTAATTTTGTGACGTTTCTACGGAACAGTGATATCAGTTACTTCTTCAAAATTATTGATTTTATAAAATCTTAGAACATCGGTGTTGAATCTATTGGCCTGTCTATACAGGCCATAAGAATATATAATCTCATCAGTACTATGGCTCCTGTTGTTCAAGATTTGTGCATTTTTATTTATATGTTCAGTTGTGTTGTCAGACTCAGAAATCAGATTACTACTTCATTTTTGAAGTCATCTTGTAAGGGAATTACCCAGTTATGAATTTCCAAGGAAATTATTTTGGCAAATGATTGACTTGTATCTTCCAGAGACTTTGCTTCCACCATGGATACTGGAGCCTCTTGCATGTCTCATGATGCTTGTCATGGTCCATACTGGGGGATTCTGTGACTGACCATGAATGAAACAATCAGTGTCATTTTTACCTGCTTTATTTTTGAAAATTAGACTCTATATGAATTACTAAACATAGATGAATTACTAGATCTACTGTGAAATAGCTATGTTGTTCACTCTTTCGCATTATATTTTCTTGCCAAATTTTGGGAATAGGCTATAGAGATGGATCTTAAGCGAAAGTAATGGTTGAACAGTAGTCATCACAGTGTTATAAACTTCTTTAATGTCTTTATGTGCTACAGTCATAAATGATATTTGAACTTAATCCAGCGCAATTTCCATCTTGTTCAACTGAGAAAATGGCTCTTGTGGGAATTCTTTTAACTGATTCCACCTGCCACAGGGTATTAGCAGATTAGAGCAAACATTGGGAGGTGCCCTGTGTCATCTAAGTGAACAATGACACATTTGTTTGCTTTTCTACCATCAAGGATATTTGAAGGTCGACTTTTGAACAGTGTTTTGTGAACATAACAATAGCCACATACTTGTGTGGAAGTAAACAGATACTTGACCAAAAGAAGGATCTTTCAACCACTTAACTACAAATAGGAAAGAAAGCCTAACATGAAAGATCTGCTTTTTCAGCATGCCCACTGCTTCACCCACCCCTAGACATCTCCTGCTCAGAGAGGCTCTGTCTTAGAAATACCCTGGATCCCACTGGAGCTGTGAACACTGGTCAGCAATCCTATTCTATATCTGATACAGGAGAAAATCCAAAAAAGGAAGTGTTGAGAGAAGTGTTTTTTCTTTCTTCAATTTGCATTCTATAAAGGACTGAAATGTGCAGATTTCTTGGTGCTGTTCCTGCACTGATAAATGACAACACAATAGTGCTTAAATCATTATTCCTGAAATTTCTCATCATAAACTCATCATCCCTCCACTGCATGGTGGGGCTCTGCAGAAATCATACAACCGAGGATTGCTTGGACCCAGGAGTTCAAGGCTGCAGTGAGCTGTGATTGCACCACTGTACCCCAGCCTGGCTGACAGAGTGAGATGTGGTCTAAAAAAAATCATGTAACTGCCCTTAATTTCCTTTTCTATAAAATGAAAAGAGTAATAAGAGGCTCTTGCTCATGTAATAGGATATTTTATACACATTTAAGAAATGAACCCTGTGGGCAGACAGTTCTTAAGATCCATAAATATCACATTATTCTTGATACCCATAATATTAAATGAAAGAAAATGCTTTTTCTTTTCACTTCTTGAAGAAAAAAGTAATTAAAAAAAAAGCTGATATGCCCTGACAATGGTCAGAAGGTGCTCAAAAAAATTGGTCTGTGAGAATTGGTATTAGGGCAAACATAAAATAGATGATTAAAATGAGTGGGTAATTTGAGTTGTCAGAGGGTTGGGTGGGCAATATAAGTGCTAATATTAGAGGGATGTGGCTAATTCCATGTCCCTCCAGAAAAAGGAAACTGCACTGGGGTTTGGTCACTGAAGAAGAAACTGTTTTTAACAGTTGTGTCGTGTCATGCCTCATTTTATAATTCATTAAAAAATAAAAGCTCAAAGACCAGCCTGGCCAGCATGGTGAAACCTCGTCTCTACTAAAAATAAAAAAATTAGCCGGGCGTGTTGGCAGGCGCCTGTAATCCCAGCTACTCGGGAAGCTGAGGCAGGAGAATCGCTTGAACCCGGGAGGCGGAGGTTGCAGTGAGCCGAGATGGCACCATTGCGCTCCAGCAAAAATAAATAAATAAAATAAAATAAAATAAAATAAAAACCCTCAAGCTTAAAATAAGTGAAGACTGGGGAACAAAAATCTCCATATGAATAAGCATTCAACTCTGTACGGAAACAAAAACCTTCAATGACGTGAGTCCCGTCTTCTCGCTAAAGGAGAGTTTTCCAGAGATCTGGCAGAGGAGATGTGGCCAAGCTTCATCTGGGCGCAGGTGCAGCCGTGCTTCCACAGGGAAAGAACAATCTCTGGAGTGAGGCAGCACTGGTTTGGCGAACCCCATGGCGACTGCCAGTCGTTTGCAGGCTTTTGTCTATTCTTTGTGTACTGTTTGACTCAGCTTGAGCCAAAAGAATCAGCAGCTAAAGCTGGAGCCTGCCTTTTTGCAGAGAGCACAGTATTTGATGTTTCTGGACATTTTTGCAACGTGTAACCCCTACCCTGATCTCCTGCTGCCTTACTAGCACTTCTGCATGAAAGTACAAGACTCTAAAATGGTACCTTCTACACACTATATTCCTATTTATGAGGCAAGCAGACAATGTTTTCTGACAGCTGGCTGTCCATCTGGTGTTTGATGTGTGGCAAAAAAGCACCGTGGAGTAATAAGGGAGATGGATGTTTCTCTGAGGTGACAACTCAGTGTTCCTGAGTGCAGACTCCCTTGGGCTTCCTGCCCTTCTGCCCTGCGTGCTGCCTCTTTGCACGGGATTGTAAGTTTCCTCTTCTTATTGTAGTACAGGTAAACTATTTCTATTTACCTACCTGGCTTTTCATTTATTTGCAATTTCTTGATCACAACAAACATTTCAACTACTTTGTTATGGTGGTGTCAGCGTGAATGCATTGGAACTGGTAAAGGTTTTTTTTTGTTTTTTTTTTTTGAGATGAAGGCTCACTCTGTCACCCAGGCTGGAGTGCCGTGGTGCCATCTCAGCTCACTGCAACCTCTACCTCCTGGATTCAAGTGATTCTCCTGCCTTAGCCTCCCGAATAGCTGGGACTACAGGCGTGTGCCACCACCCCTCCACCCCTGGCTAATTTTTGTATTTTTGTAGAGATGGAGTTTCACCATGTTGGCCAGGCTGGTCTCGAACTCCTGACCTCAAGTGATCTACCTGCCTCGGCCTCCCAAAGTGCTGGGATTACAGGCGTGAGTGAGCCACACTGCGATCAACCTGGTAAAGGTTTTTTAAACAGCCTTCTTTCTTTTTTAACTTTTATTCTTGCCTGAAATTCTTTATTTTTATTTGTGAATGTTTTCCACCCTATCTGTTCCAGAAAACTAAGAGAAATATTTATGCTAGACATAAAGCTATAATCTTGCAAAACAGGCTGAAAATAAGTTTTTTAGAACTTAGATAATCTTCAGTTTGCTATGACTGAAGTTTTAAAACAGTTTTATATCTGCATATATATTTCTATATTATGGATATTCAGTTTAAGATTTGTTGCCGGGCGCGGTGGCTCACGCCTGTAATCCTAGCACTTTGGGAGGCCGAGGCGGGCGGATCATGAGGTCAGGAGATTGAGACCATCCTGGCTAACACGGTGAAACCCCGTTTCTACTAAAAGTACAAATAATGAGCTGGGCATGGTGGTGGGTGCCTGTAGTCCCAGCTACTCAGGAGGCTGAGGCAGGAGAATGGCCTGAACCTGGGAGGCAGAGCTTGCAGTGAGCCGAGATTGCACCACTGCACTCCAGCCTGGGCTACAGAGCAAGACTCCATCTCAAAAAAAAAAAAAAAAAAAAAGAATTGTTTGGACAGATATTTTTTGAGACAACTACGTTTACAAAGATTGTACTTGGTGTCTACAAAAAATGTTTTGCATTTTTAATAGAAAAAAATGCTTTACACCTAACAGAATGCAAAGAACCATGAATTATTTAAATATTAGAATTTTCTGAATTACCATATTATAGATAAAAAGACTATTTTAAAATCAGCATATTTTAATGCTGATTATTTTATTAAAAATCATATTTTACTAATGATTATTTTAAATCAGCAAACATACAAAAACCAACAATGTATACATCTTAAGGCTACTGTGGAATCTTAAAGCAAGCATCACTTAGGATTGATTATAGACAAGCACCCCAATGCTGTCACTTTAAAGGAGAAACTCTTCTAGCTATGATTATCAGGAAATCCACTCGGAAAAAGATAAGCATCCCACAGAGTAGCCCGGGCTTCTTGCTTACTGAGGCCACCTCTCTGAGATCAATGAGCATTTAGCTGCAAAGATAACCCTGGACTTCTTCCTCCAAACTCATTGTCGTTCTCTCCGTTACTATTTCTCTTCACACTCTCTGCTCATTTGCACAAGAGTGAGGCCATCATGGTTAGCTTTAGTCGGGAACTCTTGGGTTTACAGAAGGGAAAAAATAGCCCAGGGATGGCCAAGCTCAGCCAGGTTCACCTCTTACATTGAACAACCAGTGTTTCTGTGCTCTCCTGAAAAACAATGGATCCGATATTTTTGCTGACTGTGAGGCCAAATTGGCTGGTTGTAGGTATAACTAAAGTTGAAAGCCTTGCGGTGGATGCTATCAATATAGAAAAATGGCTGATAATGTTAGTGGTTTCGAATAAGTTAATTGAGGAGTACTTCTTGGGTACTATGGACATTGCCACTTGTTTAAAATGAAGAAGAAAATGTCTTGTCTTAAAAGATACAATCTTGGCCAGGCCGGGTGGCTCACGCCTGTAATCCCTGCACTTTGGGAGGCTGAGGTGGGCGGATCACGAGGTCAGGAGATCAAGACCATCCTGGCCACATGGTGAAACCTCGTCTTTACTAAAATACAAAAGATTTAGCTGGGCGTAGGGGTGCACACCTGTAGTCCCAGCTACTCAGGAGGCTGAGGCAGGAG
>NW_026652291.1:48221668-48408656 GCF_009828535.3 Hylobates moloch
AAAAAAAAAAAAAAAAAAAAAAAAAAAAAAAAAAAGATAAAATCTTAACAAAATTTTTTCCTTTCTTCCATTCTATTCCTAAATTTAAAGATACAATTTTTAGAGGCCTAAGTGAGACAGAAAAGGCCTATTTTGCCTTTTGTAGATTAAAAGGCAAAACTAGGAAGGGTGAACAACAAAAAGATGTAAAAATAAAATTTGTTCAATAAGAAGCATTATAATTAGGGATTCCAATGTTTATTGCATAACTGCAATATGTAAGTGTGTTTTTTTTTTTCAAACAAAGAGAAACAAAAGAAAGAAAAGACAAACGAATAAAGAGAAAGACTTTAGTGAAAGAAAAATTTTAAAGAAACGCCCAGGCTTGGTTTTAGATGGTTTTTGATCTAAAGCATGATGTTTTAATATGGCATTTTATTTTTATATTTTCTGAAATAGCCATCCTGCAGGAAATTTTGCTCACTCCTGAGCTAGAGAAAGGTCAGAAAGAGAATGAACAGCAGCAGCAGCAGAGTCAAGAGAAGGAAGACATGGCCAGAAGTCACAGGACATAAGGACAGCCTCTGTTTCACCCTCCCCAAGGCTGAAGTAGGTCTCCATTTTGCCCTATTTTCTAGAAGTAGACACGTGCTACAAAGGATTAATGAGCTTTACAGTTTGCATTGAATTTTATGCACTATGGAGAATGGGGGTTACATAGCACAGATCACAGATTTTCTTCAAAATCTGCTAGTGAGGGCCGGGTGCGGTGTCTCACGCTTGTAATCCCAGCACTTTGGGAAGCCAAGGAGGGTAGAGTACCTGAGGTTCTGAGTTTGAGACCAGCCTAGTCAACATGGTTAAACCCTGTCTCTACTAAAAATACAAAAAATAGCTGGGCATGGTGGTGCATATCTGTAATCCCAGCTACTCCAGAGGCTGAGGCACAATAATCACTTGAACTCAGGAGGCAGAGGTTGCAGTGAGCTGAGATTGCACCACTGCACTCCAGCCCGGGAGACACAGCAAGACTCCATCTTGGGGAGAAAAAAAAAAGGCTCTAATCTGTTTTGTTTTTTTCCTTTTCTTCCAATTCGATAATTTATATTGGTCTATCTTCAAGTTAATTGGCCCTTTTCTCTGTCATTGCCATTCTGCTACTGAGCTCATCTGGTGAATTTTTTATTTCAGTTCTTACATTTTTCAGTTCAAAAATTTCCATTTGGTTCTTTTTTTAATGCTTTCTACTTCTTTGCTAAGATCATCTATCCCTCTGTTCTTTTCAAGAGGCTTTACCTTTATCTCGTAGAGACCAGTTATAAAAGCTGCTTTAAAATTTTTGTATTATAATTCCAACATCTGCATAATCTTGGATGTGATGGTTAACACTGAGTGTCAACTTGATTAGATTGAAGGATGCGAAGTATTGATCCTGGGTGTGTCTGTGAGAGTGTTGTCAGAGGAGATTAATATTTGAGTCAGTGGGCTGGGAGAGGCAGGCCCACCCTTAATGTGAGTGGGCACAATCTTACCAGCTGCCAGCGCTACTAAAATATAAGCAGGCAGAAAAGTAACCTCCCAGCCTACATCTTTCTCCCATGCTGGATGCTTCCTGCCCTCAAACATCAAACTCCAATTTTCTCAGTTTTGGAACTCGGACTGGCTCTCCTTGCTCCGCAGCCTGCACAGGTTGCCTATTGTGGGACCTGTGATCCTCTGGAAGGTGGTTGCAGGGCTGTTTGATGCTAGCTGTATGTCATCCCCTGCCATCCTTATGTTTGATGTTGGCCTTGAGCTGGTTCTCCTCATGCTTACAAAATGGATGCAGCATTCCAGACATAACTTCTAGATACAACAACTTTTAGAGACTGAAAATGGGCCATCTCTTTCTTTATATTAGTATAAGATTTGACTATAAATGACAGGAAAACTAAAATAACAGCCACTTAAGTGTGGCTTTTTTTGTTTGTTTGTTTCTGCCATATGTAGTCTCCATTCCTAAGGTCATCCATGATCAAAGGTGGTGTTCTACCTTCAACTACCACATCCACATAGCAGAATAAAAGAAGTAAAAAAAAGTCTGAGTGTGGTGGCTCACACCTGTAATGCCAGTGCTTTGGGAGACCAAAGCAGGAGGATCACTTGAGGCCAGGAGTTCAAGACCAGTTTGGGAAACAGCAAGACCCTATCTCTATAAGAAATACAACAAAAATTAGCCAGGTGCATGCCTGCAGTCCCAGCTACACAGGAGGCTGACGAGGAGGATTGCTTGAGCCCAGGACTTCAAGGCTGCAGTGAGCCTTGATCATGCCACTGCACTCCAGCCTAACAACAGCATGAGCCCTGTCAAAGGGGGAAAAAAAAAAAGTAGGTAAGAAGCACCTGTCAGCTGTCCAATAGGGAAGATTCTCAGGAGCTGCCACACTACACTTCTGCTTTTATCTCATTAGCCAAAACTTATCAGGCCACGTGGGCAACAGAAGAGGCTGAGAAATGCATTCTTTATTCTGGATGTCCATATACTCCGCTAAACTTTCTGCTACTATGGAATAGGTGGAACACGTATAATGGGAACCACAAGCTGTCACTGCCACATTCTTGCATGTCTCAAGAAGCCACTGGCAGGCTTCCCCCTTATGCCCTATTGGCCAGAAAAGTATTGCATGCTCATGCCTAAGCCAACCTTGACAAGGGAATGATAGGTACCATCATGATTAGCTTACATCAATCAAGACTCCCAATCTAAGCTTGGAATTGGGACTAGCCTCTCCTGAAGGATATGACTTCCAGTAAAAGAGCAGGTACCTGGGTGAAGTCAGAATTCTTAGGAAGAAGTAAAGGACAGAAAAAACAGGAAAGAAGAAGGAGGGGTGTAGAGTGGAGTTGGTAGGCACGGTCACTGCATACCCTCTGTATGGAGTCCCTGATTTCGTGAAGTGCAATTGAAGTGTTTACCTTTTAATGCTCCTGTTACTGTCCCATCTATCCACACTACCAGAATCAATAGTGGATTCATTGTGTTTATGTGTGTGAAGACGAGAAAAGAGAAGTGGAAGAAGCCCAATAAAATGCAGTTACTGCTAGTGGCTCCCCCAGTATGCACTCTTTCCTCCCACCTAAAAGCTCATTTGAGTTAAGTTCTGAATATTGAAATTATTTGTATTCAAAAGTATTGACTAGAGGAGTTTCCCAGGAAAAATATAACTGTTCCTTACCTATGGTTGACTAGGAAGAGTCTTGAAGAGTACAAAACAGAAAAAACCAACTGGCATTTCGAATTGAGGGTGTTGTGATTAGTAACATACACTCTTTTTTTGCCACACATAAACTTTTTTGAGAAGAAGGAAGCCAGTACAGGAAAAAGGATAAAAAATATATAGATGGAGGAAAATGGAGATGAACGAAAATAGGTGAAAGAGAAACAGTAACAGGGCATATGTGTGAGAGGGAGGGCAGGAGCCGTGTGCTTTTGTCATTATTATGTTGCTATGGTAATGAAGCAAAATTGGGCTGATACTGCTCTATGGGTTTGCTTTGAATGAGAGGCCAAATATGTGCAAGCATAGTGGCAGATTAACTCTTTAGTAAACCAAAGGGTCAATTTAATTGTACTTCATCTAAGGATTCAATGTAATTTTTAAAGAACTCTCACATTCCATTGAAATAAGACCCAAAGAAGACTCTGAAGACATATAATAATTTTGAAGTTTCTTTTTGTGAATTAGCAGTGAATGAAAACTTCTCAATTATAAAGTACATATTCAGTGCAGAAAAACATGTAAATATATAAAAGAACAAAGCCGATGATGAAAAAGACCCTGATTCTGTCTGTTAACTTTTGGATGTGTAGCTCTTTAGTCTTTTCATGTGTGTATTTTCACCAGTTGAGGTCCCTCTTTATTATTGTATGTCGTATGTTTAGGCTGATTCCAGTGTTATAAATAAGATTGTTTTTCTTTTTCTCAGGAGAGCATCAATTGCTCAAAATAGATTTAAAGGAAAAAATTTTACATACTTTTGATTGGACTTGGAGCTATTCTTGACACATTGTAGCCATTCGACAAATAGGAATTATTATGATTACTGACAACCACACATATGTGCAGCAAAGCCAATAACTATTTGTTGACTATCCATTGGGGTTGCCATTCAAATATTATAGAAGTTGCCCTGTAGGTGTCACATTCAGGTATATGGCTGGAGGGGTTAGCAAGCTTTGTCCCAGAGGGTTTCACAAGGTGGAATTTACTTTTCTAAGGCTTTCAAACCATAGAGTTTGCAGAATGTGTATCCATCTACATAGGATTTGGAGATGGCAACTCACATAACTAAACCCAGTAGAGATGGCTGAATTAATACAAATTTGTTAATTGGCAATATGATATATAACTGCCAGGGAGATGGTGCATTTCCATCTGTACAACTAATATATCCTCTTCTGTAGTCAAACAGCTAGCAAAAAGAAAATCAGAAGTTTACAAACAGACAGAATCAGAGATGATTTAAATGTATATGCAGCCTTGTCGTTCAGATAGGTTTCTCTCTTTCCAGGACAGTTCATACAGTCCATCTCCAGTCTTGGTACCATATAATTAGCTACATAAGATTTTCCTTTCTGAACACCCTTTCCAGGTCATCCTGATTGGAATTGTGTGGGTTCCAATCGTAAGGGTTTATGTTACATATTTATAAATGAAGTCTTGGTTTACTTCCTCAGATGGCTGTTCACGTTCATTATATGTGGATACCGATAGTTTCTCCAGGGGTAACTGGGTACCTTTATTTCTCTTTATCATCATATTTATCAGTGATCCCTGTTGGGTTGGCATTTTGGCAGACAGCTAAAATGTTTAAGTATTTTATTATTAAAATATTTATAGAATAATTTAAAAAATAGAGACAGGGTCTCACCATCTTGCCCAGGTTGGTCTTGAACTCCTGAGCTCAAGCGATCCTCCTGCCTCAGCTTCCCAAAGTGCTCTGGGATTACAGGCATAAGCCACCATCCCCAGCCTAGAATCAAATTTTAAAGGCTACAGACATACTCTGAAAATACCATTTGCTTAACAAATATTCACTGAGTACTTACTGAAAAAATAAAAGGAGTAACTCATCAAGTCTAGCAACTGTGAGATTTGTCTAATGGCTCAGAGAAGCTGCCATTTTAAAATTGTGATCTTCCCTGGAAGCTTCTGAATTTTCTAAAGGGAGAGGATTTGGCCCAGGAATCCAGTCTCGGGCCACTTTAAAACATACTTGGGGCCGGGCGCGGTGGCACACGCTTGTAATCCCAGCACTTTGGGAGGCCGAGGCGGGCGGATCATGAGGCCAGGAGATCGAGACCACGGTGAAACCCCGTCTCTACTAAAAATACAAAAAATTAGCCGGGCGTGGTGGCGGGCACCTGTAGTCCCAGCTACTCGGAGAGGCTGAGGCAGGAGAATGGCGTGAACCCGGGAGGCGGAGCTTGCAGTGAGCCGAGATCACGCCACTGCACTCCAGGCTGGGCGACACAGCAAGACTCCGTCTCAAGAAAAAAACAAAACAAAACAAAAAAAAAGAAAACAAAAAAAAAAACATACTTGGCTTGGCTCATGCCTTTAATCCCAGCACTTTGAGAGGCTGAGGCGGGTGGATCACCTGAGGTCAGGAGTTGGAGAGCAGCCTGGCCAACATGGTGAAACCCCATCTCTACTAAAAATACAAAAAATTAGGCGGGCGTGGTGGCACATGCCTGTAATCCCAGCTACTCGGGAGGCTGAGGCACGAGAATCACTTGAACCCAGGAGGTGGAGGTTGCAGTGAGCTGAGATCGCGCCATTGCACTCCAGCCTGGGCAATAAGAAAGAAACTCCATCTCAGAAAAACAAAAAACAAAACCCATACCTGGTTTGGGACAATACAGAGGTAGTTGTGTGGAAGTGAGTGGAGCATCGTCTAAACTCTGGTTTTTTGGGGGAGGATGTGTTAGGGACTGTGTGAATATTGAGGTCTGAGTCTAAGAGATCATTCATTGTGGTCATGGTGAGTGTCTCCTATGCGTTTCTTGTGATTCTAGATGGTATCACAATAAGACCAAATATGATTCCCTTCTCCAGATAGGGAAGAAAGTAGAGCTGGAAGGAGCCTGGTGGACTGAGAAAATGTGCAGCAACCTGCAAACTGGAGTCTGGATGAAGTTGAAGGTTAGGTAAAGTGTGAGTATGAGATTGGGAGTTTTGGAGACAGGTGCAAGATGACAGAAGGCTATGTTTAGATCTGCAAGAACAGTGGAGGAGGTCCAGAATGATACATTTTCATGATGTGGTCATGAGAATGAGTTCTTATTCAGAAGCTAATGGATGGTATGAAGGATGTTGGGAATATTTGCTGCTTTTCTCTAAACTCTTTTATCCTCCAGAAGCCCTAAAGACACCTTCACCTGAATGTCTCATTAATCCCCGGCCCAGGCAGAATTCTGCATCTTTCTCCACCCAATCCGATTTCCATCCTGCATTGCAGGTCCCAGCACCTGCCATCCAAGCCAGAAATCTGAAAGTAAGTCATCCTCGACATCTCCCTCTCCCTCACTCAAATGCAGTCAATCACTGAACATGTTAATCCTATTTTATAAACACTTTGCAATTTCTTTTCCAACTCTCTATTTCCACTGCTGTGGCCTTAGTACAGATCATTATCACAAGCTCTACCACTGTGCTCTTCTCGCCACCAGTCTTCGAAACCTCCAGCCTATTCTATCCTGTCCCCACCCCCATGCTGGGTAGAATGAGCTTTTTCCTTCAGTACTTCAGCCTCCACTCCCACTCCCTCTGCAGCAGCTTCTCTGGACACACCCTGCTGTCAAGCCACACGGAACTACTTGAAGTTGCCAGAATCTTCTACATTTTCTCCCTGGTCCAGTCTTTAGTTCAAAGACTGCTCTCTTTGCCTAAAATGCCCCTCCTTTCTTTTTTCTTCCTGACTAACACCTGTTCATGCTTTAAGGTCAGGCTTGTGGTTGCCTCCTCCAAGCATTCCTTAGTGACAGCTTTCACCCTTTCCTCCCTGCTTGAGATCCTCCAGACATGCTCCCCAGTACTCTAGCCTATGCTAGTAGAGAACTCCCTGCCCTGTATTGTGAATACAGATCGATTTGTCTTTCTTCCCCATTAAGTTGTGAGTTCTTTGAGACAAGAGATGTCTTATTCAAATTTGTATTATATTGCCTGGTTTGAAGTCTGACACATACCAGACCCTTAATAAACACCCACGGAAGGATAAATGAATGAGTGAATCCAGGGAAGATCCATCATAACTATAGTTCTTTGATCCTGTGAAGCCTCTCCCTTTTTGCACCATGATCATTTTATGAAGCACTGTTATACGCTGTTAGATCATGTCTTGTCTGAACACTAAATCCTCATTAAAACTTCTTTGTCATCAAAGACTGAGATGGAAATGTAGTCAAGTATCTTCATCTTTATAGATGAAGAAACAAAGGCACAGAGCAGTGGAATGACATGCAGGGGCACATAGTGGGGCCAAACTGGGACAGGATCCTGGGCTCCTGTGTCCTGACTCCCTGCTTTTTCCAACTACTACATGGCTGCCCCTCAGATACCTGTAATTGCAAATACTTTTGATTGTGTTTCTTTGAGGAATGCATAAGCTGCTTTTTCTTTTTATGGGGTCTCACTCTGTCACTCAGGCTAGAGTACAGTGGCATGATCTCAGCTCACTGTAACCTCTGCCTCCTGGGTTCAAGCAGTCCTCCCACCTCAGCTTCCCGAGTAGCTGGGACCACAGGTGCATGCCACCATTCCTGGCTAATTTTTTTGTATTTTTGCCAGAGATGGGGTTTTGCCATGCTGCCCAGGCTGGTCTTGAACTCTGAGCTCAAGTGATCCGCTTGCCTCAGCCTCCCAAAGTATTGGGATTACAGGCATGGACCACTGTGCCTGGACCATGATATGTTTCTAACCTCAGGAAACAAACACTCCCACCTGTAGACAACTTTGAGTAGATGTTGAACCTTTCTCTGAAATGATTTTACTCTGTATTTCAAGCAAGAGGGTTTAAAACAGAGTGCCTTCCAATTTGGCTGCTTCTGGCCTCCTCTGTGCACTCCAAAACTTTCGTTTTGGTAAAGAAAGTCAGTTCCTCCTTTCACTTGGCTAGGAGAATGGACATGGTCTGAGATCGGATTGCCTTAGTTGGGTACTATGCCTCCTTGGTGTGTTTTTTAAAAATCATTCACATGAAAGTCACAAAACTAAAGCATTTGGTGCTGGAGGTGGTAGGGTGGGTGTTCATAAAGTAAAATGCAAAGTTCAGAGCTGTTCCTATCTTTTTCATAGTAATATGGATTGCTCTTCAAGCCCAATTTGGTTTTAAGGCTTGCTTCTATTTTCCTCTTCCATTCTCTCTATGGATCTGCAACATCTGTTAAAAAATGATCCCTCCTGATTTTTTTCTTCAGTTTATTTCTCTGATCACTGTGCTTACTGCTTGTGGCATGTACACATTTAGCAAGTCAGCGTGACTGAGGTTTCCTTTAGTTATAGGATATAACCCAGTTTAGATATTTGATTTATTTAATTGCTGCATTCAAAACACTGTTGGGCATTTCATATTAGTATTTTTTTCAGTCTAAAGATCACCTATGCTTATATTAATATTTTAAAGAGGGTGTTTTGTAGATATGGCTAGTCTGTTTGTCAAATTACTGCCTTTTATCATCCCTCAGAAGTTTTCGTATTTCTTCTTGTAAGTGATTGTAAAGGATGTGTACTCACCCAAACAATATCACAGAAAAAAGCCATAAACCTGAACACTGGAAGGTAAACTGATGGCAAAGACTTTCCATTTTACTGAGGCTTCTAAACTGCTATGTTCCACTTTGAACCATAGTTTCACCTTGTGTGTATATGGTGTGTGTGCGTATGTGTGTGTTTGCATGTATTAATATTTGTATATAAATGTGTAAGTATAGCCACCATGCATGTTTGTTGGGGTATCAGAACAAAGCACTCTCAGCAATATATTATCTACTAAGAAAAGAAACAATTTTGAGCACTGTGGGGAAATTCCAAGGAAGTCTAATCAAGATCACTGCATGACCAGATATCTCTTTTTTTTTAATGTCAGGTATTTATCACAGAATTTTAGCCTTCTTAAATAAAAAGACATACCAAATATTTACTAATAAAACATTCTGAGTCAATTTCTTGTCCACTTACAGTTGAGGGAATAATGAAAGTTCTAGGTGATGAACCTGAAGTTTGTGGCTATACAATAGAAAAGAAATGATTCTAGGACTGATGATGCATTTGAATTCCATGGTGGCTCCACCTGCCAGCCTCACAGATTCCCTTCCCCCGGCCCATCAGTCCCTGCAGACTCGAGCTTCCGGTAGGGGGTGCTGTTGTCTAATATAAGGCCTATACTTTGCAAGAGAATTTGGCTATTACTTCAGATCATTTCTAATCTTTACCATTTCTCAAGATTTCATGTGTTTAAATTGATATTGGCTATTTGCTGTTAAGTATACTGTGAATTTAATCTTATGCTACTGTTTAATACATTAAAGCGCCATTTTGGTTGCTGCCGCTGCACTGATTAGCATTAAATTTCCCCAGAATGTGTTCTGAATATCAGTGAGCTTGTTCAGGAAAATGAATAACAATTTTATTGTTTTTAAAACAATGATATATTTGATTACTTTGTAAAAATTCATGAAGTGAACTTTGATGAGGCTTGGGAATCAAACTAAGACTTTTAGAGGAACTGAACATACAAGGTTTGCCTTTAAAATTTTATTTTTCTGCTGGTGGAGATGTGTTATATTTGCATTTTTGAGCCTGAATAATTTTAATTCCATTTTTATTGTACAAACCCAAGAGGAACATTTGCTTTGTTTTCACTGATTAGTTATACAATTATTCTCTTCAGATATTACACGAACCATGAACCATAATATTGTATTTCTTGTTAATACATTTTGGCAAAAGTATTTACATGACAACACAATACATAAATGTAATGACTTTCTCGAGTGAGTACATTGTTGCCATGAAGCAATCACCTTTATTTTAATACAAGTAAAATTCATTAAAATTTTTCTCAATTAGCAAAGCGACTTTTCCAAATGAACTAGTGAAGGAAAAACATTTCCTGTTTTATCCTAGCCCAGCTGATTTGCTTTTTATTGCCAGATGTCTATTTGGGAAGGAGAGGAAAAAAGAGGAGTGTTTAATTTTAATAAACTCGATGCAATGCTGACTCCTAGGGGATTAGGTATGGTTCTGATACACTTAGTTTCTTTTCAGTTAGTTTCAAAGTAAAAGTTAAATTTGAAAGCAAAAGCCTTTGAAGCAAAGATACTACTTTCAAGACTCTCTCATGTTGAAAGGTAAAACTTGGAGAACCAAATGAACAAATCCTTTGAATTCCAAACTTAATTTAAACAAAAGAATATTTTATTTTTCTCCTCTCACTAAAATGTTTAAATCCCATCATAAGTCTAATAACCAGATTATATCATTTGACACAGACAGTTGAGTTGAGCCCTGTATCTGTAAATGCAAATGTAGCTTTTTGGGAAAAAATATAATTAACTTTGAATTTGCATTTACATAGCATAGATTTCAGATTAATTTAACTTAACTGCTCCTTATGAAGTAATTGTTTAGGCCTAGTTTTGATCATTCATCTTATGTGTAGAATGAAGATACCTTTTTTTCCTTAAGGTAAGTTAAAAAATAAATGACAATACCTATGTACAGACTGAATGACTCAGAGTATCGAATTTGTAAAGTATGTCAGATTTTTTTTTTTTTTTGAGGCAAGGTCTTGCTTTGTCATCCAGGTTGGAGTGCAATGGTGCGATCTCAGCCCGCTGCAACCTCTGCCTCCCAGGTTCAAGTGACTGTCCTGCCTCTTCCCAAGTAGCTGGGACTACAGATGCCTGCCACCATGCCTGGCAAATTTTTGTATTTTTAGTAAAGGGTTTTGCCATGTTGGCCAGGCTGGTCTGTTAGATATTCTTAATAAAAATGTGAAGGCTAAGGATATTAATTATCCTATATGTTTATGTGGCCCTTGCTTTTAAGATACTTAGCAACACAGAATCTAATTCTTAGAATACCTGATTAGCATTCTTCGGATGGATTGCAAATTGCTAGTTAAATAATATTTCTAAGGGAATAAGTTTAAGAATGAAAATTTCAACTTCTAGTAATGTTTACCTAGGATAAGTGACAATTAATATTGTCTCTGTCTTGTAGGAAGCTAGATTAAGATGTTAAGATAAATTATACGTTAATCATGAGCAAAGAAATCAATATATATCTCCTTCCCTGATCTTCCAAATAGCTCTTAACTTTACAGAAGGAGTCAAGCCTTAAAAAAAATAACAGCAATAAAGAAGAGGCACATGATAGACTCCAGTTAAAGGAGTGAGGCTCCTTAGAAAAATGACTGATTATAGAGCTGATGCAGGGAATATACATGATGAACCTAGAGCATCTTGTAAAACTAGAGGGTAAGAAAATGCTCAAAGCACAAAAACAGACCAAAAAAACGAGGCACGTCAGAGGAACACAGGAGCCAAACTAAAGCTGCCAGTGGATAAACCTGGAATAATTTGGGCAACAAAATAAATAAGGTAGTATTAAATTATAACCCAAAGTATACAATAAATATTCATGGGTCAAAGCTTGAATAAACAAACAAATAGGAGAAGCTCAACACCACCCCTCAAGTAGGCAGAGTTTAACTCTCCAACCCTTGAGTTTGAGCTGTGCTTGGTGACTTACTTGTGAGAAGCAGAATGTGGAAAGAGGAAATAAGGAACTACAGCGGAGAAATGTATCATCTAGCTCCAACACATCATCAGTGAAGTCATATTGATAGCATGTTCTCTTGATATGATGAGAATGGCACTTTACCTTCATTGTCTTCCTCCCAAATACTCATAACCTCAGTCTAACTGATATGGTTTGGCTCTGTGTCCCCACCCAAATCTCATCCCCAGTGTTGGAGGTAGGGCCTCGTGGGAGGTGATTGGATCATTGGGGTGATTTCTAATGGTTTAGCACCATCCCCCTCATGCTGTCTCGTGATAGAGTTCTCATGAGGTCTGGTTCTTCAAAAGTGTGTGGCACCTCCCCGCTTCTCTCTTCCTCCTGCTCCGGCCATATAAGACGTGCCTGCTTCCCCTTCACCTTCTGCCATGATCGTTAAGTTTCCTGTGGCCTCCCCAGCCACACTTCCTGTACAGCCTTTGGAACTGTAAGCCAATTAAACCTCTTTTCTTATAAATTACCCAGTCTCAGGTACTTCATTATAGCCGTGTGAGAATGGACTAACACACTAACCACAATGAAAAAAAAAAAAGTCAGACAAACCTAAATTGAAAGACATTCTACAAAACATCTAACCA
This sequence comes from Hylobates moloch, assembly GCF_009828535.3. Lineage (NCBI taxonomy): Eukaryota > Metazoa > Chordata > Mammalia > Primates > Hylobatidae > Hylobates > Hylobates moloch. The sequence goes on from NW_026652291.1 coordinate 48,234,069, forward strand.
GGAGAATCTGAGAAATTGTCATAGACAGAAGAGGTTAAGAAGACATGATGACTATATATAATGCGATATCCTGGAAATATGATCCTGGAATAGAAAAAAATAGTAAAACTGAAGAAACTGTGGAATTTCACTAATAGTAATGTACTGGTGTTGGTTCCCTAGTTGTGACAAATCAGCCAGGAGAAACTGGGTGAGGGGTATAATAAGAGAACTCTGTACTGTTATCGCAACTTTTCTGTGAGTCAAAAATGATTCTAAAATTTAAAAATTTGTTTAAAAAAGAAAAGGTATTTAATATTTCATTTCTGTTACATAGATCTTGATAGGTTTCGGGGGAAATTGGAGATGGAGGATAGGAAAAGGTGACACAAGAACTAATTCTCTCTCCAAAAAGCATACATGATTTGTGAAAAATGCCTCCCCACCACACCCACTCCCAAAGCTTTCCACCCTTCTGGATATTAGAGACCATATTGTAAATTGGGTTTGAAGAAGTCCATGTTTTGTATTAAGCTAATGGTTAATGTGATGGATTTGCCTGATCTAGCATAGGCTGGAACTGTGATTCTGATATAACCTGGACTGGCACCTGTAATTACTGTTGTGCTGGGGATTACCTTTGCCTCTCAAATGTGTAGGATCCATCCCCACTCTATTGGTCTATTGAATTCTAAGTGTTTTTTTAACTGGCTTTCTCCCTCTCTTTTTACTTTTAATGGAGGACCTCCTTTAGAAGTTTCATTGAAAAGAACACATAAGGAAGCAAATTTTGGAGAACTTAAATCTCTAAATGTCTCATTTAAGTGATATTTTGATTGGGCCTAGAATTCTAGAATGTAAACTATTTTCCCTCAGAATTTTGTAGCATTATTCAACTTTCTTCTAGTTTTCTGTGCTCTCTTAAGAAGTCTGATCCAATACTGAATCTTGATTGTTTATGTCTAATGTTTTCTCCCTTTAGAAACTTTGTGGATCTTCTCATTGTTCTCTGAGTTCTGAAATTCAAAATTATGAGCCATGTATAAGTCTGTTTTTATTTATTGGACTGGACACATACCAGGCCCTTTGAATGCAGAAAGTCATATTCTTAATCACCTTTGGAAAATTCTCATGACTGCTTTTTGTTGGTGATTTCTACCTTTCCCCTTTCCATTTTCCCTGTTATCCCATTATTCAGATGTTGAATCTCCTGTATTTCTCCTCTAATTTTTAAATAAATACTCTTATGTTTTCTATTTGTCCTGACCTGAGGGTCTCCTGACCTTGGGTGATCCGCCTGCCTTGGCCTTGCAAAGTGCTGGGATTACTGGCATGAGCCACTGCGTGAGGGTGCCTCTTGTGTTTTTTTTTTTTTTTTTTTTTTTTTTTTTAAGGAAAAAAACCCTTTCCTGTTATTTTTGTGTGTTTTGTTAAGACTGACAGAAGACATGCATATGTTCAACCTGTCATCTTTGGATAGAGATCCAGTATGCCTTTATAGAGGGCCTACCATGGACTGGACTGTGCTAGGAACAATGGGGAATATAAAGATGTTCCCTCGAGTCATGAAATTGAATCACTGTCAGGACTCAGTTTTAACCTGAAATTTAGAATTGGCCTTAAGAAAGACTGAGTAATTCAGGATGCTAATTTTCGCATGATTGAGGTCAAATCAAAGATGGAAAAAAAATAGTGTAATAATTGTTAAAATGAGTAAGAAAATCTTCCTTAGGTACTTTATGTATTGAGATTTCTATATGCTGTAGTAATTTTTTTCTTATTTTCTTTTACTATTCGACCCAAAAAACTAATTAAGATGAAAAAGAGAAAAACTTTTTTATCCCCCTGAGCATTTTCAAGATAGTCTTGTGAAAATAACTCTTCTTTGAAGGGGTGTTAAAGTCCTCCAGGATTCAAATATAATAAACAATGTCACACAGTCAAATGTCCATAGAAGCTATCTGGATGTAAATAAAGAGAAGCAATAGAGCAAGAGACATAATATATGGCAGAAGGCCCCTTGACCTTAGAGTTGGGGGACCACAGAAAGCAGCAGGAACTGTGGAGCAGTGAAAAGGGAATATCCTATTTAAAGAGGGTCCTTGCTATTGAACTTCAACCTGTTGCTGCCTTGTGGAAATGAACAATAATCCAAGTTTTCAATGGAAACCAGAAATCTGTGTTTTTAATATGAAATTTTAAAATAAGATATTAAAACAAAATATTAAAATGTTCATATGAAATAGCCCAATTAAAACATTTTAAATGTTAAAAAGTAGCTAAACGTTTTTTTAAAAAAATACTGTGCAGGCCAAAGAAAATGTATTTGTGAAGCAGGCTGAGTTGTAGGTCTCCAGTTTGCAAACTGTGCCATTGTCTTCTATTTGCCCTAGATTCATTTTTCAGGATTATATAGGGTCATTCATAGTTGTCATGGCAAATGTAGCCCCAAAGATTGATATTCATCTCTGGGAAATATTAGGCTTAGCAGGATGCAAAAATGGGAGATTCCGACTTACTAAAAAAGTAGGCCAAAAATCCTATATGCTGTTTGCCATAAGAGTTACACTATTTTTTCACAAAGAGTTTTGACTCCATTTCTCAAAACCAGCCTGCTTTTTCACAGTCCTTCTAATCAGATTTGATTTTTTTTTTTTTTTTTTTGGTACGAAGTTTCACTCTGCCGCCTAGGCTGGAGTGCAGTGGTGCAATCTCGGCTCACTGCAAGCTCCGCCTTCCGGGTTCACATCATTCTCCTGCCTCAGCCTCCCCAGTTGCTGAGACTACAGGTGCCCGCCACCATGCCCGGCTAATTTTTTGTATTTTTAGTAGAGACGGGGTTTCACCGTGTTAGCCAGGATGGTCTCGATCTCCTGACTTCGTGATCCACCCCCGTTGGCCTCCCAAAGTGCTGGGATTACAGGCGTGAGCCACTGCGCCCAGCCTCTGATCAGAATTGATCTTGCAATGCTGTATAGCTGTATATAGGAGTGAAGAAACTCTCTATGCATCGATAGGAAAGGACTGCCAATAGATATTCTTAGGTGAAAAAAATCAAGGTGAGGAACAATGTCTAGTGTGCTACTTTTTGTGTTAAAATAGAGGAAAATAGAGATATATTTGTTCATTTGCTTGTATATGCATGAAGAAAATCTAAAAGGTTACATTTTAAAAATTAGGAACGACCTGTGGGGTACTGGGCAGATGGCCGGGCACGGTGGCTCACGCCTGTAATCCAGCACTTTGGGAGGCCAAGGCAGGCAGATCACGAGGTCAGGAGACTGAGACCATCCTGGCTTACACGGTGAAACTCTGTCTCTACTAAAAATACAAAAAAAAATTAACCGGGCGTGGTGGTGGGCGCCCATAGTCGCAGCAACTTGGGAGGCTGAGGAAGGAGAATGGCGTGAACCCAGGAGGCGGAGTTTGCAGTGAGCAAAGATTGCACCACTGCAGTCCAGCCTGGGCGGCAGAGCGAGACTCCGTCTCAAAAAAAGAAAAAGAAACTGGGCAGATGGGAACAAACTGGAGAGAAGGTGTTCATTATATACCTTTTCCTTGAGCTATGATATCATCTTTTTGAAAAATTAAATTAAAAATTATTCTATTTTTAGCCACGTGCAGTGGCTCATGCCTGTAATCCCAGCACTTTGGGAGGCCGAGGCGGACGGATCACTTGAGGTCAGGAGTTCGAGACAAGTCTGGCCAACATGGTGAAACCCCGTCTCTACTAAAAATACAAAAAGTTAGCCAGGAATCGTGATGCATACGTGTAATCCCAACTACTTGGAGGCTGAGGCAGGATAATCACTTGAACTGGGAGGCAGAGGTTGCAATCAGCTGAGATCGCACCATTGCACTCCAGCCTGGGCGACAAGAGTGAAACTCTATCTCAAATTTAAAAAACGAAAAAACAAAACAAAAAAAACCTGTTATCTTTTAATCACAAATCCATATCAAACTAACTTGAGTTTGAAAAGGGTGGTGTATTGGCCTATGTACCTGAAGAGTCCGGGAGCAGGACTAGCTGCATAAGGCATGGCTGGATAAATTAGGACTTTTTTGCTTTTGTTTTCTTTCCTCTCTAACTCTCAACTCTCAGTTTGAGGGTGTTGGCTGCATTCTCTTACAGCAGATGGCTGCCCCCTAAGGTTCTGGAAAAATGGTTGCAAGATGTATGAGTCACATGCCTACAGTGGCTACAATCTATTATTATAGATTTCCAAGGAGGAAGAGAAAATATCTTTCTCCTTTGGTAATAAAGTCCAAAAAAGAACTCTGGATCATCTTAGGCTACATACCCATCCCTGATCCCTGAACCAATCATTATGGTCAGAAGGTAGAGCACTTTGATTGGCTAGGCTTAGGTCACATGGGGATATTTAGCTTGTCCTCATTTGTATCACATAGAAAGGGCAGGGATATTCCCTCAAGCTAGGGGTGATGGGCCATGAACACATAGCTATTATAGAACCAAATGGGCTCAAAGTTAAAGCAACCCTTCTAAATCCCCGTGGCTCAGATCCTTATTAAAGACCTGCTGCAGAACTCAGTGAACTGCAAGATGCCAGGTACATGGAAAATGACCATTAATCATCCAAAAATACACTCTTAATTTACATAGGCTGCAAAGTTGAGACTAGAATATGACATCTTTTCCTAGGCCCCTACCTGATTAAAGTTGCTATTTTGCATACCAGGAAACAGAGTAAGCCCCTTTTCCTCAGATTGTTTATTTCACTCAGGTCTAAATGGTTTGAAAGCCCAAACTAAAATGATGAGAGAAAAGAAGAAGCAATACAGCAAGCTCTGACTTCAGAAATGATGAATTAATGTTCACCAACTTGACAGATTTTTCAAAAATAAAAACTCAGCTACGTTCATTAAAAAGTCATCTAGTCTGATGACTGAAGACAAAAGAATGAATGCCCTGTCAGTGAGTTAGCTAGTTTATGCATCCTGCAGCTTTTTCAGGACCTGGGGAAAACTCATTTGCTTCAAGGACTGATTCCTCTCACAATGCATAAGTTGTGGCTATTTTTGAGTGCACCTAAATTCTCTCTTGAAGGCTGAATCAAGCCACTTGAATCCCTTGAACTATCAGTTTCTCTGTCTTTAAAATTGAGATGATAGTTTTATTTTGTAAAATTGTTGGGAGCTGCATTAGTGTCTGCTATAGACTGAATGTTTCTCTCTCCACAAAGTTTGTACATTGAAATCCTAACCTCCAGTGTGATGGTGTTGGGAGCTGGGACCTTTGCATGAGTGGAATTAGTGCCCTTATAAAAGGGACTCCCAGAGAGCTCCTGTTCCCTTCTGCCACATGATGTTACATGAAAAGATGTCTGCCTATGCACCAGGAAGCCAGCCCTCACCAGATGCCAAATCTGCTGGCACCTTGGTCTTGGACTTCCCAGCCTTCATAACTGTGAGAAATAAATCTGTGTTGTTTGTAAGCCACTCAGTCTACAGTAGTTTGTTACAGCCACCCAAGTGGATTTACGACAGTAACCTACTTAGCCAATTGGGTGGCCATGTTTGTGGTAATTTGCACTGCATTTTAATTTGCAATACAAATTAACACAGATGTAGCTTAAAACAACACAAAATTATTATCCACAGTTCTGGAGGTCAGATGTCCAAAATGGGTTGGCAGAGCTGCATTATTTCTGGCGGCTCTAGAGGCAGAAGCCATTTCCTTGCCCTTTCCAGTTCCTAGAGGCTGCCTACATTCCTTGGCTCATGGTCATCTCACTGATGTCTCTCACGGTTATATCTTCTTTTCTGACTCTGACCCTTGTGCCTCCCTTTTATAATGACCCTTGTGATTACACTGGCCCACCCAGGTAATCGAGGATAATATTTTGTATCAAATCCTTAATCTGCCATGTAAGGTAGCATACTGACAGTTTTTGGTGACTAGGATATGAACATCTTTGGGGGACCATTACTCTGCCTACCACCAGAGTAGAAAATGAAATAATATCTGTGAATTTTCTTAGCACTGTGCTTCCCACATATTAGATACTTGATTAATGCTGATTTTAAGTTTCTAAGTTTTATCAGTTCAGATGTTTGACCATGCATCCTGTCTAGCCTTACACTTTTGGATGTTTAATATCCTGGTAGAGCAGAATATATAATATTATATTCCCATGAATACCAACCTAATTTTTTATACTTATGAGCTCTTTGTACTTATCTTGAAAGAGATTGTTTATCCAAAAATAAAGGGCAGTCCTTGGATGGAACTATTTTAAGCAGCAAAATTGCCAACATGCACATTCTTTTCAGCTACTCTGTAAGGAAGACCAAATGTAACACATGGATTGTGGAGAATTTTCAGAGAATACTCGATGTGCTAAAGAATGTTCCATCTTATAGATGGCAATACAAGGGTTAATTCGTCAAGGTACACTGCAGGAGGTCAAGATTTGGCAGTACAGGTGTTTGTACCTTAGCACATCTCCCCATTTGTCTTTAGGTTAACAGGTTCCAAGGGCATCCCAGTGTCCTTCTTTTGGGGAGGGTCCTGCTGGCCCAAAATTATACTCAGCATGGCCCAGTGGCTCTGATTCAGGGGGTTGAATGGTGATTTTTGATGTTTTTCTCCTGGCCTATTATACTCCAAGGATTTTAATGGCAAAACAGAACACGCTACCACATTGAAGAATGTGCAGTGGACTTTGAGAGCCTCCCAGAATGATTCATGAAGCCTAGTCATATATCTAAAGAAAGGTAAAGATTAAGGCTTTATGTATTCTAGCAGAAAAAATGAACGCCCATGATTCCCAGAGGGGTCAATCTTTGCAGTAATGAAGTTTATATTTGGGATGATGGGCCATCCCTCATATATGTTCTTTTGGTTAATAATAGTCTTTGTTTAGTAGTCACTCTCCTAGGAGGGAATGCTAATGTAATACTCACTGAGTTTTCTGCTGCTGGCTGGGAATTATCAATAGGTCATAAATAAACTACCATCACATAGAAAAGACAGTAAGATTATATATACTCCTACTACCTCCAATTACTGTGAGAGTAACAATTATAAGGTTGTACTCCTACAGCCACCCTAGGGAGAAAATCAGAGGAAAATGTTCCATTAGCTTAATGAAGAGAGCACGGCAGAGCCACAGATTTCCTCACTATTAGCACCTATGGTGTGCCCCAGCACAGGAGGGAAGCTCAAGTTGCAGGGTAACAATTAAACTTTCTGACAATTAGCCCCTGCAAGGTATGGTCTCTGAACCTGAAGGAGACATTTCAAGGAATCCCATTTACATTTTTCTCACCTCTTGCCTCTGAAATTTGAGTGAGTCATTTGCTTGTGGAAATGGAGGGCGTCAGGGCAAAAGTTTCTTTTACAGATGACTACAAAGCATCATTGGCAGGCTTGCCAGAGAGCACCCATCAACTGAATGCCCTCGTTAGTAAAAGGGAGGGTTAAGAAAGGTGAAAGATCTGCAGAGAAATGTTCACACCAACCTAATTAGGGAAAAGATGAACTGGATCAATGAGTTCTTCAGCTTTAGTGTTATTTGCATTAGAAAGAAGACCACTGAAGAATAAAAATAGATGTAAGTCTTGGCATTGCAACTGTCAAAGAGTCAGGTTTGCTCCTGGCAGGCCTTGTATTAGAGGGAGAAGAAGTCAGGCTCCCCCGACAGGCTGCCCTGTATTCACATTTTGGCTCTACCCTTCACTCTCATCAAGCCCCTATTTTTCTCCTTTGCAAAATTGGAGGTACCAATAGAACAAACTTCCACGGGTTTGGGGAGGGTTAAAAGAGAAAATCCATAGAGATTAATCAATAGTAAGTGCTTGACGAATGTTAGGTATTATTATCTAGGTTCAGAATTAGCCTACAACACCATGCATTTGTATAGCATAAGTAAATATGTGTGATAATGAATACTCTCAACATTTCCTTTGCCAAAATTTCCATGTTCAAACTTCACTTGCTTGTAATTAAACAGTTTACTTAAGATCCTCTCAATTTAAGAAGTAGTACAGAATATTTATACAATTTGGAGATGTAATATGTCTGACGTGTTCTACAAATTGCTCATAAATATATGGATAAACATGGGCAAATAATGGACTTTTCCCTCATTATCCAAAACACAAGGGGCTTTTGTTTGGTCCAACTTCTCTACCCAATTAAATGGAATATTGATGTTAAGCACACCAGTCCACTACTGCTCTTGCCCCTTATTGCAGCCAGAGCCTGTTGAAAAGTGGGTGGTCTACTGCCTACCTCTCTGGGCAAGACAAAGCAGTTCTTAGACAAAGCCCAACTTCTCTTCCTTGGAGCTGACTTTGACCACGGTGCAGCTCTAACGTGCGCCTCTTTCTCTTTTATACCCCACGTCCTCCAGCGTAGCAGTTGGCCTCAGCAACTCTAGATCGGTCACCTCATGAATGCAGTTCCCCCTCCCCACGATTTTGCTCAAAATACTCTCAACGGATCTCCTGAATTGAAAATTTCTAACCTCTGACTTCCAATTACAGTTACTAATAGAAAGCTTAAAAAAAAAAGTCAAATAGCAGACTATCTTATTGAGAAACAGTCTTGCTTAGGATACAATATTTCAAGCATTATCTTTCATACCTGTGGGCTTTACACTGATGTTTCAGAAGGTAGTTGGCAATTGCAATTAGGCTTTAGGTGTTTTGTGAAACTACAACAGTTGTTTTTAAAAAAATCTTTTAAAATAGCAAGATACTGAGTTTGAGAAACAGAAGTACTTCTCAATGATACCTTTGCCTGTCCTGTGACACCTAGATGTCCTTGTGATGATTAAGCTTGGGTCACTTCTTTTCCCTGGTGTGTGGATTTTGCCTTTCACAGCACTTGCTTCTCTTTTCTCAATCATTAGAGAGTTCACTTTTGCCCCCTGCTACCTGGCTGTCCCCCATTTTGTCACCATTATACATTACATTGTAAAAATTGTACCCCACTTCCATTCCTAGGACTCTTTGTCCTGATTACCCCTCCCCTCTTTTTTTTAACTCCAAAGAATTTATCACCACCTCATATACTATGTATTTTACTTATTTACATCTTTATTTTCTATCTCATCTTACTGTAGTTAAGCTCCTTGAGATCAGCGAAATTTTGTTGTATTCATGCTGATCCCCAGTGGCTAGAATAATGCCTGGCACATAGTAGATGTTCAACAAATAGTTATCTATAGGTAAAATGACCCAACCTCCAAAATTATAGGTGAAGATTTTTATAACTCAACTTCCTAAACTATGAACCCTATCATCATTGTCATCATTACTTTTTTCTTATTAATTTGTCTCATCTCTCATGGCTACTAACAATAAAATTTGATACCTACACTAATTTAAAGAGAGATCCAATTAAAAAAAAGAGGTTGACTTTTTAAAAGATTTAAAAAGAGATGGATAAAAAACAGATCATCTAATCATCTTGCCTTGCTTCCACATTTTTCAGATTTAGAAACTGAAAATAGATATAATTGTGATTGCACAGCTACTTGCACTGTGTGGATCTTGGGGAGTGGGGGAGTGTTGTTTTAGTTTTAAGTGGAAAAGCCCTGTGACTTTATAAAAAGGTTTGATAACCTGTGCTCATGAGGATAGATGCTCCCATAAGCTCATGCGCCCTAATTCCCTGTTTGCAATCAAGAGTGATAATTTTGGCTGTCCTTTTATCAAGGTGGATGGACCACATGAGTAGGATGAATAAGGAGGTGCTGATGTGGCATAGTTTGAAAGGTATCTAACAGTATGGAGGCCCTATAGCGCAAAATACAGAACACTCCCAATGTCAGAAATTGCACCATTGGCCTTTTTTCTCAGCTTTACTCACTTTGCAACATTCTACCTGAAAAGCAAATCCTCTAATATTAGAGCACGTGAAGTCGCTAATACTTTAGTGGGGACACAGAGACTTGGAAGTGATTCCCAAAATCTAGGCACACAGAAGTACTGAGATTTTAGGTGTGGAGAAGAAGCAAAGTGGATACTAGTAATGTACTCAAAGAGAAAGCAAAAATGCTGAGGGTCAACTGCCCAGCTAAGGCCAGCTCTGAATTTCCTCCCCAGTAAAATGGGTCAAACGAGCCTGCATAGTGTTAATGGTGGAATATGATGCAGAACTAATCACTTTGTATAAACGCCCTTGGAAGCATGTGGTTGACACACAATTATTTGAGAATTGTTAATTTACTAATAGATAGCATCCTTGGATCTCCTTCTTACTAAGTGAATATTGATGAACATATAACGTTCAAGGTTGGTGCAGCACATCTTTGAAGGTTTTCTGCAGTTGGATGTCCCTGGCACAAAACAAAGTACGTTTTTGTCGAGAGAGATGAAATGAGGGAATGCAGTAATGTGTCGAGGGCAGGGTAGTCCCCTCCTGATGCAGGCAAAAGGGGATGCAATGTCTGTAGAGAAGTACACAGTAATAAAACTGACCAAAAGTTCATCTGCTTTTCATTATCACTGTGTGCCACCAATTCTAAACTATGCAAATAATAAAATAATCCTCCTGTAAACTACCTTGTGTTAAATTCTAAACAGTTGCTCTGGTTGTGGTTGAGTTGAAATAAAACATATGAAAGTTTCAAATGAGCATATCTTGATAACTTACCCTTTAATAAACATTGTATCCTACATGTAAATTAATTTGGAGAATTTCCACTTACACAGTTAATCCCCCACAAAAGGGCACTGCTATACCCATTCTTTTTGAGAGTAACAATTGTGAAGTGCTGAAACTCACTTTGAAGGCAATTTCTATGTTTAAGCAGTATAATTGAAATTAACAATTTAGCGCTGTGATTTTAAAGATGAAGAAACAGAACCTGAGTTACTTCAATTAGGTCATTCTGTGTAGTTTTTATTACAATAGTGAAGCAGCATGCCAAGTCTGAGGCATGCTTTTGACAAGTGCAAATTTAATGTTTTTGACAAGTGCAAATTTTATTTCAAACATCATCTTTTACTAAATTTGAATAGTATTACTTTATTGTTAACTCTTTTTTTCTTTTTTTAATTTTGAGACAGGGTCTTGCTCTGTTGCTCAGGCTGGAGTGCAGTGGCACAATCACAACTCATTGCAGTTTCGACTTCCCAGGCTCAGGCAATCCTCCTGCCTCAGCTTCCCAAGTAGCTGGAACCACAGGCTCACACCACCACACCCGGCTAATTTTTAAAAATTATTCTTAGAGACACGGTCTCCCTATGTTGTCCAGGCTGGTCTCGAACTCCTGGTCTCAAGATACCCTCTCACCTCAGCCTCCCAAACTGCTGGCATTACAGGTGTGAGTCATTGTGTCTGGCCTAACCTTTTTTTTTTTTTTTTAACTAAAGAATAACTCAAGAAAACAGAACGTTACATCAGTGGTGTAATCTAATTGTCTAAATTGTACCTTTTGCAGATGTTTTGGTTTTACTAAAACTCAATTATCAGTTACTGTAATGTTAGTATGCATTACTGAGACAGACTAACATGTAGGTATAAACTCTCCCTTCTTTTTGAGATATATAATGTAATTTAAAAGTATTGGTATTTTTTATTCTGTAATATTTCCTTTTAAATTTTTGTACTGGCATGATTATTACGCATACACACACACATTTTCAATAAAAGACCATTTTTAGTATCTGCACTCCTTTTTCAGCCATCATTCTCATTCCTTTCATGATTACTACTGAAAATAATTTTGTCCTGTGAAGATAGGTATTAAAAAAATCCACTTTAGGTGTCAAATACTGTAGATATGACACTAATTCCTACAACACTGGTACTACAATGAGATCTTTTACATGGATCTCTTAATTAGCTGCAGCTTTGCAAATACACTTTGTACCTTCACTGGCTGATTTTTCTAGTGATTGCTAAAACAATGAGCTACTTAAGACCAATCTGAGCTCCGTTTAATTCGGTTAAAAGATAAGAATTCTTATTATTGCAGTTACTTTGTCTTGATTGGTTAAATTAACATTCAGTTATTGGGGTTGCTGTGCAATATAGGATATTATTTTACCTACTGTGTGTTCAGAGTAGTCTTGTCATAGGAAGCATTATAACAAATAGGTAAATACATGTCTTTTGTGAATTAAAGGAGGTAATTATGTCAGCCTTATTGCATTTGTGGGTGAATAGCTAAAAATAATTAAAGTAAAAATGCCAGAAAATATTTAACATTAAATAAAAATAATCACAAGATTGTCATGAGAATGAGCTATAAAACATAATTTTTAGTTTCTCTTGATAGAATATTTCAAATTAGAATATGAAAACACATATACAAATACTCTTTTATTTTCCCTTCATTCAAAGCAGTCCCAGTCCTAGACTGTACACTACAGCTACGATTGCTGTAATTTTCCTGTCAAAATAGATATGTTACAGAAGACTTCCAAATAATTGTTATTTTTATAATTTATCTTTATGCTTTGTACAAGCAAAACCCAAATAAATCTTGATATTTAGAATATTTTGGCTCCCTAGAAACATGTAGGATTATGCTGTATGGGGTGTCCTATTGAGATTCATTTAAAAACAAACACACCAGAACTTGCAACTGAGCCTCCAAGTAGTCTTTGGTTAACTACACACTTATTCCAATGATTCTGCCATTGTCCCAAATCTTTCTGGGAATTTTTTTCTTTGTGAATGGCCTTTAAACCATGTGGCATATTCTTCCAAATGTTTGATGTATTGAGCCTCACGAATATAAGGTGGTTAATTACGTTAGATAAAATGGTTTTTATTTAAACAAAAGAGGAAATTATGAGGTTCATTTTTCTTTTGTAGCTTCTAAATTAGCTTCGAAGGCTTTTGCAAGAGAGGCCCCTTGAATATTTTTCCAGCTGATACACTGGAATCATATCTAGAGGAGACTAATTTGAAAGACATGTATTTGAACTGGTAGAGTTGTTAATGATGTGAGTCCTCCTTTTTCTTTTAAAGTCAAATAGATTTTAATGGCTATTGATGTAAAGCAACAATCAGTGGCATAACACAGCTATGTGTGGGCAAAAATGAAATGCTTAAATTTAGAAGCCACGAGGGAATTATCTGACTTCAGTTTCAGGATCACATTACATTTTCCCCAATCTTTTTTTCTAAATTTGGCCTAGAACATCACTCAGCAGTGGGTTGACATTATTTTGCATATATAATTATCCTCAGCCTTATTCCAGAAATGATTTGAGAAAACTATAAGGGATATAGTAGTATATCATTAATAAAGATCAGTACAATATGATAGGGTAGTACAATAGGATGCAACATAAAAAATAGATTGAGGGTGGGAGAGGTGACTCACACCTGTAATCACAGCACTTTGGGAGGCTGAAGTAGAAGGATTGCTAGAGCCCAGGAAATCGAGACCAGTCTGGGCAACATAGCGAGACCCCATCTCTACAAAAAAATGTTTTAAAAATTAGCTGGGCATGGTGGTAGGCACCTTTAGTCCTAGATACTTGGGAGGCTGAGGCGGGAGGAATGCAGAGCCTGGAAGATTGAGACTGCAGTGACCTGTGATCACACCACTGCACTCCAGCCTAGGTGACAGAGCAAGACCCTAGCTAAAAAAAAAAAAAAAAAAAAAAAAAAAAAAAAAAAAAAAAAAAAAAAAGAAAAAAAATTGAGGCAAAGGGAAAATAAGGATAGAATAGAAAAATGAAGACAACACAAAGCTATCAACAAAGCATGTACATGAAAAGGCTCTGCATACCTCTAATAAAGATCAGAATTTCAGCTGTCAGTTTCCTAGTTACCAAACCAGAGAGGAAAATAATCTGTTACAAAACATATATATATTAATATGTGTGTGTGGGTGTAGGGGAGGTGGCACTGGTTAGCTTAACTAGATGAAAATCTAAACCTGACTCTGCCATTGACATAAACTTTTGATTTCTATGTGTTGCAGTAAACATGAGGATTTAATACTTGGCTTTTCCTTATTATACTAGAATACATTACAAACAATAATTGGAATGTAAATAATTATGACCCATTTTCAGTTCATAAGTCATTAACAGAAACAGCTGACATTGATATTCAAGGGGAGTCAAAGGGAACGAACAGGCATCACCTATGTCGCATTCACTTTGTATGTGCTACATCATTTAATTCATACACCAATCCGAAGAGGTAAGATTCCTATTTTATAAATGAGGTCCCTGGGCCCCAGGAGACCTCCTTAAACAGAGATGGCATTTGAACTGTGGCCTGCCTAATGCTACAGCCAGAATATATTCTCCACTGACTACACTGCTTACTAAGCCTGCCAAAGGCTTTCTTGAGAAACTATCTTAGGTAAGATAATAAAAAGTTATTTTTCTTTTGGATTCCCTAAGCATCAATCTTTGGTTTTCACAAAGGCCCAAGATTACTGTGCACTCATTTGAGTTTTAACCTTTATGTTAGCTATACTCTACCCAAATGATTTACTCATTTTCTTTATATGAATTCCTTTTAAATTTAAAGAGAACTTTAAATCACTATTAAAAATGTAAAACCAATGTGTTTGCCAGAAATAGAAGACACAAAGAGAAGTAACTATTAAAGATGGGAATACGTGTAGTTCCTAAGAAGCTCTCTGGCACTACCAACTGTGCCTCCCTGGAGGGTGGGGGCCCTCCTATGCAGGACTGGGAAGTCAGGAAGCTCCTTGAGTGTACGGGAGTGGTCTCTGGGAGTTTCTGAGGATCAAATCCAGGCTTCAATGTCATTTACTTTTCTCCTTTCAAACACGAGAGAAACTTGGCATTGTGGCAAAGACGCAACCCAGGGAAGATGAAGGAATATATCCACTGCCATCAGAAATATGTAGCTGCAGCCTAGGATACCTTATTCAATGGAGCAAATTTGGGCAAAATGCTGGTAGAATAAAACAAAACAAAATATGTCTTTTCTGTGAGATGAAAACAAATTATCTCCCACTCCTTTTAGCATTACTGAGATTTAAGTGCCCTTGTTCTGAAACTGCAGATTTTCAGGAAGCAAAATTTGACAACTCAAATGTTTCACCACATGAATAAATCAAACAATCTAATATTAAAACATTTTATGTTGTCAATATTTTTCTATTTTTTTATGAAAAAGAAAGTCAAGAAACCCCAAGAGATAACAGCTGGTACTCAAAGCATTTCTACATCTTTTAGATTGTAAATTTTAGGAAAGCAGGTACTTATTCTAATTGTACATTCCCGCACCCCCCACCCCCAAACAGGCCCTAGTACAGTATTTTACGTAATGTGTGTTAGAATATTCTGAACACATTCATCTCTTTACCAGACATCCAATTCAGGTTTGATCATGATTCATCTTAAAAAGAGATGACTTCCACAAACAGCAATTTGTTATGAATGGTACGGACCATATGTTGGACAATGTAAAAGACCACCAGAAGTTAATTGAGCTCTATTAATAGTTTGTGCATTATTACCACATTTGTTCAATGTTCCTGTGGAAGAGTTTTATTTTCACTCAATCCCACTTTGGGTGGAATATAACTGTTTTCTTATAATTTGTGAATTTTGAGAAAATGTCTTTCCATGAATAATGATGAATTGTTAAACTTTAGCAAACTTTATAAAACACTTACACCCACTCAATTCTACAGCCATTTTATTAACTCCAAACACCCATTCAAGCAACTGAGTAGGCATTCCTGCAATACAGAATTGAACATTCAGAACCAAGGGCACATGGACAATTCATATAATTTTGATAATCTGAAGGCACAGTCACATAATTATAGGTAGAGACAGTTCCATGAAAAGGCCATTATAAGTCTTTGATACAGAAGGGAATGAACACTGATTGAATACCTATGCACTTATAACTTGGTATCATTCAATGCTCACAATAACCCTACAAAGTTGGGAGGAAACTGAAGACCACGGAGGTTAAGTAATTTATCCAGGACCACCCAGCTTGTAAATCAGGCCTGTGTGACTTCAAAGACTGTATTATTTTCTCTACACCACTTTGCCTTTATGGTTAATGGAAATGTTCTAAATAATCACTTGGAACTTTTGGATACTGGCGACTCCATTTCATTAGCATACGGGAACCGCTGAAAGCTGTGGCTTTATAGGATAGGTAGAGTCATAGCATATCAGGTCTCATTATGCCAAACGAAATCAGGATTGACTCTAGTAAATAGTAGGGAGCCCACAAAGCTGTTGTAGAGTGAGTTTCGGAAGGATATTTCTAAGATACGAGTGCCAAATGTTTTAAAGTTCACTGAAGCATAATTGCAAGGAATGTGTCCTATGATGGGCAGCCTCAGCTGTTGCCAGTCTGACAGTTTAAGCCAAGGCACTACACAGTGTGTCTGAAAATCAGTGTCATAAATGGCAACAAATTGTCTGAAAAGTGCTAAAGATGGCAATCACAGGGCAGAATTCACCTGTGCCCAATACAGACTGAACCACTGTTTGCAAAATGGCCTTTCTATATACGCATGCAAAACTCTAATTACTCAAATATCATTAATTTGTTTTAGGTGACAGGACAATCTGTTTTATTATGTATTTAATTTTGCTACTTCATTAAATCCACACTAAGCTCTGCTTTTGTGTTTCTGGTGGCACTGGAAATATAAAGGTATGAAAATGAATGTCATTGTCCACAAGAAGTTTGAAATATTAGGGAGGTAGGGGAAAGACTGGCACACTAATATAAATCAATGTGAGGCCACTACTCTAGAGCTTATATTTTTCTTGTTTTCCACACATGCACACACACACACACATTCAAAATAAACAAGGCTAAGAATGTTTTCCAAGGTAGAAGTTCTATTGGATGTGAACTATCCTAAAGAAAAATTTAGTTTATCAATTGACTACACATTAGGATAGTTGGTAAATCTAAGACACATTAGCATACAAATGTTAGATTACCTAACATTTCTTCACATATATATTTTCCTTATAATTCTATATAGACATCATATTTTCTTCACTGATAAGGCAGAGGTAAATCTCATACTAGCAAATTGAGCACACATTCAAAGTCAGTGAAGGAGGCAGCAGGGGAATCAGTGGGAGAAACGTATAGTTAGTATGTAGGAGTTTTTTTGTATTTAATTTAGTATTTCAGTATAATAAATATCAAATCAACTATAATAGTAATCACTTTCATTAGACATTAATATTTACCCTACATATCCAAACCCCAAACATATGGAGGCAAAAAAAATTCTCTCATGAATATACCTACTATAATCTTTATTTCCTTCTGCTATATCAGGTGCTCAAGTTTCCGGGATGCTGCTTGCTAGAGATAGACCCATGGAGATATGCTGCCCCACGGCGTGCCCTTTAACTGGCTGGTGAACTTCAACCATCACCTTTTTGGGCAGTTTCTGTACTAACAACATACAGAAATAGTCTCCTATGCTACAATGCTAATACAATGCAGAAGGTAGAATATATTGTTCAAAATATGGAACTGTTTTTTGTCTTTGTGTCTAATCCCAGAGTGGCATATAATACGAGCACAAAGCTTAACATTAATTATGAATTTTTATTGACTAAATTACGGTCTCCCTCTCAACCATATTGCTCAACAGTTCTAAATTCCAAGGCATACCTTATGTTCAACTGTGTTTAGGCCTTCAATATTAAATAAAATAACGTGCTATTTTAATATGTATGAGAGAAATACTTATGGCATGAGACCACTGTTGTTCATATTAAAAAGTCCTTTTGCTCCAGTTGGTTAACAAGCTACAAATGTTACTAACCACTTCTACTGATTATTGCCTTAGCAAAAGCAGAATTAGAAGCATGGCATCTACTTTTAGATTAAACATTTTTTGATTATTGACAAAGGCATAAAGTTTTACTGATTCTAGACTTAAAATAAATATATGATGCTCTATAAATGTACATATTATAGAAATGGTAAGTAATAAAGTAACAGGCTAACCATTTCTTAAGAGCCTTTAGCAAGGGCTAATCTTTGCTAACTGTGATAGATACCATTTTTAGGTTGAAATGTGGGAAAAGGCCGACAACTTGTCCTGTTGGTAAATCTAAGAAAATAGTTCTTCAAAAATCAGCCAATTCTTAAGGGATTACAGAATACTAAACTTGTATTCAATAACACTAAGAGACCAAGTAAAACATTTTAATACCTGTTAAATACTGTAGTTCAATTTCTAAAGTGTGAGTGATTTAAATTGTTCATTTTAGAAAGGTAAAGGCTAAAATTCTAAATTTTTAATTACTAACTTTCCCATTTATCAATGCATATAATAAAGATTGAACTATTAAAGGTCAAATTGGAACATCTACGGTTCAATGGCTTTTTCATTCTCAATGTAGTCTTTACAAGGTAGTTCAAAATAACTGTAGCTCTCAAAAGTTATCACAATAATCAACCGGTATTTTTCCAATGCATATATTACATACACAATTACATACTCATTTCAGTGATTTCACAATCGTTTTCATTTTTTGATTATTTTCAGCTTATTATTTCTTATGTATTGCAGCTTCTGGGAGGAAAGTTACATAAAGCATCTGGAAGCAACTGAAAGGTATATTCAAATAAATAAATAAATGAGAGTTTCTTTCTTTTTTTTTTTTTAATGGAATATATTTCCTAGAGACAAAAATCTTTAGCAGAGAAGGTAACATTAAGTTTGGCACTTAAACATTTTGAAGTAACATAGTTGAGAAATACTATGTTAAAAGTTATTTATTTTCTAAAATGTAGAAGTGACTGACTCATTTTTATTATCACTCATGCACTGTAACAGTCTGGAGAGCAGCAGGTTGCTTGAAGATGCAACAAATATTCTTTCAACACTTCAATAAACACAATGTAAACATTCACTTTAATAATGTTTCCTTTGTTAATGCAAAACCGAGTGCATTTTTTCCTTCCCTCTGGCTGAGCTATGACTAGCTGAGTAGCAACAGCAGAGTGCTGAAAGAATTTTTCAACAGCAATTTGCTTGTTCTAATTTACTTTTCAAGGTTGATGATCAGAATCATTATGTTGCTTGCAAAAAGATCTATTTCTATTAATTTGATCCAGTCATTCCTCTTGTTCTCATCATATTTAGTTTCCCTGGCAGCTTCACCAAGTAAGTTAATTGAATCAGAAGTGCCATTACCACTCCAGTTCTAGTTTCATATAAAAAATGAACTCCTATGTCCTTTAGAAACAAATCTGCTACACCTGTTGAGAAAGTATGGGTGTACTGAAATGAATAACTCATGTATTTCCACAGGATGGGGAGGAAACCTTTGCCTTTTGCTCTTCAAATACTCTTTCTAGTTTAGTAGACCTATGTCTGCAACGGGCAGTACCAAAGCATTATCTGTTTAGTACTCACTTTTTTAAAAAATAAGAAATTCTAAGAAGGTCTGTTTTTTGAGCTAGAACACAATCATCATCAAGATCAAGAAAGAGAAATCTTGTGTAATTTTCAAATTATTTTCTGTCATGTAATTTTACATGATGCATGTTGAAAAAGCAAGGCTTACTCCAAATGTGTAATATTCTAGAAACATGTGTAATGGGAAACAAGCTATTCCCTACATCTGCAATAAGTTTCAAAATAGCTATTTTCCCAATCTCCTTTCTGTGAGGGAATGTGTGTTACTATAGTTCCAACTACTTAGCCCCAGCTAAGTAGTCTGGAAGTTCAGTGGTATCACATTATTCACACTAAACACACCTATAAAACCAGTGGAGAAAAGAAACTCCAACTTCAACCACTGGCAAATTAATAAGAGTTAATATAAATAAATTAGCTCACACTGTCTTTGAAATTGGGTGTAAGCAGGCTATGTGTATGAAAGAGAAAAATCACAGGGTTTTAAAATAGATATAGTCACTAATTATCTCTTTATAACCTGCAGAGGGCACCCAAGTCCTTTGAAGGAAAAAGTAAAAATTTAAGAGGAATAACTAATTTTTAAATTTTTCATTATAACAAAATTTATAAACATAAAATATCATTTAAAAGAGGCCATCTAAAGGAAACATGTAGTTTTGACTTTAAATGTTCAACAGATTAGAAATGCAAAATTTCACATCCTACTGGAAAAAAAATTCAGCAGGTGGTTTTCAGTGTGGAGCATTTGTCCATCTGTAAATGCCTGTGCATCATACATTAACATTATTACACTGATGTCAATTATGCAGATTAGCTAGGGCATTAGAGAAATCAATCAGACCTTGCAGTATCTTGCTTGCTTATAAGGCAAGAAATTAGTGATACAGGTACAGCCTTGTAATGTTCCAGGCTATACACGAACACTAATGTTATATCCATAAAACAGCTGGTGAGGAAAGTTGGAGGCTAGTTGGAAAGCCTTCAGGTCTTGAGAGTTTTAATCACTCTGTTTCAATCACAAAGGAACTCATGAGTTCCTTGGCAATTTTCAGTTTAATGAATCCTTTCATTACTATTAACTAATACTGTGTTTGGAGGAAAGATATTTGAATATTTGACCTTAAAATATTCTTCATCTTACATGATACTGACATGTTTCACAGGGAAACCCACCAAGTCAGACACACTAGTGTTGTATACATTTACGTAAATTCATATACTTGTATATACATGTTGTGTGTATATATATATATACATATATATATATATATTGTGATGGTGAATTTCAAAATATATTCCTGTTTTATTGAATAAATATAACTACACGGAGTGTAATGATTAAAAACACTAGTTTCTTGGCAACATAGCCATGGGAACCTGCCCTCTATCTTTATAGAATGCCATATCTTATATTTTTCCTGATGCGCAATTTTGCTGTGGTTTAGTAACTTGCTATCAAAATATATTTTGAAACTAGTTATTAAATTGAAACTAGAGGAGGCTGGCTTGGCAGAAACATAAGTTAGGTATGCACTTCTTTGAGTCATTGTTTCAATTTATAAATTAGATCACAAAAAATCTGAGCCAAAAAAAGGATAATAATCTAAATACATCACTTGTATTGCAAAATGCTACTAGAACAGTAATTACTAAGCATTAAAATGCTTTGTTTATAACTAAATCATTAATTAAATCTAATCTTTAAAAACATATTTTGTAACAAATCACTATACTTTTTTTTTTAAAAGGTCTTAAAATATACTGGAGGAATAAATCCTGACTTGACATCTTACAAGATAAAGACTGACATTGCTATTGAAACAGTTTTAAACAGCAAATTGAGAAACCTAGCATCATGAAACATTACCTTTTCTTTCTCAAAATACTGTGCAAAATTCCATATAATATTTCAAAATTTAAAATCATGGAAGAAGAGGTACTCAGATAACTGAGAAAAAGGCAGGCAGAAAAAATTTAATTACTCGAGTATTTTGGTAACGCTGTCACTTTTTTTTTTGAAAAAAAGCATTCTGAAAATGAATGCAATTATTCTTATAATGGAAACACAAGAAGCTCCTTTGCCTCAAGAAAAGAAATAGTTAACAAAGCTTCGAAATCATTAGTCTTAAGGTGGATAACTGTGTACTGCAACACATTTTCCTCAACTGGATTTCTTTACCACACAGTGTGACATTTTCTAATGGTGGTGGTGGTAGGGGGAAAGGTGAGAAGAAACCATGCAGCTTAATAAAACAGAAGCATTTTCTCAGCCTAAGTTGTAGCCACTGCTTTGATTTTTGGGTTATGTCAGGGCCAGTAAGTATACTCTAGTGCATGAAACAAAACTAGAAGCAATACTTAGAATGTAGTCTTTGTTTCCTCTTTCTTCAAAGCCTGTGTTTCCTAATATCATTGTTAGGCAAAGCAAAAAGAAATGTTTGTTCTATTACGTAAGAAATAAACTTCATTTGGTATTCAATTGACTTTCTAACTTAGCAGACAGGACTTTACATCTTCAAATACTGAAAATAAATTGCATTCTTGGCCCTTGCTTTAAAAGGTTATAGAGAATAAACGCACACCCTGGTAGTGTTCTAGTGATCTCCCTAATCTCAGTTGCACTTTGTCAGAACGAGGTAACTGGTAGTTAAGTGAAATACCCTAGATCAAAGGGGGATTAATCACCAACTGAATCCTTGCTGAATAAACCTGTCATTCAAGAAAATTATTTCCACTGAACTTAGCAGAGGATTGAAGGTATTTGCATAACAGGGACCAACGTACTTCAGCCAGGTTAAAAGGTTCAGAATTCATCCCATGTTTAGCTTTTTGCCTCCTTTTCCTTTCAGCAGCCTGGTACAATGGTTTCTAATCTGATAATACAGCTAACTATCTAAATGATGTCAGAACAGGAAAGTATTGCAAAGTTTGGATGAGGGATGGATCAATTTCACTTTCAGTAACTCCTAAATCTGATTTGTTGGAATTTAAGATGTAATCCTAAAAAAGTCCCTTAAACCTGAGGACTGTTTATTAACACCCCTTTTTTTGACCTTTGTCTTAGGAACAACCATTCTGTTGTGGCAGCAGTCCCTACAGAAGGCCTGGATGATAATTCCACCTACCTAGCTCCCAGGGGTAGTGTAGGAGTCTATCAATGTCTATGAAGCATTTTGAAATACTATAACAAAAACCAGAAAAAAAATTGGCAATTGTTACTAAGTATAAATGTCTGCCTTGAAAGATCTTAAATCATACAATGTATAAAAACACCATAATAATTTTAACCCAGTAGAAATACTGAATTGGTGTGAAAAAAATGAAAACGATTTTATGGGACAGACTAACGTTTAATAAAAAAATTTTAAACAAATAATTGTCATCAGAATTCCTGACAAGACTACTTCAAACTTGACATTTCAATCAATTACTTAAAAAGTTAAAAAAAAAGTTGCCACCACCGTAAGGGTATTGCCTAAGTACCATATTGCTGGCTTTAAAAAGTTTCTAAAATATTGTTTAGAAAAATAGAGAAAAGAAGGGTTTACAAAATCATGAACCATCTTTTCTGGAGTCCATTCTAAAAAATGTAACACTTTTTTTTTTAACCTTTCAAGTTTATTGAAGAATAATTACCTATGTGATAGACATCAGATTTCATAATCATATTTTGGCACTAAAAGGGAATTTAGCAATTTTGCATCTAGAGAAGGTCTGACACTATCCAAATCTTTCACTGGAAGTAGTTGCTCATATTCACTGCAAACGCAAAGCATCTTTCAAGTTAAAAAATGCAAAGAATAGTTATCAAAGAAAATGAATAAAATCCATAGTGAGATAATTTTTTAGAAAATGATTGAAGTTTTAACCCAAGAAAGGACTCTTAGAATGTCTTATAGCTTAGAATAAGAACATGTCAATCACGATTAAGCTTCTGGAATCGGAATCCCTTTGAAATGCAGCTGTTTCTTCTTTAATTGTGGCAGCGGACTCTGAAGAAAAGAAAGGTCCAGCCTTAAAGATGAGTAAGGAATACAAAATAGCTCAGGATTAGTTGTGGAGTTCAAAGGTCGCTAATTACACTAAGGAGTTCCCAGACACAGGGAAAACATTAAACAGGTCACCTACCAAACGGGAAACAGACTTTGTCTTCAGAAATTATCCTGAAGTGACAGGTTTCTAGACAAAATCAAAAGCATCACAGTGTGCCCAGAAGATCTCAATGGGATGAAAACCTAAGTTGGTTCAGTTCTGTAGCACTATGTTAGAATGGAATGGCAACAGATGGCATCAGGTTCCCCAACACCTCATCACTTTTCCAGGACACCCTAGATTTTCCTCCAGTTTCTAGAAATGTCAAATAGAAGACTCACTGATTTTTCTAACTGCTTATAAACTTTTGCCTAGGGGATTATTATATTAAATCTTTGCCTACTCACTAGATAAATGCCTCTTGCTTACCTTAGTGTATTTGGTAAACATTTATACAATCAAGATTCCAAATGGCTCCATTACCATTAACTTATCAACATAAGTGAAATGTTAAGCTTTATTTGAGTTTAAGAGAGATCAAATAACTTACAGGGAATAATATTTTCTTCTTTCAGAAGGAAAGTTTTCACTGCTGATTATCTATGATTAAGCTAGAATAACAAGTTAAAGTCCTGGTCAGGCAGTAATTCTTTTTTTCTTTGTTACTTGGGATAATTTTGAACATAGAACCTTATGCCATGATAATGCTTTGCAGAAAATGAGTTTATGAGTAGGACTGACCTTAATTAAAAAATCATATTTCAAATCCTAATTTTATATGCACTATACCTTTAAACTATCATGCTTTCTTTTGAGGAGTTAGCAGCTTTTCTAAGCTTTTCCTTAGAAGACTCATTAAAAAGCAGAACCCAAGATATAATCAAATTGAGTATTAATCTTTAATGCATATATTTTTTCTCATTTGTAAAAAGACATGAATGAAGTTTTGAGGTTCGCGAGATTTCATCTTTTCTTGAATTGTCACTTAAAGTCCAACTTGACAATGAACTGCTCTGAAAACATAATATGACATATAATTGCAGAAGCAGGTAGAGGATAAAGAGGATGACTAGATGGTTTCTGAAGAAATCAAGAGAATGGTAAGAAAGTGAGAGTGACAGCTTTAAGGAGATACATATTACATGTGACTAAAATAAGCTTAAATGATAGTCTCTACTCACAGAGTGCTTTTTGAATTTTTACCAGAATTCATTCATTAATTTTAACTTAATAAGACACAGCAAGAGCAGTATTAGATCTAAATTACCTTTAAAAATTTGGCTGCAGACATTAAATGATTACAAAACACTATGATCATCTTCTGAAGATATTCCACACATCTTAATATGGCTACTGACATCCTAAGCAAAATGTCATTGTGGTAGATTAACAAGCTTACTTAAAAACTAACTCTAGAACAGAGATTACACACCTTAAGTAGAATTATGCAAATTCTTTATTAATCAATAGGATAGTTCTGATTAAGAAGAACAGGCTACTATTTAAACACTTTTCCTTTGTCTCTCTGTTGGCTGTTTTTTGAAGAGATGTAGTTGTTTATAACATGGTCTCTGGTATTCTGTAACAACACCTTATACTAGGAGCTTAGTATTTAGATTTGGAAGAGAAAATAGTTTTTATCTTGCATGTTATCTACAACCCACTGGGAGTGGCTGCCTGAATCTCTGAACTGAAAAGGAGCCTGACCCTTTATCCAAGGCTCAGTACAGAAAAGGGCTGTAATTGATTAGCAATGTCTGCCACAGAAACACTAGGAAACAAGTGTGGCAGGGTGACCCAGGACTAGTCTAAAATGAGCCCAAGTGAATCACTACTTTTCTATGTCCAGAATTATACTGGCACAAAATCGAAGGTTAACAAAATTGGAGACATTAGCTTTTAAAACGTCCTTTCAAGCTCTATCACACTACAAACAGTACATGAGACTACTTTTACAATTAAACCATTCAGTGATTTTTCACTCACAGGTTATATGCATCCACATTAAAAATATAAGATTATGATTTTCTTTAAACTGTTATCATTATGTAATCCCATTTAAACATGAGACTATTACAATAATAATGATCCATATGTTACTGGAGCAGGGGCTTTAGAATTCCAGATGTAATAATCAGAAGAAATTAGTTTCCGGCCTAAGAAAAGAAAAAGAAATTAATGATAAGAATATTTTAGCAAAAATTCAACGAGAGCAAAGTCATGATTTTTTGAAATTGTGGAATGCAGTTATTTCAAGGCAATACTTTGAAATATTCATTTTAATTTGATATTATCAAGACTTAATTATAACTTTTACCATTTTACAAATATGGACTCATTAAATATTTGAAGAATCCATCTTTGACCTTCTATGAAATATCTCTCATTTATGCCAAATCTGCCAATTTTATCTTCACATTTTCTCTAAAATCTTTTTCATATGGACCATTACTCTGACTGCAAAAACATTAAAAATTTTTCATTGGTTTCTCTTCTATAACCTTATTACCATAGCCCTGATTCTGGTCTTACTATTCTTTACCCCAAGTGTCAGAGATATACATTAACACCCAACTTCCTAGCAACATTCTAAATAGTTTGCTTCACTGGCTTCTTATTATAGTTCTGATCAATTTAAGCCTTTTTAAAAATAGCTTTGAAACTCTACAAAAATGGCATCCTATTTGAACTAAAGTTTTCTGATATGTAAAGTTGAGATAATAATGCTCATTCGGAGTTACACATGTAAATTCTTTATATATATATATATATATAAAATTAAATATCCAATTAAATATAATTATCCATTTCAGCCTTTTCTACCTTTCTTCTTCATAATGAAAAGAATATAGACTATATTGTCTTTTTTGTTCTCTTCAAAGTTTGAGAACCCAGTAACAATGAGAGGCAAGACAGCATACTGTTAAGTGGACAGGTTCCAGAGCCAGAATGCTTGAGTATCTGACTCCCAGTTCTTCCATTTGCTAGCTATGGGACCCTAATCTCTCAGTTCCATCAGTGTCCTCATGTGTAAAATGGAGATAACAACACTTACATAGGGTGCTGTGAGGATTAATGAGACAATACACACAAAACACTTAGAACTTTGCCTGGCATATAGTAAGCAATAAATATTAGCCATTATTATTTAAATTGGTATTATTATTACTAAACTATTTTTAAACTAAGTTGCATATTATGAAAATAGATTTTATTGTCAAGATGATGGCAAAATAAATTTTACATAATTGCACAAACTGGCAGTCACATTCGGAAACTAACAGAGGAAAGAAAAGATGGGTCATAATATTAATTTAAAATGAGTTCTTTCATTCAACATATTTTGTATTAAGAAGCAGGTATGTTCCTATCCTGTATTATGTTCTCTGGAAATTACTGCAGTATGTTTAGTTAACATAAATAAATTAAAATATTTTCCCATAGACAATCTAAAATACTGGTCTGTTTGCTTTCAGTCTCTCATATATACAACAAAAAAATGATATAAGAGAAAACACAGGGCAAGCCTAGGGAAGTAAAGAATGCTGGTTTATTCTGGTTACATTACATAGAAGTTTATACTGCCATGCATAAGTAGTTGCTTAGAATTCTGTAGTTCTGAGTTCTCTAATTCTCTTGAAATGTCCATGGAGAGTCCTTTCCTATTTCTATTTTAGGAACCCGAATCCTTAGTTTAAGAAACATTTATCTAACTATAATAATGTATGAAAATTGGGATTATTCTTATCCACATATATAACAGCTTTATTCTCCTTAATGTATGAGGCAAAAAGGTTCTGTTTAAGTTTAGATTAACTCTACCTCATTTTAGCTACTATTCGATGCTACATATTTCTATTTGATCTGAATTAAATAATTTTGATTCATTTATAAATTGTTTTTTGTCTCATTATATTTTCATGTTTCGTGTGTGTGTGTGTGTGTACACACATATAGATCTATACTTTACCAACCATTAAACATACTAAAATCAGGAAATGTCTTTTTTATTGTCTTCCTATTGATAGAATAGAGAAGGTGCTAAATAATGCTTATTGATTGCAACATTTGCTAAAGATATTTAAAAGTTTTAAATAAGAATCATCTGTAGTATCTACTAAATCTATACTATATGTTAAGCATCATACTAAGTCAATATAATCTTATTTAAATCTCATAACAATCCTGAGGTAAATCGCACTATTATTTCCATTTTATAGACAAGAAAATAAAAACTTCCAAGAAGTTCACTAACTTGCCCAAAGTTATACAGCTAATGAAATGGCTGAGCCAGGCTTGAGCCCTGTCTGTCCAACATCACAGTCTCTGTGAACCATCTCTGAATAACCAGAGAAAAACAAATCCAATTTTATACTAAAGTTCACCTCTGTCCCAATCTTTGCCCATCCAGACCACTTTATAAACATGGAGAAGGCAGAGGGCAGTGTAAAGTACACAAACTGTTATGTGGGGTAGAACCAGCCCAGAATTTTATAAATTGGGATTATTCTCTAATCTCTAAGTTCTGTTACATTCAAATTTTACCTTAGGTAATAACTGCAAACACCATTTTAATTCCCTTAAGTTAATTTGAATCTGTGTAACTTACGTGCACTTATTTTTGGTTTTCCTGATGCAAAAACTTGAACTGAATGCTGATCTGCATAACATCCAGTAAGTGTGTAATCTAAGATCCTAAAATGAAGCTAGAAAGAAGAGAGAATGTACCAAATTAAGGTGACTATTTGGTAAAAAGGATGGTTACATTTTTTCCCTTGACCCAGTTTTAGGGAATTTATTTTACACAGTTCACAAAATAAAAACCACAAGTACTAAACTTGAATTGTGTGTGTGTGCATGTGTGTGTGCACACATATGTATACAAAAACACAATTTTTTTTCCATTTGCATTAGGGCCATTTTTCTGTAAGGCTGTCATTATGAAGTACTTAACACATAATATGCACTTCATTAACAGCTCTAATCCATACTGCAAGGTATGCTGAGTGAATTGAGGTTCAAAGATGGAAGCAACTGGTATCCCAGCACGTAAGCGGCAGAGCTGGCATTTGAACTCAGACCTTACTGCCTCCAAAAGCTGGTGCTGTCTCCCCCTGTGCTGCTGTCTTGTATGCCCTATATTCTCTCCTATCCCTAGGGCTACGTGGCTATGATATATTCTAGATCATAAGTCTTTTACAGGCAGGAAAGTATACACCTTCTAGTAAAATATAATGTAATTACAAAAACAGAAACATCAGTTTATCTTGTGTTTAGGGGGAATGAGTTGCGCTACTTAATTTTCCAGAAGGGTGAAATTTAACTTTTACAGAACTAAGCTTAGGAATTACCTTTTCCCTCACCTAGAAAACCTTTCTAAAACGTACTCCATAATTCCTGGATTTCACTGACAATGTGGGGCTATCACTACAAATGCCAACTATTATACTGTGCTGTAACAGAGTGAATCATTAGTACCTTCCCTGAAAACACAGCACACTCTGTTGTCCAGGTTGCAGTGCAGTGGCCAGGGTGCCCCTAAGTTACAATGACATTCACATGACCTGTGAAAAAATCTATGCTTCATGGAGCTCTAGTTCTCCTTTGTTGTGATTCTCCTCCTCTCTGCTGCTAAATGCTCCAGATTTTTGCAGTATCCTGATATCTTTTTATATATTTTTTCTCCTATCTCTATTCCCAACAAATTTCTCCCATTTCTTAACTTTATTAATTACCAAACTAACTGATCACATGCATAAGATGTGATTTAGAATGTAATGTAATTTTCAGATCTTCTCAGCAATTTTTTTTTTCCTGTTGCAACTCAAATTATCTCTGATAACAAAGGGCTTTTGCTTGCTTTTTTGGTATAATTCTCAATGCTGGAAGTTATGACAAGTCTGATTTCCATACAACTGAAATACTGTAAAACACACTTAGATCATTCAGTCAACAAAAATATGTGCTACATGCTTTCAATGTGAGTGTAACTGGTTGGTGATGGGAATGAATAGAAAAGTCGTAATTCCTACCTTTGAAGGACATAGAATGTGTGGTAACATTCCACATTTTTTTCTGAAAGGTATCTGAAGTAGGAATTTTTATAATAATCCTTGAAACAAAGCTTCTGGACATAAGTGAAGCCAAGATAGAAGAAATGAATTATCATCAGTATACTTCTGACTTTACTACCACTTCCCCTAATTGCCTGTATTTCTCTTGATTTCTTTAATACATTTTTTAGGTTTTCTTGCTACCTTTCTAATCACTCCTTCAATTCCCTAATTTGTTTTTTTTTAATCTTCCTGTATTATTTTATCCTTTTCTGATCTTATTTATTTCCACTGCCTCAACCATTTCTTCCCTGTGGCTAATTCCCAAATCCTTGTAGACAGCTGAGCCTTCTCTTAAGAATCAAGCTTTAGATTTTTAGCTACTCACTGAACATTTACAATGGGCTATATTGCTATAACCAGCAAAAAATATGATATGAAACCCATTTCTTCCCAATTTTCTCCATATCAATAATTTAGGTATATTCATCCATTCAGCAAATATTTATGTGCTAGGTCCTGGACTAGATATTTGGAATAAAACAATGAATGAAAGAGATTCACGTCTCTACCCTCTTAAAAAGCGTCACGGTTGGTTTAAGTTCCATTTTTTTTTTGAACAATATCATCTTGGAACAACACCATTCCTTGTCTCTGTATTTAATTAGTGGTCAAGGCTTTACTTTTATCACAGCTTTTACAGCAGTCCCTTCGTTTTCCTCCCTTCTCCCTTCTTTTCTCTTTCTGTTGACACTACACTAACTCAGCATTATTAACTTATTACAATATTACCCTTTCATATGGAATATTAATGTTACAGAATGGCTTGTCTCTAGTTTTTTTACTCACCTTCCTTACATCCATTCCAGATTAACATTCATAAAGAATCACTTGTGAAAGACTATCCCCTACTTAAAAAAGTACACCATCAACCAAAGGAATAAAAGTCAGATTCAAACCCTCTATAATCTTAATCTAAATTATGTATCCAGTCTCTCATAGTACTACTATTTTTAACACTGGTTTCTAAGCATGCCTTGTTTATCCTTCTTTACTATTTTAAGTAATTTCTTTACCTAAACAAATGTTAGTCAATCTTCAAGTCTTCATATTCATGCATTTCTAGGCCTCAGAGTTTGGCTTAAACTTCACCTCCACTGTAAAGCTTTCCACAGCAACTTCAGCTGTAGCACCTTTTTCTTGAAATACCAAAGCTGTTAGCACTGATAAATTGTTGATGTGCAACACTGAAAAATTCCTGGAGGGCAAGGACTACATCTTCTATTTTTTGTATACAAATCTCAATTTTTTTTTTAGACAGAGTCTCACTCTATCGCCCAGGCTGGAATACAGTGGGACAATCATGGCTCACTGCAGCCTCGAACTCCCCAGGCTTAGGTGATTCTCCTATTTGAACCTCCCAAAAAGCTGTGACTAAAGGTGTGCACCACCGTGCCCAGCTGATTTTTCTATTTTTTGTAGAGGCGGGGTCTCACCATGTTGGCCAGGCTGGTCTTGAACTCCTGGGGTCAAGCGATCCACCCGCCTTGGCCTCCCAAAGTGCTGGGATTATAGGTGGGAGCCACCATGCCTGGCCCAAATCTCAAATTTGATAACCAAGAGCTGAGTAGAATTAGACTAACTTGGGGTATTTAGGTTAGCTGGTTCCCTTTTAAAATAAAAAGCAAAAAACAAAAAAACCCTTGTTTTTTTTTTTTTTTTTTTTTGAGACGGAGTCTCGCTCTGTTGCCCAGGCTGGAGTGCAGTGGCGCAATAATCTCGGCTCACTGCAAGCTCCGCCTCCCGGGTTCACGCCATTCTCCTGCCTCAGCCTCTCCGAGTAGCTGGGACTACAGGCGCCCGCCACCACGCCCGGCTAATTTTTTTTTGTATTTTTAGTAGAGACGGGGTTTCACCGTGGTCTCGATCTCCTGACCTCGCGATCTGCCCGCCTCGGCCTCCCAAAGTGCTGGGATTACAAGCATGAGCCACCGCGCCCGGCCAAAAAAACCCTTGTTTAAAAGAGATCTGGTTGCACTCTGTTGTCCAGGTTGCAGTGCAGTGGCACAATTTAGCTCACTGTAACCTTGAACTCCTTGGCTTGAGCAATCCTCCCACCTCAGTCTCCCCAATAGCTGGGACTACAGACATCCCGCCACTATGCCTGGCTTTTTAAAATGTTCAAGTATTAAGTGATATAGAAGTGACTAATACTAAACAACAACAAAAAATCAAACAAAAATCCAAAAGAGAACTTATCCCAGACAAAAAGAACAGAATTCTAAAACAATTGGTGGAAAACATTAAAAATCAACTAGACATAGGCAATTTATAAACAAAGGAAGGGCACTACTGTAGTGAGCCATATAAATATGTTTACCTTTAAATATGCTGTTTGTCCAATACAAATTGGGTCAAATGGCTGCTTCTCATGGCTCTTGGCTCCAAAAGTTACAGTTCCAGAAAGACTAATTTCCATTGATTTGGGGAACTTCTGGCCTAAAACACAAATATACCAATAAACTATTCTAAATTAAGTAGA
The DNA here is from genome assembly GCF_009828535.3 of Hylobates moloch. Lineage (NCBI taxonomy): Eukaryota > Metazoa > Chordata > Mammalia > Primates > Hylobatidae > Hylobates > Hylobates moloch. The sequence continues at coordinate 48,266,030 of NW_026652291.1, forward strand.
TTCTACAGTAAATTAAAAGAAAAAAACAATAAATAAAACTTGCTCACCAATAATCCAGATCAATAAGCTTTTCTCTCGAAATACTTCGAGCTGGCCAAAACTAGTTTTGTATTCCAAATGTGTAATTGGACCTCTTTAAAGAGAAAAGGATAAAATAGAAAAAGATCACAGATGTAACAGTTTTAAGAGATCTAAGTCAAACTTGGCCACTGTTATTTAATACAAGGACAGCATAAAAGCAGATATGTATTCAAGTTTGCAGAATAGAACAAATAATGAATGTTGAATCTTGAAAAACAACAAGCACACATAAACATTTTTGGTGATGATGTGTATTTCATTATTAATCCTTAAGACAACTATGAAATCATATGAACTGTATTAATAGAGTCACATGGGTTGCTACAATAAGACTATGATTTTACTATATATGTAGATATATTTTGACAAAAAACTATGCTGCAGAATAAATTTAAAAGTAGAATTGGTAATAAAGTAATATTATGATATAATTGGCTGATTCACTAGGTTGTTGATAGTTTGGTTTTTGACCTGTATATGGAAAAATTGCTAGAAATAAATCCGGTAGAAAAATAATCCCTGAGGAAGCTACATTGGCTTAAGTGTATAATTTACTAGTAAGTTTAACTAGAAAGATAAAGGCATATTTAAAGGTAAACAGATTATTTTTATGACTATATCATGAAAATCAGCATTCATTTAAATAAAATAAAATTGTTCAGACCTTAAAAATAAGGTAAAAGGCAAAGACAATTTATTGTGGGGCAGTGGAAATGTATTAAGACAGACAGAAATTATGGCAATATGCATTTTATTCCTACCTATTGTAAAAAGGTATATGGGCTTCACAGAATTCAAAATTATTTTTCACACTTTCATGAAGTTTTAAATTAATGGTTATTCTTAGTTGTACTTCTTCCTCCTTCATTTGATAAAAACCCAAAATTGGTGGGACAGGGACCTAAAAAGAAACATAAATGTCTATATAATTCTCAGGTTAATGGGTCTAAAACACCAAAAGTAACTGAGAAAAGAGTTACTTTTAATGACTTAGAAGTTATTCCAAATTATTTTGATAACAGCGATGATGAATCTATATTCATTATAAGGACAGGGATTCTTCTCTCTTTGTTTTCAGAAATGAGAAAAGTGCTTTACAAAGGTGTACAATGCATTCTTGTTGCTATACTTGCTCATCCAGGCTCCCTGTCTCCATGTTCTCTGACCTGCAGCATAGGGCATGCAGTAGGCATACTTATTACTGCCAACCTGCCCACAGCTCCTGTTGCTCCAATGGAATCCCATGAGTTCTCCAATCCCACTGTTCAGCAGTAACTTACTTGGTTGGTCATCAATAACTGACTGAAGAGGAAACAACTTGCAGGCTGGGGTGAGCCAATCATTTCTGGTATATGTGAAGTAAGACACAGAAAAACTACTCATACGGTGCAGGCCCTACAGCTGTAAGGTCATGTGTAAGCAGAGAAAGCCAGTTGAAAGAGGAGACTGAGAAGCAGAGATGTGACAGACAGGGTGGACCTTGAGTACAGGCTGATATTAATTTTCTGGTTCTAGTCCCAGTAAGAACTGTCTGCTTCTTTTCTTATCCTTAAATGGCAATGAGATTGCCTATTGCATTCTCAAAATAAATTCGCTCTACTTAAGCTAGCTTGAGTAGGTTTTTCTAACCTACTCATTCACAACTAGGACAAGAGAGAAATGGTATAGTAGAAAAGAGGTTTGGGAGTCTGAAAAATTGGGGTTCAAATCCAGGCAGTGCCATTTATCAACTATAGACCTGATGCAAGTCATTTCACTTCTTTGAGACTCTCCTCAGCTGTAAAATGGGGATAATGTCTAATCTAAAGGTTGTTACCAGTACTACAGTACTAGAGAAAATACATGTAAAATACTTAGGACAATGTTTGACACACAAGCAGTTATTCAATAAACAATAAATAGCTATTAATAATAATATATATTTACAATTCAGGTTGCCTGGATGAGGGGTATGTTTATGGTTAAAACCACGACTAAATCATACCAAAATCTATCCCATGACCATGAACTCCTTTTTAGGGAACATTAAAAAAAAACTCAATTATTTTGAAAGCAATTTACAAATAGTTACCGACACCAAAGGTAAGAGGTATCTTATTCAAAGTGAACTTCATCTTTTTTTTTTTTTTTCTTTTTTTTGAGATGGAGTCTCACTGTCACCCAGGCTGGAGTGTGCTGGTGCGATCTTGGCTCACTGCAACCTCCACCACCTGGGTTCATGCGATTCTCCTGCCTCAGCCGCCTGAGTAGGTGGGACTACAGGCGCATGACACCACGCCTGGCTAACTTTTTGTATTTTTAGTAGAGACAAGGTTTCACCATGTTAGCCAGGCTGGCCTTGAACTCCTGACCTCAAGTGATTCACCTGCCTCGGCCTCCCAAACTGCTGGGATTACAGGCATGAGCCACTGTGCCCTGCCTAAATCTTCATCTTCAATTATCAATTATTGTCTGATAAACAGAACTTTTTCTAAGTTCTCATACCAAGTGTATGAATTATTTACTTATCAATAGTATTTATGAATATAAAGATCAGCAAACTCTCAACTATTCTAGGGTTGTTTACCTGGGAAGTGTAGTAGCATAAGTTGAATGACTCTAAAGGTGGAGTGAATGGAAATTTGTAAGGCCCACTAAATGCAGAGTCATCCATTGCATCAATACTACTAGAAGTCAGAATTGCAGAGTCAAGAGAAGTTACACAAGGATGAACTAGAATATCCTGAAGTGGAGATCCATTGGTGGGGAGACTCAAGCTGATGGTAACATTTGGCATGATTCCTTCCAAATCACACTGAAATGCAAACAGAAAGATTATCACCAAAATCTCAGAAGCAAATGTCTGTTTGAGGCTTTTCAAAATTTATCAGTCATTTTCCCCAATTAACTCACTTTTCTCTAGGTATTGTTCTCTTTGCTTTCTGTGTTCATATTAATGGTTTTATCATGTTCTTAGACACCCAAGCCAGAGACCAGCAGAGCCCTCATAGACTCCATTGCTTATCTCTAAAGCTCTTACAAAGACAATTTAAATCTGCTGAATTTTCTCCATTCCTGTTGAAACACATTGATATGGGCCCTTACAATTTCTGCCACAGCCCTCTAAATATTTCTGGACTTGCTTTCCTCTAATCAGTCCTCTAATCCTCCATCAATGCCAGAGCTATCTTAATGAAACATAATTTTTATTATATTTTTTCCACTCTGAAATTCTTTCAGTGAATTCTCTACTACCTGTAAAGCCTTTCATTGTTTGACTCTCATCTACCTCCTTTTTATTTTCCTTCAAGTTCTGGGGTACATGTGCAGGATGTGCAGGTTTGTTAAGATAGGTAAACGTGTGCCATGGTGTTTTGCTGCACAGATCATCCCATCACCTAGGTATTAAGCCCAGCATCCATTTGCTATTCTTCCTGATGCTCTCCCTCCCCTAAGCCCCACAACTGACAGGCCCCAGTGTTGTTGTTCCCCCCTTGTGGCCATGCGGTCTCATCATTCAGCTCCCACTTACAAGCGACAACATGAGGTGTTTGGTTTTCTTTTCCAGCATTAGTTTGCTGAGAATAATGATTTCCAACTCCATCTACGTCCATGCAAAGGACATGATCTCATTCCTTTTTATGGCTGCACGGTATTCCATGGTGTATATGTACCACATTTTCTTTATTCTATCATTGATAGGCACTTATGTTGATTCCATGTCTTTACTATTGTGAATAGTGCTGCAATGAACATACATGTGTATGTATCTTTATAGCAGAATGATTTGTATTTCTTTGGGTATATACCCAATAATGGAATAGCTGGGTCAAATGGTATTTCTGCCCCAATGTCTTTGAGGAATCGCCACAGTTCCACAATGGTTAAACTAATTTACACCCTCACCAACACTGTAGAAGTGTTCCCTTTTCTCTGCAATCTTGCCAGCACCTGTTGTTTTTTAACTTTTTAATAATAGCCATTCTGACTGGCATTGGATGGTATCTCATTTGATTTGCATTTCTCTAATGATCAGTGATGTTGAGCTTTTTATCATTGTTTGTTGGCTGCATGTATGTCTTCTTTTGGGAAGGGTCTGTACATGCCTTTTGCCCACTTTTTAATGGGGTTGTTTTTCTTCATCTACCTCCTCAATAATTTTCTACCCTGCAACTTACACGTAGTCATACTGGATTCTTGCATTTCCCTAAATAAATCATACTCTTATACCTCCAAATGCACCTTTGCATGTGCTATTCCTTCCAGCTGCAATGTTCTTTTCTCCCCGTAAATGCTTTCATTCTTCATATCTTAGCTCATTTGATGCTCTGTGTGAAGCCTTACATTCTGTATCACCTCTACAGCCTACCTTTGCTATGTAGAGAAGCCCAGGATCTTCTTCCCTATGTAGTCTGGGTTAGTTTGCCAATGAGAGGTACTCATGAGAGATTCACAAGGGAAAAGAAAAAAGGAAGTAATTTTTCTTGAAAGTTCTTTGAAGCCAGATAGGACAGCTTCTCAAACCTGTCCTTGAGCTCCTACTTTAAGGCCAAAGTGGCCAGATGCTGCACTTCTGCGGAACTTTCCTTGAATTTCCACTGTGAGGTCATAACAGACAGACATGGCAGTTTCTCAGACTTCTTTGTGAACTTCTGATTTGTCTATCTCCTCTATTCTCCAGACTGAAGTCTTTAGTGACTATTTCTGAAAGGCTACAGCTAGAGGATCAAAGACTTAATTCCTCAGTACTTCTTGAATAAGCCCTAATTTCTATATGAAACATCTTTACTCCCATAAATCTTATAGTGGCTTCTTCTGGCCCAACCAGACTGATATACTTTACTTGTGTTTGTGTAGGTAGTCAGGTACCTCTATCGTGAAATTCACCTCTATTAAAGCCTGGATCAAACTGACCAACTGAGTCCCATAAGAATTATTGGTATCTTCTGTTTCACCAGAAATATTTTAAGAGTTAGTGAACTCTTAAAGCATAACACTTAGCTCCTAATGCACCATCATATATTAGATTGCACCATGCATTAACTGTCCACTATCTACAGGTATCTGGTCCATTTCTCTTTTCAAGCTTTAAATTCTTTGAAAGCAAGAATCGTTACATTTTTGTTAGTTATCTCTAGTGCCTGACACATTTCTATGCATAGAAAACAATAATAAAAAACGTTTGCTGAGTGGCTGTCTTTTTCTAATTATAAACCAACTTTTGTTTTCAATTTCTAATATGAAATGTTTCACTTTTAATGTTTTATCTACTATTTGACAGGTGTGGAAATTCATTATGTATCTGCTATACAATGTAAGTACTTAGAGAGCAGGCAGGCATTATGAAGAGTACTATATACAATTAGTGCCTTTATAAGGTCTGTCAGTGACAATTACAATAATGTCAGTCATGTTAAAAATAAATATGCCAAATAATCTTACTTTAAAACTTAAAAAAATATTTTAGGGTTTCAACTTTTAAACCATCTGCTATTTTCTATATGTGAACTAATAAGAATAAATGAAAAGTAGTTTTGTTTTTGATATTTATGGAGACAAAATAACCAAACATCAATAGTAAGTACCATTAAAATTTAATAATATTCAGTTTATACTTAGTAAATTAATCTCTTAACATTCGTAAAGGGTCAGAGAAACATCAACCATCATGGAACCCGCCGATGAATCTACCTGGGCACTTAAAATGCCGGATCATCAGTTATTTACCATAGGATGAGAACATCCATTCTAGAAGGAATTGGTGTACTACCTTTAAACCAATCTGGCATATGTAAACCCAACTTTAGAAGTAAAAGTTATTAAAAAAAAAAAAGGCACCTAAGAGTTTATCTCATTTTAAAAATGAGAAAAGATTCACAAAATTGTGTAACTTTCTAAAGACATACAGAAAATTAGCGGTAGAGTGAGGTCTAGAACTTTGGACCACTGGCCTTTGGCTCTGGTTTTCTACCAGAGTAGGACAAAATGAAGATGATTATTTCCATTTACAATGGGCTTCACAATAAAATTCCTTTAAACAGTAAGTTTCTGAAGTACTTAAAGAATGTTTGGCTAACAGTTATACTATGTACATACAACCTTAAAGAAACATTTAGTATGTAGGTTAAGGTATACCCCCATTTTTTTTCCCCTTAAAAACATTTTTTAAATAAGGAAGTTGTCCATCATGATAATCTGTATCAGGACTAAGAGTAGGAACCAATCTGAAATTCTCCTAAGAGTAAACTGGAGTCAGCCTATCAATGAACAGAGACATTAAATGCCATGATATTAATTACCATTATATCATAAATAACATATTCCCTGTTTATTGCTACAGAATGAAAAAAAAACAGAATTGGTGAATTTTTCTATTTTCTTTTTTTTACGACAGAGTATAGCTCTGTCACCCAGGCTAGAGTGCAGTGGCATGATCTTGGCTCACTACAGCCTCTGCCCAGGTTCAAACAAGTCTCATGCCTCAGCCTGCTGAATAGCTGGGATTACAGGCATGCTCCATCATGCCTGGCTAATTTTTGTATTTTTAGTAGAGATGGGGTTTCACCATGTTGGCCACGCTGGTCTCAAACTCCTGACCTCAAGTGATTCGCCTGCCTTAGCTTCCCAAAGTGCTGGGATTATAGGAGTGAGCCACTGCACCAGGGCGTATTTTTCTATTTTCATTTCATTGAACTTATGAGAAAAAAGATTCAACTACTTTGAAACTTAAGAATGACATAAACCATGAACACCTCAATTTTGAAGCCATTTACAATAGTTATTTCTAATAAAGTGAGTAACTGGAGTGTATTTTTGACCATGATAGATATGAGTTTAAAATAGACTCAAAAACTTTTAGGTAACTTTAATGTTACCTAAAACAGGATAAAAAAAAAGACAGACCCAATTTTTCTGTCAGGACTGTTCTAATTCTCTGCTCTTGAACTCTAGTTTTATCTATAAGATTTATACATAGCCACACAACATTAAATTTGACATATAAAAAGTATACGTAACTGCAGGGAATAAAGGAAGGTAGAAAAACAAAGAAATGAGAATACTATTAATATAAACTTGTAGGAAGTTTACCTGGAGGATTTTATTTTCGATCATTATTCAACATGGCATTAATCGCTGCTAACTGTATTCTTATTTCTGTTGTCTTTTCCTATTTTCTATTTCTACAGAGAACCCAATATTAACCTAACGACTTGTTTCAGTAAGAGCCCTTCAACATGATTTTAGATATGTCAGAGATGTCAATTTCACCCCTCTAAAGAAAATGGAAAATAGGAGTGGTGACTTTAAAATATGTTCTGAAGTTATTTGACATTACTCTTTTCATAGGTGGAGCCTAATTCCACGCCCTTTGAATATGGACCACTTAGTGACTTGCTTCTAATAAACAGAAAGTAGTAGAAGTGTAACCTCCCAGGCTAGGTAATAAAAATAATCGCTTCTGCCTGCCTGTCTGTCTGTCTCTCTCCTCTCTCTCTCTCTCTCTCTCACAGATCATCTGGTCTGAGGGAAGCCAGTCACCAAGTGTGAGGACACTTAAACAGCCAGTTGAGAAGTCCATGTGGAAAGGAACTAAGGCCTTCCTCCAATAACTAGGACCAACTTGTTAGCCATGTGAGTGAGTCATCTTGCAAGTAGATCTTCCAGCCTCAGTCAGACCTTCAGATGACTATAGCCTCAACTGAAAACTTGACTGCAACTTCATAAGTGATTCTACCCTGAAAGTTCCCAGCTAAGCTAATCCCCACAGAAACTATGAAAATAGTAAATGTCTATTCTGGGGACAATGAGACAATTCTTTACACAGCCACAGATAACCAATATAATTGGTAAGGAATGCAAAAAGATAACATAAAATTTTATGTGACTCTCCCATTTAACAACTGCTGCTTAAGATGAAAATAAAAAATGCTATTTAAAATACAACTAGCAAATTTAACGTTTCTCCATATGTTAAATAAAACGATAAAGCAAATACCAGAGAAAAATCTCACCTTGCAAGTCACTGTTCCAACAACTTGCCATGTATCCGCCACACCCTGTTTATCATATTGCATGGATTTTACCTTTTCAGTGATAGAAATAGAAACTTGTGGTTTTCCTTTGTACGTTCCAGTTTTCCAAGCTGGCTGTTTTTGTGGCTGAGTCACAGATGCAAAGTTGGTATTATCTAATGAATTCTGTAAGTTGGCATCTAATAAAGTACCAAATGGACAAGCCTGCAGAAGCAAGTCAGGCAACTGGCTCAATTTTGTATTTAGCTCAGAGTCATTTTTTTGACCTGAATAAAGAAAATCCTGTATCCCAAAAAGAAATTCAAAGCCTTGTGAAACTCCACTAACACTAATTAATGGCGGTCGAGGTGACAGAGTTTGTTCAACCAGTGGAACACAGGCATATATCATGTCGTTCTTCAGAAAAGCAACAACTGGCCAGAGTTCTTCACCTCCTATCAGGAGTCCATAAACGGATGTTTTATTGATGCGTGAACAGCTATCACGACTCTGAACAAAGTCTTTATCATCATCCAATAATCTAAGTTCAAAGAGCAGTGCTTTAAGAAAGGGACCGTCTTCGGGAACAGGCACATAACTTGCTCCATTGAAGACTCTGGCTCGTTTTTCAACAGTTGGATACCGTCTGCATTACGGAAACAGAAACATTATCAAGTAAAATCAAGATGAAAGAATTTTTTTTAAAACTCCCAAATATAAGGCAAACAGTAATAACAATAAAATACACAAGAAACAAATATATACACACATCCACAAAAGCCAACAACCAAAAAATTATAATGCCCATTAAGTTACTCTTAGAGTGCCTGTTTCATATTTGGTATATAATCTGTTACTGAAAATGCTTAATTCAACTTAGTTATTTAGTTCAGGTAGAGTACATGATTCTAATTCAAAATCCTTGTCTCTCAGCCACTCAGATACCATCTTGGTCAGCAAGGAGTATATACCTGAACCGTTTTAGGCATCTATAAGAATTTTTTTTCTTCTGATTCTATCTTAGTAGCTAGAATAGGACTAACAAAGTGGTTCAATTTAACCCTCCACAATTTTGGATTCATTAGTTGAGATGGTACAATTTTAAAAGGAATGTTCTATTCTACTTAACCTATAGTGAATGACAGGTACCCTGAGTCTTCTTGCCAATCCCTACAAAAACATGGAAGATCATTTTAGTAATAATGGTTTATCTCTATGGCCCTGGAAGATACTTTTAGGTAATAAAAAAGAATAAAATCAGAATGTTTTTGCATATTCTGAGTTGAACCGTAAGCAGTTACTAATTTATCTTTTCTTTGCTTGGAAACAGAAGATGCTTTTGCTTATTTACAGAAATCTGTTATATCACAGTTTCTCAGTTCCAAAATACGTACTTTCCCTCATTCCTTCTGCCTCCACTCCAAAGTCCAGAACAATGTCATTTATCAGCTGTTAACTTTTGAGTAAATCACTTAACTTCCCTTTGCCTATTTTCTTGCTTGTAAATAAAGGGGTGGCAACAAATCAGCAGTTTTTACCAAGAGTCAAAAACACACCTGGCTAAAACAGTTTATTAAAAAATATTGATGTTTACTAATATTTTAAATAAATATAAGAAGGTATTCAAAGTTATCCATATGTAGGTTGGGTGCAATGGCTAATCCAGCACTTTGGGAAGCTGAGGTGGGTAGATCACTTGAGGGCAGGAATTTGAGACCAGCCTGGCCAACATAGTGAAACCCTGTCTTTACTAAAAATACACAAATTAGCTGGTTGTGGTGGTGCATGCCTGTGATCGGCTACTGGGGAGGCTGAGGCAGGAGAATCTTGAACCCAGGAAGTGGAGGTTGCAGTGAGCTGAGCCGAGATCGTGCCACTGCACTCCAGCCTGGGCAACAGAGTGAGACTCCATCTCAGAAAACAAACAAACAAACAAACAAAAAACACCAACCAACCAACCAAGCAAACAAACAAAAAACCCAAAAGCAGTTACCCATGTGTAGGTAAATCTCACCTACATTCTGATGCATTTTCTTGATTGAGAAAGGGGAAGAATCAGGTAGCACACCAGTAATGGCATGGCATAGCAGGTAAATGCCATTTATTTCTCTAAATCTCTGTATATGAATAGTAGAGACCTCTGGACTAAAATCTAGTCCAATCTCTTATTAGCTAGTTTTCTAGAGGATAATTAAAGTTCTTAAGTATAAAAATTTTACAATTGACTGTGAAGATAAGTTAATCTGGGACCTTACACAACACCCCAATGTGTTCAATAAATATTTGGTTGGATGACTCAACCTATCATTTCTAATTTATTATATGCTTTTTCTAAAACAGGATTCAAGGCTTAAATGGGCCTACAACTATGGGATATGATACCGACCCAAGCCAGATGTAAGCTGATGCTATTATTATCTGGAAAGGAAACCTTTAAACCAGAATCTTAACCAAGTTCTGTTACAGGAAATAAGTACTTAGATAGAGAAAACATCATTTGCCTTCTTAAATCTTAAATGTTGGCCACTTATTGACACTATTATAAAGTGTCAGTGCTATCTATGTAGCTCTAACGCCTCCCCCAAGAGGTTAGAAAACTGAAAATACAATAAAATTTAACTAAGTCATTCAATGATACAGAATTAAATTATTTGAACCCAACTTGCTACCTCCATAAATGTGTTGAAAAGCCTATCCAAACATATCTGACTTTTTATTCTGAAATAATATCCTGAGCACAGTGAAAAAACATTCTGAAAAGTAGGATTTAAGAAACTTACTTTCTTAAGCAGTAAAAAGTTCACCTCTATGACATATTAAGATAAGCTACAAAGCAACAGATACGGTATTGGTACAAGAAAGACAAAGTACTAGAACTGAGACAGACCAACATTTATATGAGGGGACACAACTAACACTACCAGTAGCCTCACAAATTAATGAAGACATGACATACTGCTTAAAAGATGATGTCAGAAAAACTGTCACACAGTATAGAGAAAAACGAAATGGGATGCCTACTTAACATCATATCTGAAGATGGACTACATATGGGTTAAAGACCTAAATGTAACAGATGAAATTATAAAGAGAAGATAATGTAGGAAGATATTTTTGGGAAATATGGGTAAGAAAAAACTTCAACAAATTCCCAAAAGCAATTAACTACTTTGATTGCATCAAAATTAGTGATTTCTGTTTAACCAAGGGAAACATAAAGTTAATTGACAATGGTAAATTAAAGAAAATATCTATACTATCTAAAAATGACATAGGACTAATACCAAGAATACAAAACAAACTCCTACAAATTCAAAGGAAAAAATAACTTTGAAAGAAAAAAAGGACAAGACATGTACAGGCAATTCACAGTAGAGGAAACTTAAAGGACTAACAATAATTGCTACATACAGAAATGCAAACGAAAATAAGATGTTCTTTATTGGCAAAAATTAAATGTTAGGAAAGAATGGAGATACGGGAACCCCTTCTTGCTGCTAGTGAGTGTGTAGGTGGGTGAAAGCATTCTGTGGAGCAGATTATTTGGCAGTCTTTAGTCAAAATCGGCATAGGCATGGACAGATTCGAGGATGCATACTTTGGCAGTGTTCTTTGGAGGCAAATTTGGGAGAGGTCATCACTAGGTAAAGTGGATAGATAAATGTGCAGGATGTGAACCATGGAGTACTACAGAGCAAGAAGAAACAATGGCCTAGATTTGCACTGTCCAACATAGTAGAACTACCCACATGTGGCTATTTAAACTTAAATAAAAATTAACATTACCCAAAATTAACAACTGAGTTCCTCAGTTATGCTAGCTGCAGCTCAAAAGCTCAATAGGTACTTGTGGCTAGTGGCTACAGTATTAGCCAGTACAGATTAAAAACATTTCTCCTTTCCATCATCATAGAGAATTCTATTGGACATGCTGCCTTAGATGAACACAAAGTATCATGGATGTTTCTTTAAAATAGTGCTGAGAAATTTGACAAATGTAACATTAGGAAGTGAAGTCCAAAGCACACTTAACTATGTAATTTGAAAAATGCATACAATGAAAAAGAGTAACATCGAAGATGTAAGAGTTACCTGTCAGTGGGAGGGGAACGGCAGTTAGAAATAGGTAACCAAAGGGAATATAAGTAAAATGAGAGATACTTTGTATGGACTGATGCGCCCGGTAAACCACGTACTAAAGAATATTACTAATCTCCTGTATTTGAGGTCCAATAACAAATGTTGGGGTTAGTGTCAGCCAGAAATCCTGGGGGGAAATGGTAAACTCCAATTCTGATGCCCTCAGGAACAAAAACTAGGTTGCAAAGAAGGAATTTTTCATATCCCCATTGCCAACCAATTTTCATTTAAAATTACAATCTTTTTTTCTGCCTCAATCTCAATTCTACTGTGGTACTACTTCACTATAAGCTTTCTTCAGGGAAGAACGAATTGTGACAAAAAAGAACTATCAATGGCCAGAGAATAAAAGGTGAAATAGACCCACTCGATTGCCACCAACATTTTACAATCAGTTACTGTACAATTCTCTTAACAGAGCTATTTTGATTACACAAGGCAAATTCTAAAAGTGGGACCAGATCAACTTAACACAATATATGAAAAAGTGAATAAATTCTTTTGTGTTTCTATTTTCTTCAACAATTAGGAACTGTAAACTGATGATTTCTATCAATGACACATATTAACAAGATAAAAATAAAAGCCTGAGCCGGGTGCGGTGGCTCACGCCTGTAATCCCAGCACTTTGGAAGCCAAGGCGGGCGGATCACGAGGTCAGGAGATCAAGACCATCCTGGCTAACACGATGAAACCCCGTCTCTACTAAAAATACAAAAAATTAGCCGGGCGTGGTGGCGGGCGCCTGCAGTCCCAGCAACTCGGGAGGCTGAGGCAGGAGAATGCCGTGAACCCGGGAGGCGGAGCTTGCAGTGAGCGGAGATCGCGCCACTGCACTCCAGCCTGGGGGACACAGCGAGACTCCGTCTCAAAAAAATAAAAATAAAAAATAGAAGTCTGATATAACTTAGCATGGATTTTTCCGTAGAATACATTAAAATGTTCTTGAACGATTTTGTCAATGCATGTTGAAAAATCTGAAACATGTTTAGTGCTCAGTAAATTTTTTACCTTTCCCTTAGTCATCTCCATTTTAATCCTAAGCAGACGAAGGTCATTTTAAAATACAATACTAACAGAAAACATATACCCTAATACTTAATATGTACGAGTCATCAACTCAATTCTCACAACACTGTAAGGTAGGACTATTAAAATCTCCATTTAACAGACGAAACAGGTCTGTTAACTGGCTAGCCCAAGGTCACGCAGCTATTCGTGGCAAACCTGGGCCACGAAGCACCACAAAACTATGCTACTTCATCGATCTTCTGATCCATCATCCCTGAGGATTCAGATTTGCATTTACCTGGAGAATCTCACAGTGCCACAAAGTGGAGTTCCCGGTTCGTGGCTTATGAGCCACACTGCCCGCTGCGCCATGGTAAGTCAGTAAAGCATTAGCTCATCTCATAATTAAGGTCGCCACCAAGGAACAGCGCAGACCGGCTTTCTCAGACGGACTCTTACCAGAAGCCCCGAGGCTCATCCTGCGCCACATGCCGGTCGCGCCCAGCAGAGAGGTTAGCTTCTTTAGGTGAGGTGACTAACACTTTTGAGTCGCTCTAGGCCAACACACACCACAAAAAGTTCTAAGAACCCCAACCTATAACCTTGAGAAATTTACCTATCCCCCTGCAACTCCGGTACTTTCTTCCTCTAAATTCCACTTCCGGAATGGTGGCCCGCCAGGATCAAAGTTCCTCAACACAGCGTCCAGCGTTTTTTCGGTTCGTCCGCCGCTCGTTTTCTTCGCTCCCCCCTCCCGACAACCTCCCTGGCGCGCGCAGTTCCACTTCCGGCGTATGAGGCGGTGACAATGGGAGCAGCGCGGGCGGCGCCAGGAGGCAGCTGACAGGCGTTGGCGGCTTCGCTTCATGGCCGCTCTCCCGCCCCGCCTGGGATCTGTGGGGAGTTGGGGAGCCCGTGGCGGCCCGGAGCCGGAGCTAGCGAGCCGAACGGAGACCTGTGCGCCGCGCCTCTGAGGCGCAGCATGTGAAGCGGAGACGGCATCCAGTGCGGGGCGAGCCTCTCAGCCGGCCGGGATGGCTACCACGGCCGAGCTCTTCGAGGTGGGCCCTGGCGGCTCTACAGGGAGGGGCAGGCCCGGGGTTTGCAGGCAGCTGGGTGGGCGGGCCGAGGAGCGGGCGTTTGCTGGCTGCACAGGAGGAGCCCTCGGGAGAGAGGTGCGAAACTGAAGGGTTGGGGTAGCAGCTCCGTGTCAGCGCGGGCGGAGCGTGAAATGGGGGAGGGGTGCTTGGGGCCGAGGTGGGCTGGGCGGCCGGTCGGCAGAGAGGGGAAGCCGGGTGTCCGAAGGGAGGAGGGTTGCTTTTGTCTGTGGGGGCAAGAGGGGGAGTCTGGAAGGTTCGGGTGTTGGAAGATGTCTATTCCGGATGAGTAGTGGGAAGGGCTGACTCAGGACGAGGAAAGAGAGCCAGGAGCCTCAGGTTGGGCGAGTCTTGTCGCTGGGATCCTCGCGGGAATAATAGGAGGAAGCCGCTTGAGATCGGGACTCTTGGGGGCTTCTCGTTTTGAATAATTATTCCATTAGTAAGGTTGCAGGTGGCATTCATAGGCCTGCCAGTTTAACCTTACATTTGAAAGGCTGGGACAATTTTTTTTTTTTTTTTTGGACAATAAAGGCCTACTTACCTCTTTCGACTGAAGGGAGGCAAAATTCAAGTGAACACTTTATTTCATGTAATGCATAATAATACACTTGAGGCATTTACGTGTATTATAAAACCAAAATGAAGACTATAAAACTAAAACGAACACTTCGTTTCATATATATAATGCACCTTAAGTGTATTATATGCATTTACGCGTATTATAAAATCACCTAACTGCAAGCTAGAGAATCCTTAATACGTAATAGTGAGAATACTAATGTCTTTCCTCTAGCGTTTTCAATATCTAAACCTTAAAATTTAATTTCGTGAAGTCCGCTGTAAGAAGCTGTGATAAAAGTTTGAGATAATAGAATAGGAAAACTCTAATTGGACTACAAAACAATGAAACGTATAAAGCATCTCTTTGTGTGAAAGAAATGAAAACAGATAAGAAAAAGGAAAGACCCCTTTTTTGTGTGTGTGCTTGTGTTTCACATTGAGTAACTAAAGTGTAATAATTGAGAAGACTGTAATCCACAATAGGGAACTTCTCCATAAGTGAAAATGGTGTCCTTTTTCTGCCTAAGATTCAGCAGTTTTTGTGGCTTACAATTTGAATGTCACAGTTTTAATAACAAATGGAAATTTACATTTGTTATTGTTACTGTATTTTGCATATCAGTCAGCTTTTGGATAGATAATGCTTTTTTGAGAGGAGTAATATATGTTATTGTTATAATTTGTAGTAAGACAGTAATTTGTGAATGAAGGATTGTAATTACAAGAAAGACTTCAGAGATATTGTATTTTCTCAGTTATGGGTTGGGAGATATGCTACTACATTAATTTCTGTAATTCCAAAATTGTGCCGTCTGTTTATTGACACAAGAACGGGGAGACATTTTTCCTGCTAGGAACTTTTACTGTGTCCCTAGGTACTAAGTAGTGCTGTGGTTCCTTGTTTTATTTTTCACATCTTAAAAAGGGAGAACACGATGAAGTTCTATGAGATCTTTAATTAACATATTTGCTGACAAACCAGTTCTTAACCGAAAACTGTTATATATGTTGTCATACAGTTCATAAGACATTATCCTTTGAGTCAGTCCTGCTTGACGGTTCCAGTTGTACCTTGGACCATCTTAAGTATATTTTTATTTAAATGTTTGACCACATGATTTCAGTAACTTATTTGGAAATACGTTTGATTTTTTTTTTTTTCCCTTCTCCCTAGCGGGGAAGGGGAGGAGATGGGGAAATATATATTTTGCTTTCTGGGGTCCTGCCATTAGGTTAAGTAGTTAAACCAGATTAAGATTTACGTAATTTAGTGACTTTAATTATATGGTAACCAGTAAGATTCAATGGTAATAGAGACAGTAGCCCTTAGACTACCCTTAGGCCAGAGGGTTTTTAGAACAAATTTAAACATATTTATAGATCTTAAAATTTATGTGACTTTTTTTCTTGACTATATGTAGCTTGTTGCTTCGTCAAAATTAAAAGCATAATAGTTACAATTAAGTTTTAATAGTTATAATTAAGAAGTGCATTGATCTTTTCTTGTACTGCTATGAATCCAGCCCTATAGTGGATTCTACTCTTGAGTAAGTTTTCATCCCCAAGTGAAAAGTTGATCTCTTGGCCTTGGAGGGAGGAGGAAAAAAAAAATCCTGTCACTGCTCAGTTTCCTGTAGCTACTGCCATAGCATCTAGGTAGTAGTACAAGTCACAGGAAGCATCTTTTTCTCCTGCTTCCCTTTCTTAGTCCCAGCTGGAGAACTGTGGAAAACAGAAGGCAGGATGTAGTCAAGGATGTTTGGTTTTTATGCATCCTGATTTTCATGCACTATTAAATAGAATTATGCTTTCACTTTTCATCCTAAGAGAAGTTAAATGAAAACAAAATTAAGCTTTTGAATCCATGAAATTTCATTATATTATCTCTGCTTCTTTTAAAATCTTATTGGTCCCATGACTCTTAATGGAAACAACTTCATATAACAAAATAAAACTGTAATATATTTCCTCAGGTGACCGAAATGATTTAGTAGTAGATGATTTGGCTATTGTAATAGTGTATATCCTGGAAGTTTCTCGGAATACCTTCTTAGTTTCAACTTTTGTTGACAGATCTTTCTGTAAAGAAAGTGTTTTTAAATCTCCTCAGGATAGACATTCTGAATAAGGATTCTTATGTGGTGTAGATAAATTGTATCTTCTACATATACGAAGTGGCTGGGCTCAGAAATTCCTTTCTAAATTTTCTTTTCTTTGTTTTTGAGACAAGGTCTTTCTCTGTCGTGCAGGCTGGGGTGCAGTTGGGTAATCACTGCTCACTGCAGCCTCTACCCTCCAGGCACAATCCATCCGCCCACCTTAGCCTTCAGAGTAGCTGGGACTAGAGGTGCCTGCCACCACGCCCAGCTAATTTTTAAAAATTTTTTGCAGAAACAAGGTTTCACCATGTTGCCCAGGCTGGTCTTGGTCTCCTGGGCTTAAGCAGTCTGCCCACCTTGGCCCCCGAAGGTGCTGGGATTACAGGTGTGAGCCACCGTGCCCCACCAGAAGTTCTTTTTATGTTGTTGCAAATATTCCTGTCTCCTTTTATTGTACTACTGAGGACATTCTTTTCTCATTTGCTTATTTTTTTCCCCCATAATTCTTCAAGAGTCTTCCCTTTTCTCTGTTTAGGCTACCATTATGGGAGAGTTCTTGGTTAGTAACTAGGGTTAATTATTCGTTCATTCTACAAATATTTGTTGAGTACCTATTAAGTTGAAGATAAAGTTCTGAAATTAACGAGGCTGCATGTCTCAAAGGGCATGCCATAGAAATATTAATCCTACGAGATGTGTCGCAAAAAAACTAAAAGGGTTCAGTGGCCAAATAAGTTATGGAAATGAGCATAGTCTGTCGTTGGAGATTTGCAGTATACCTTAATATGTTAAAGATGATGATAAGTCCATTTCCCAAACTTTTTTCACCATGAGACTGTTTTCTTTCTTTTTTTAAGAGACTTTTATTTTCTACTGCTTGTTAACTTAATTTTGTGAATTACAAGGTACATGTTTTGGAAAATATTGAATTAAGTGTAGAACCTGTCCTTATCAAATAGAGGGAGAGAAGGTAGATACATGATACTATACTCTTAAAAATAAGGTTATAAATGGTTTCAAAGAGGTCTAGGTGTGCCATAGGTATTGAGAGGATGGGAAGATTACCTCTAGAAGAAAGAAAGGATTAGAAGGTGGCATTTGAATTATCTACAGAGGGTAAATTAGATTTGAGTTTGTGGAACTGGGAGGAGGGACTTTTCAGTAAAGCAGACTATAAAAGCTAAGACATAAAGGGAGGGTTGTAGGCCCTGGAGATAAGGGGAACATTCATTTTGGCTGGAGTATAGCACACATAAAGAGGAGGAGTGGCATGTAAGGTAAATTGGGGTTTAATTTTGGAAAAATTCATTTTTTTTTCTTTCTGTAAATGTAGATTACTTGATAATAGTGCTTGAGGTCAGGTAATTTGGCTATGATAGCAGTGGCTGTTTGACTTCCAAATTAGAGTATGAATATTGAAGAACACATTTTCCCACATTTATTTGTCTCTTAATTTTTCAAGCTAAATTACAAAAGCTATTTAAACAGACTTGTTGAAAATGATGTCTCTTGTTTAATTAGCTAGCCACGTATATACTAATGAACATGAGATACACAAGTAAGGAGCATCCCATTACTGTCAAGGTGCTGAAATGCTATTTATTTTAACCATATTAGTTGTTAAGTGTTTATAGACCTTGGCTACCAATTGTAGTATCATGTATATGATAAAATGTATTCATTCTGCAAACATTGAATGAATGTGTAGGCCAGACATTATTCCAGGTACTAGAGTTAAAAGATGTTGAGTTAAGCATCTGGTTGAGGAAGACAGACATGTTAATACATTAATACAGTGCAGTGGGAGTATAGAATCTTTTCCAGGGATTGTTAGGAAAGGTTTCATTTAGTAATGGCATATAGAAATTGGATGTTGATGGATAAGTAGAGATTTTTCAAACAGGAGGAGGGCATTCCAAGGCAGAGACACAAGATGACTCCAGTTTGTTGTTAAGGTGAGGCAGCTGAGAAGAGTTAGGATGTGTATGTGCATATTTAAAAATAGCGAGTGGTGGCAAGGCATTGAGACTATAGGAGTTCGAGGGCAGTTTTCTCGTTTTTTTGCTTTTTGTTTTTTTTTTGTTTTTTTTTGAGAAGGAGTCTAGCTCTGTTGCCCAGGCTGGAGTGCAGTGGCATAATCTCGGCTCACTGTAACCTCTGCCTCCGGTTTCAAGCGATTCTCCTACCTCAGCCTCCTCGGTAGCTGGGATTATAGGCGCCCGCCACCATGCCTGGCTATTTTTTAAATTTTTAGTAGAGATGGGCTTTCACTGTGTTGGCCAGGCTGGTCTCGAACTCCTGACCTCATGATCAACCCGCCTCGGCCTCCCAAAGTGCTGGGATTAAAAGCATGAGCCACCGTGCCTGGCCAGTTTTTTTGTTTTTTTGAGACAGGGTTTTGCTCTGTCACCCAGGCTGGAGTGCAGTAGTGTAATCACAGCTCACTGCAGTGTCGACCTCCTAGGCTCAAGCGATCCTCCCACCTCAGCCTCCCGAGTAGCTGGGACTACAGGCATGTGCCACCATGCCTGGCTAATTTTTTATTTTTTGTAGGGATGGGGTATCACTGTATTGCCCAGGCTAGTCTCGAACTCCAGGACACAAGTAATCCTCCCACTTCGGGCCTCCCAAGGTGCTGGGATTACAGGCATGAGCCACTGGGCCCAGCCTGGGGGAAGTTTTAAGAAGGCTTTTTATAGATCATGCAAGAGGGCTGACCTTACTTTTTTTGGGTAAGGGTCAGGGAGACAGACAATTTTAATGTTAGTGTGAAGAATGGCCTTCGATGGGGGAAGTTACCTGGGAAAATAGGGATCATGGGCAACCTGACATAGTTCTTGTCATTTGGTAAGTGTTCCAGAATTATCTATTGACTGATAATCTAGCCAGATGAAATTCTAACCTAATTCAATGCTGACAGAGAAGAAATTTGAAAAGAATTTTGGAGGAAGAATTAAAAGAATTTGATTACTGAGGAGTTAAAATTCCAAATTTGTAAACTTTGAAAAGTTGGTGGTTGGTGATTCATTAACTGTGACAGAGAAAATTGGAAAGACCCTTGCAGGGAGAAAAAATAATATATTCATTAAATATATGTATATATATATAAATGTGTGTATATATATGTAAATGTGTATATATATGAATGTGTATATGTGTATATATATACACACACACACACACACACACGCACACATGCATACATATATATTTACACTTTGAGTTTTTAAGTGAGACATCCTGGTAAAGAAGTCCACAAGGCAAATGGAAATATAAATTAGTAACTCAGAAAGAGATCACAGTTAGACATCGCAGTTTAGGGAGTATCACTTTATATGGGTGTTAAGTTAGCCAGGAGGTGGATGACATCTCTCAGCTCTGCCCCTTACTAGTTGTGTGATCTTGGCAAGTTACCCAACCTCTTTGTATCTCAGTTTTCTTATCTGTAAAATGGGATAAATAATAGTATCTACTTCAGAAGGTTTTTTTGATGACTAAATTGAGAAATTTAAATTGCTTAGGAGCATACTATTAAGAGAGTAGTATCCATTTTAAAAAATTAGGTGTTGGCCACTTTCAATTTAAATGGATTGAGATGAGGACTAGATTAGAGATCTATCAAGGAGGGAACGACTTCAGCCTTCTTAGTCTCAGTTGACAGAGTAAATGATCCAAGAAGTAGGAGATTATAGTAGGAGAGGATTACAAAAAGGGGCTGTGGAAGGTTATGTTTTTCAGGATGGTCACAAGATCTGCCATCCTACGTTGTGTTGTTTATGCCCCTCCCATAGGGAAGTAGGGTCTATGCTCACTTCTTGAATCTGTACAGGCCTATGACTATAGAAGTGATGCTATGTAGTGATTTGCAAGGTTAGGCCCCGTAGAGGGCCAGATGTCTTACCTTTGATGACCTAACCTCTTGGACTCTAGCACCCATGCCAAGAGAAAGCCCTCCATGCAGCCCTTTGAAAGAACCAAGGCCCTTTGCCGTTGGCTCTGGCTGAACTCCCAGCTAACAGTAAACACCAACTTGCCATCTTGGAAGAGTATCTTCTAGCCAAGTTGAGCAGCCACAGCTTATTTCATGTGGAGCAGAGACCGGGTTTCCCTGCTGAGCCCTCCTCAAATCAGATTTGTGAACAGTATGATTATTGTTATTTTAGGCCACTAACTATTTGAGTGGTTGGTAGGCAGCAATAGATAACTGAAACAGAGGCCGATCAGTTTCTTACCTACACCAAGATCTAATAGCCTTCTACTGGTCTTAGTGGAGACAGTGGTAGAGGTAGAGGTTGATGTTTAAGAGTAATAGAGTTCCATTTAAGTATTTTATGCTTTTGAGTTCTCCAGTCAAAGCAACTTGGAAGTGAACTTTTGGAATAAGCAAGTCATTAAATTGAGGACAGTATTACAGACTGCACATGTGTGTAATTAATCTAAAATACTGAATCCCTGGTGTTCCCAGGAAATTAGATAGTTGAGGTGTGTGTGTGCCCACATGTGTGAGAGAGATTTGAAAGAGTGATTGATTGCCTTGTTCTCTTGCAAGTGGATTGCGATTTCATGTAACACTCTGCAAATAAACATATAACCTACAAATTAAACGAAAAGTTCTAGTTGAGTGATAAATAATTTAAAAGTTTGATTGTTAATAGTTTATGTATATATGTATTTTTAAAACTTAGCAAACTTTTCTGATGCTACTTCCTTGAAGCTGAAATATGAAAATAAGAAAATATAGTTATTTATATATCTTTGCTTATTCAGGATATAATAAACGAAGCAAATGATTCCTTCACTTGTTTAATTTCATTTCCAAGGTGTTTATTAAATGCCTGTAAGAATATTTAACGCGTATATTTGTAAATACACTTAATTTGATTTGAAATGCTAATGGCAGATTTTGTTAAATATTTAAAGTAATTTCACAGTCTATAAATGTTAAGGCACTATAATAGAGTGGGAAAAATATCTAGGTTAGAATACTGGTTTAGTACCTTGATAAGACTTAAATTTCATTTCCTCAGTTTCCTTATATGTAAAAATGAGATGAAAGAGCTGGGTTGTGATGATATTTAAAGAACATTCTTGCATTACAAATTTTAAGTCTAATTATATGATTCTGCTGAGACTAGTATAACAAGAATTGTAGCATTCGTTACCTCTCCCTTTTGGACCTAGACGTCATATATATTACCTTACTGTTTGAAATGAGATATATTCTATCCTGGAAAAATATTTTGCTTAAGAAAATCTAAAATATTTTGTAAGATTCTAAACTACCATCATTTAGTCTTCAAAACAATGTTGATAACATGATTAATTGGCTAATTTCATAGTGTAAAGGACTTCAAGATTGAATGTTAAAATTGACTAATTTTAAAAAGTAAAATTATTTATTTTGTAGTGTTTGTGCATGTAGTTTTCAAAATATTTTTTCAAATTTTGCCTTAGTTATATTTGTGTCTTAATGTGCTTTATTTTTCTACCTTTTCATACTACCTTTGAAATCCATTTTGCTAGCCTGAGACAAAATATTTTGTGGTGCTTTTTTAAAAACTCAGTAGTCGATAAATATAACTTATTTATTAATAAGAAATACAGAAAACACGTAAAGAATCTCACTGAAAAATCAAAGAAAATGAGGTTAGAAAGTAGAGGCCAAATATTGCAAAATTCTTTAGTTCTTTGTAGTGCCAGAATTGTATTAGGCTCATATTTGGTTTCTGTTAGAATCTTGGATTGATAGTACCATGTAATGCCTGTTCTTTATTTCTGGGTTGTTGGGTGTTGGTCCTGCCTTTTTGGTTTTGGATATATGGATCAAGAGCATGACTTTCAAGACCCTCTGCAGGGGTTTCAGCCATGGCCCCAACTAGCTAGTGTTTTGGTATGCTCAGCATTGTTCTGTTGACTACAGCTGGAAAGCAAGAGAAATGCATGACACAGCCTCCCCTTGCTTTCAAGTTAAGTATGGAGAAAAGAGTGAAACTTATGAAAATGATTCTAAATCAATAAATGACAAAATGACAATTAGTAATATTCTGTGTTGGGATTTGAATTTTTAAGCTTTATAGGGGTTTAAGAGTGGAGAAATTAGTGGAGACCATGTAGGGAAGGAACCCTTCAAAGAGGAAATGGGAATGGAGCCAGGCTTTGAGTAATGGTATAGCAGTGTTTGAATTGTTGGAGGAGAAAGGGCATACTTGGTGGGGTGAGTTACCTGGCCACAGGTTAGGAAGCAGGAGTAGCATGGGCTTGAAAAGAAGACTGGAATAGTGGCTGTTTTGAGGTACAGAGAAATTTGGGTAGGTGGTACAAGATAAGAACCCTAGGGTGAATAGCGCTGCAATAAACATATGTGTGTATGTGTCTTTATAGCAGCATGATTTATAATTCTTTGGGTATATACCCAGTAATGGGATTGCTGGGTCAAATGGTATTTCTAGTTCTAGATCCTTGAGGAATCGCCACACTGTCTTCCACAATGACAAACACCATATTTTAATATTACAATTGGTAACATTTGTAAAGCATATAAAATCAGTTTAACGGAGCAATATAACAACCAATTAAGTAAAGCTAAATTTCATAAGATAGTATCTTAATGCATAGTTATAGATTTTTGTTTTGGCTTGGTAATTTTTGCTTTGATTACTGTAGCAAAACAAAGTGAAGCTAAACCTTTGTTAGGCTTATAAAATTCTAAAGGATTTAAAAATTTTTTTACAGGTATTTGTATTACAGGGAACTGTTTGAGAAGTCTTTTGGGAGGGCTTGGTCATTTGGAGGTCTTCGGATTTGTTAATTTGGCTTTTTCTCACTGTAAGCGCCTTTGCAGCAAGATAAAGTATTAGAAAGCAAGGCACTAGGATTTATTTGCTTATATAAGTAGAATTTTTAAAAAATTTTTATTTATTTATTTATTTATTTTTATACTTTGCTTTTTTGGAACTTCCATCCTTTGGAGATCAATTGCTGACTTCTCCTAAACCCTTGTGATAATTTGTCTCTGAGGATAAAATGTGTACTTGCTTCCAGGACACTGACTTCTAATTTTCTTCTGCCTGCACTGGTGCCTCCTGCTTTCTTTTGTTGGATTGTTTTCCTCCTCTTATCTCCAAATGTTGGCATGCCTTTCTTCCTCCTAGATCTCAACCAGTCCTTAGGTAACCATCTATATGTTGATGATTCAAATTTTGTGAAGCTCCAGCTTCTTCCGTGTAGTAAAAATTTGTTTTTCCATCTATGTGCTCTATATTTCTCTTATATATCTAATAGGCATCTACAATATAACATATGTGGAACAAAACTCTTGTTTCACTGCTCCCTCATCCATCTCCTTCCCTGATCTTCCCATCTCAGTAATTAGCACCACTATTCACAAAGTTGTCCTGGCTGCAAACCTCTACCTCTATGAGTAATCTTTTATTCCTTTTTTTTCTTTCTCCACATATCCAATCTATCAGCAACTTATATGAATGCATCCCTTAAAACCTCGTGAACCTATTTCTCAGCACCTCATCCACTGCCACCTTCATCTGAGTCACTGCCATCTCTTGACTGGACTACTAAGGTGTTGCAGGTTGGGTCTTTTGGGAAGCAGACTTTGAGACAGTTTAGTATGCAGAATATTTATTAGGAAGTAGCCTTGGATGAACATTTATGAGGGGCAGGGCAAGGATACAAGATTGGGCATGTGGAGAAGTAGAGTTACAGTTTTGGTCCAGTGGCAGTGTTGATGGCTCCTGTGGGGAGGTCTGAAACTAAAATGACCTGTCAGAGTTGTCCTGCTTTGGACCAAGGTGGTCTGGCCCTTATACTCCCATCTTAATCAGTCATTGGATATGGCTCACATTGGGAAAGGCATGACATTGGGTGAAGTGGCTCTTTGCATCTGATGAAGTCCCTGAAAATACTGCCCATGAAGGCTTTTTGTTGACAGCACTATTAGCAGTTGAGCAAGTCCCTTCTTGAAGGGCAATCTGGATGGCACATTATTGTGTCCACCACAGACAACCCTTGTTCCACTAGTAGACTTCACTGCTTCATATACATTTGGGGAGCAGCCCTTCTGACATTCTGGTTGGGTCTTATCCTGGAGGAAAATTAGAAGAAGAAGGCTAGTGAGATGAACTGTGGCCCCCACTGCTATAGCTGGTCTCAGAGTTGCAACTGATATTCACTGTCTCTCACCTCTGCTATCGATTGTAACTCTGCCTTACCTTCAGCTAATACGTCTGATGTTCTTGGTATCTTAACTGGTTACAATACCCTTTTTAGGCCAGGGTTGTAACACTTGTCCATACATTTTCAGAATTGGTTGAGGGAGTGTTAAGAGATCCCTGAGAGGATCTGTGTGCCAAACATACTGCTCTCTGCCCCCATTGTGTATTAGCAGCCGTGCCTCATTCTGATCATTATGGTTGATTGCCCCAGCCAAAGATGATCACTCCTCTTCTTATTCCCTAGATATAAGGAGACAATATGACCAGGCAGTACTTGTAGTTATAGTTTAATGACACTCTTACTAGGTTTGTAGGCAAAAATGTTCCTTCTTTGGGGACCGAGACTATTCCTGAAGAACCTAGAGTCACAGGGATCCTAAGCACAAATTGGGAGTCATGATATAAGTGAACCCACTTTCTGCTTTTACCCCTTGTTGCCAGACTCATGTGTTTTTCCTATAGGAGTCACAGCATCATATAAAGCTTTTTAATTCAGAATATATGCTGCATCTTAGAGAATAGTGCTTCTTTTTTTTTTTGCTTTTGGAGACAGAGTCTTGCTCAGTCGCCTGGGCTGAAGTACAGTGGTGTGATCTTGGCTCACTGCAACTTCTGCCTCCCGGGTTGAAGCAATTCTACCTCAGCCTCTCGAGTAGCTGGGACTACAGGCGCCCGCCACCACACCCAGCTAATTTTTTGTATTTTAGTAGAGACAGGGTTTCACTGTATTGCCCAGGCTGGTGTTGAACTCCTGAGCTCTGGTATGAGCCACCACACCCGACCAGTGCATCATCTTAGTAGAGTACGCCCTCTGAACTGGTGCTTCAGCTGTGCTTTCATCAGGCTGTTCCAGTGCTCTGTTAGGCTGCCTACCTCTGGTTGGTGTGCTTTATGATATGACCAGTGAATCCCGTGGTTACCTCCTTTGCTGTAAACTGGGTGCCTGGGTCCTTTGGTGTGATGTGGTATGTGGAGTCCTGTGCCAGAGGAACAAACACTCCCTCTGAGGAAAGGCAAATCCAACTCAAATGTTTCTCTATCAAAGTAAAATATTCTTTCTTCTAGGGTGGAAAGGGCCCAGTGTAGTCAACTTGGCAACCATGTGATTAGTCTTGAATGGGGCTATTTTAGGGGCTTAGAGTTGGTCTCTGTCACTGTTAGCCTAAATATTTGGTTTCACAGTAGCTGGATCAGCCTTGGTAAGTAAGACCCCTTGCAGTTGGGGCCATGTTGTCTCTGTACGGTGTCTGCTTTGTTCATGTGCTCAGAGTGCTAATGCCAAGCAAAGTCATTTTTTCTACTTGGTTGCTTAGTTCCTCTTTCATGCTATATGTTCCCTGGTGTTAACATGTTATACAAAGAACTTCATACTTTGCATCCAGTCTCATGTATCTGTCTGTCTTAGTCAGCTCAGGCTTCCATAACAAAATTCCGTAGACTGGATGTCTTCAACAACAGAAATTTACTTCTCAGTGTTCTTGGGGCTGAGAAGTCCAAGATCAAAGTGCCAGCAAGGTAATTGTCATGCTGAGGCCTCTCCTCTTAGCTTGTAGGCACTACCGTCTCACTTTGTGCTCACATAATCTCTTCTTTGTGTGTGCAGAGAGATGTTTCTTTTTCCCGTAAGAACATTAATCCCATAATGAGGGCCTGTACCTTGTGACCTCATCTAACACTGATTACTTCCCCAAAGGTCCCATCTCCAAATACCATCACATTGGGAGTTAGGTCTTCAACCTATGAATTTTGGGAGGACAGTTCTTTCATTGTATCATCCATATGCCTCTACTCCAGACTTCCTTGTCCTTGGTCTTCCAATCTTTCTTACTTCTCTGATAGCTAGGCCCTTTGCCATTTCCTGTGTAAGATGGCATCTCATGGTAGTTTTGATTTGTATTTCCCTAAATATTAGTAATGTTGGGCATTTTTTTTTTTTTTTGGGACAGATTCAGTCACTCTGTTACCCAGGCTGGAGTACAGTAGAGTGATCTGGGCTCACTGCAACCTCTGCCTCACGGGTTCAGGTGATTCTCCTGCCTCAGCCTCCCAAATAGCTGGGACTACAGGCACTCACCACCACACCCAGCTAATTTTTGTGGTTTTAGTAGACAGGGTTTTGCTGTGTTTGCCAGCCTGGTCTCGAACTCCTGACCTCAAGAGATCTGCCTGCCTCAGCCTCCCAAAGTGCTGGGATTACAGGTGTAAGCCACTGTGCCCAGCCAATGTTGGGCATCTTTTCATGTGCTTATTGGCCATTTATATGTCTTTGGAGAAACAGCTGTTCAGTCCTTAGCCCATTTTTGAATTGGATTACTTGTTTTTGTTGTTGAATTTTAGGAGTTCTGTATAGTCCAGAATTTAAAATTTTTCCTTAAGTCTGATTGATCCATTTTTTTCTTTTGTTGCCTGTGCTTTGGTATCATATTCAAGAATTCATTGCCAAATCCAGTATCTAGAAGCTTTACCCTGTATTTTCTTCTAAGGGTTTTATAGTTTTAGGTATTACAAGTAAGTCTTTGAGATGTTTTTAGTTAATTTTTGTATATGGTGTTGGGTAAGGATGCTTTTGCATTTGAATACCCAGTTTTCCCAGCATTATTTGCTGAAAAGACTGTCCTTTCTCTTTTGAATGGTCTTGGCACCCTTGTCAAAAATTGTTTGACCAAATATGTGAGGGTTTTTTTCCTAGGCTTTCTATTCTGTTCAGTTGTTCTGTGTGTCTGTCTTTATACCAGTACCATATACTGTTTTGATCAGTGTAGCTTTGTAGTAAGTTTTGAAATCAGAAAGTGCGAGTCCTGCTGCTCTGTTCTTTTTCAAGATTGTTTTGTGGTCTTCGGGGTTTCTGGTCTAGTTTTGAATAAAACAAAGTCATTGGGATATTCACAAGGATTAAGTTGAATCTGTAGATCACTTTGGGTAGTATTGATATTGTAACAATATTAAGTCTTCCAGTCTGTAAACATAGGATGTGTTTCCATTTATTTGTGCCTTCTTTGATTTCTTTTGAAGTATTATAGTTTGCACTGTACAAGTCTTTAGCCTCCTTGGTTAGTTCTTATTTTATTCCTAGGTACTTTTTTCTTTTTGGTGCTATCGTAAATGGAATTGTTTTCATAATTTCCTTTTTAGATTGTTCATTGTTAGTATATAGAAATGGCAACTAATTTTTCAGTTTTTCTTTTATCTAACTATGTATTTGTATCTGTTAATCAGGCTCTCTTCTTGCTCCCCCCCTCCGCTTTACCCTTCCCAGCCTTTGGTAACCACCAATCTACTCTTACTTCTATGAGATCAAATTTTTAAAATTCCACATATGAGTGAGGTCATGTGGTATTTGTCTTTCTATTCCTGGCTTATTTAATATAATGTTCTCCTGGTTCATCCATATTTTTGCAAATGACCAGATTTTCTTCTTTTTAATGGCTAAGTAGTATTCCACTGTGAATATGTGCCATATTTTCTTTATCCATTCATCCATTGATGGATACTTAGATTGATTCCGTATCTCAGCTTTTGTGAATAATGCTGTAGTAAACATGGTGGTGCAGATATCTCTGACATACTGATTTCATTTCCTTTGGATATATATTTAGTAGTATGATTGCTGGATCATTATGGTATTTCTATTTTTAATTTTTTCAGGAACCGCCATAACGTTTTTTGTAATGGCTATGATAATTTACATTCCCACCAACAGTGTGCAAGGGTTCCCTTTTTCTCCACATTTTCACCAACACTTATCTTTTGTCTTTTTGATAATAGCCATTCTAATAGGTGTGAGGTGATACCTTACTGAGGTTTTAATTTGCATTTCCCTGATGATTAATGGTGTTGAGCATTTTTTTGTATACTTGTTGGCCATTTATGTGTTTTCTTTTGAGAAATGTCTGTTTCTGCCCTTCACACATGTTTTAAATTCAGGGCATTTGTTTTCTTCCTATTGAGTTGTTTGAGTTCCTTATGTATTTTAGATAAACTCCTTATCAGATGTATAGTTTGCAGATATTTTCTCCTGTTCTGTAGGTTGTATATAATCATGTTAATAATGCTATGGAATTTGGCTTGCTGATACTTCATTGAGGATTTCTGCATGAATGTTATAAAGGGATATTAGTCTGTAGTTTCCTTGTGCAGTCTTTGTATGGCTTTGGTGTATCAGGGTAATGCTGGCCTCATACAGTGAATTAAGAAGTGTTTCCTCTTCCTCAATTTTTTGGAAAAGTTTGAGAAGGCTTGGTGTTAGTTTTGTAAAATGTTTAGCAAAATTCAACAGTGAAGGCATGAGTTCCAGGGCTTTTCTCTGTTGGGAGATTTTTGATTACTGATTCAGTCCCCTTACTGGCTATAGGTCTATTCATATTTTCTATTTTTTCAGGATTTAGCCTTGGTAGGTTTTGTTTCTAGGAGTTTTTTTTATTTCATCCAGGTTATCAAATTCGTTGGTATACAATTGTTTGTAATGCTGTCTTATAATCCTTTTTGTTTCTATAAAATTGGTAGTAATGTCTTCATTTTCATTTGTGATTTTAGTAATTTGAGCCTTCTCCCTTTTTTTTTTTTTTAGTCTGTTTAGCTAAAGGTGTTTCAATTTTGTTGATCTTTTCAAAAAACCAACTTCTGGTTTCATTGATTTTTTTTTTCTATTATTTCTCTATTCTCTAATTTGTTAATTTCTGCTCCAGTTTTTATTATTTCATTCCTTCTACTAGCTTTGGCTTTAGTTTTTCTTTTTTTTCTTGTTACTTAAGTTTATACTTCTTTTTCTAGTAACTTAAGTTTTAAAGTTATGTTGATTTGAGATCTTTTTTATTTTTTAATATAAATGTTTCTAGTTGCAAATTTACTCCTTAGCACTGCCTTCACTGTGTTCTATGTTTTTGTATGTTGTGTTTTTATTTAAGTATTTAACAATTTCCCTTGTAATTTCTTCTTTGATCCATTTACTTAAATCCTCTGACAGTCACTTTATCCAGAGGGAGAGGGGCTTGCACAAATGGGGAAGGTGGAACAACAAAGGCCACCAGCCTCTTTATGCCTCTGTGGTCTGAAGCAGCAATTAGCCCTCAGAGCAGGGATCTCAGATATTTGGAGGACAGGGTCCTTTTTGGTCATGCTGGCCCCTACAAGCTGTGTGCAGGTTGTTCCAGGAATTTGTGGACAGCGCTCTACCACAGGGCTAGGGTGGGACCTGAGTAGCTGCTGTTGTGCTAAGAGCTGAAATTGACCAAAATTACCACATTTTCTTGTCTAAGCCTTCCCCTGGGAACACATAAGCCTTCACTAGCCTACAGAGTTCCAAAATAGTTAGAAAGATTCTGCCAGTGCAGTTGTTACCTAGGTGGGGAGACAGATTTACTCCACCATCTTCCCAGAATCCTGTCTGTTTTATTGATACACAACCATGCTCATTCATGTGTTGTGTATGTTTGCATTTGCACCGCAGTGGCGGAGTTGAATGGTTGTAACAGATTGTATGATCTGCAAGCCTAAAATACTAGCTATCTGGTCTTTTAAGAAAAAAATTGTAGATCTCTACTTTATATTCTTAAGGGTGGCAATAATTTTTGCCATCCTACATGATTAGCTACCTTGACTGGATAGGGGCAATTTTAGGGATTTTACTTGGGCTTCCTCATTGTAATCTTATTCTGTAGACCAAGGACCCAGTGTTGGAGTCATATCAGCCACTAAGTGTGTCTATACCTGTTAAACATTTGTAGACTGCAGAAATGACCACTAGGTATGCTCATGGACATATTGGTTTGACTCTGCCAGATCTTGGCCAGGAATCTATTACCTGGCCCCCATATGTTTTCACTCTGACACAGTCCATGATGCTTTGGGTCAATCAAGTGCCAGTGTCAGCTAGGACCCTATATCCAACAGACTTCAACATATTTGCATATTTTTCTTTCCTTAGTGTACTAAAGTAAATGGTTGTAGCTCCTTTTCGGAGAAGGAATAGGAGAATTATTATTGTGTATAGGCATTCCCAAGAAGAAGGTAGTACCTATCTTCTTGAGAACCTGGCCTTTTCTTCAGTCAATAACAGGGAATATATCATAGTACATCCTATAAGACTTTGGTATAAACTCCAGATTCTCATTACCTCTCTTTACCTCGTCCACAATTATTCTCCCCTGCATTCACTCTCTTTTAGTCACACTGGCCTCTTTTCATTGATTGTATACCAAGAGTGTTCCCTGCGCTTAGAGTCTACCTCCCTCAGATGGCTTATTACTTAGCTGCATACAGATCTTTGCCCAAAATTTACTTTCTTAGAAAGGCCTTGCCTGGTGACTTCTTTCAAAGATAATCTCACTCTGGCCAGGCCCGGTGGCTCATGCCTGTAATCTCAGCACTTTGGGAGGCTGAGGTGGGCGGATCATCTGAGGTCGGGAGTTTGAGACCAGCCTGACCAACATGGAGAAACCCCATCTCTACTAAAACTACAAAATTAGCCAGGCATGGTGGTGCATGCCTGTAATCCCAGCTACTCAGGAAGACTGAGGCAGGAGAATCACTTGAACCCAGGAGGTGGAGGTTGCGGTGAGCTGAGATCATGCCACTGCACTCCAGCCTGGGCAACAAGAGCGAAACTCGGTCTCAAAAAAATAAATAAATCATCATCATCATCATCATCATCATCTTCATCATCTCACTCTTATCCATCATTCTGTATCCTTTTTCATTTTCTTCATGGTTCTTATTGCTCTATCATTTTTTGTGCTCATTTGTCTGTCACTCTCCTCCACTAGATCCAGAGGAGCAGAGATTTTTCCCTCCTTTTTTATTACTTCCTGGATATTTCAGATAATCTCTAGCATGTAGTAGGTGCTCAATTAATATTTGCTGAATGAAGGAATACTATAATTTTAGGTAATTGAAAATATTTTGTATGAAAAAATGCTTGATTTTTTATGTCAGTAAATACCTGCTATTTATGTTTTTAGTGTATGTCATTTAATAAAACTAATATAAGTGATAAACAGTATAACGTGTTTAATTGAAAACTATGATTACTCAACAAATAAAATTAATAACACATAAGAACTAAGATTATTAAGTATTTATACAAATGTGTATGCCAAGAAAATAATAGGGAAAGGGACATGATTACTATATGAAGTTTTTTAATGGAAATATTGTAGATTTTTGAAAGGGCTGACTACTCCCTAAAGTAATTTCACAACTGTAAATTGAATTGGTATTAACAGAACCTACCTTATAGACTTACTCCTTACCATAGTACATATTGAATATGATAAAGTATGTAAAATACTGGGCAATGCCTGGCACATAGTAAGTACTTAAAAATTTTTAACTGTCATCACCATCTCATTATATAGGGGTATTTCATGTGATAGTCAAGTTTTCTAAAATTTTTAAGTAGCTTAGTTTCTAAAGTTCTAAGTAGCTCTAAATATAAGTTCATCTTGACTCAATATTTCTCAATTTTAGGTGACGTTAAAAATCTTTAGATTCGCGTCAACTCTTGTTTCGACAGAAGTGAGGCAGACTAGAAGCTGATTATCTAAGTGATGATATGTTGCTAAATGAGTTCATTGTATTTCAAGGTGCCATATTTTTTACTTTGTAAGGATATTAATTCATCCTTGGGACTTAATTCTCAAACATGTCAGCACTTTATATCTTTAAAAGTTTAAGAAAAAACTTTGCAGATATAAAAGTTCAAATTGTAATCACCAGCAAATGCTTGTGATCACTAGTTTAAGTTACATGCTAGGTAGGAGGCAATATGTGGTATCCATTTACATGAAAGAGAGTAGTATGAAAAGTATGTAAATTAGTGTGTATTAGTCCAAAAAATGTATTATCTGCTGATGGTAAACATTTGAAATTTTATTTTCTTGATTGAGCCTTCTCTAATATCCTTTAAAAAAAATTTTTTTTTTAGAAAATTATAAGATTTTATATCCTGCTTTTTTCATCATCTGTCATATGTTAGACTTTTTTCTCATTTCTAAGCTTTTTACATGATCATGATTTTAATAGGAACATTGTTTTTCATCCTGTAAGTTTACCCTAATTTGTCAATTATGGCTTTGTGAATATTATTTATGTAAACAGTTTCTTAGTAATGTACATAATGCTCAATGAACATTCTGCAGAAAGTTTTACATTCATATATTCTTTTCCCTTAGATTTTAAAAATAGAATTACTGTTAGGGTATACGAACATTTGTAACACTATTGATGTTACCTAATACTTACCAGTTGGCCTCCAAAAAGATTATACCTGTTGACATTTCTAACAATACTGAGAGTATAAATTTCAGTTTATCCTTTCTTGCCTTGCTCGTTATAATTGAAAAAAAAACTTTGTCAGTTTGTGAGATTTTTAAAAGAGGATAATTTGATCTTATTTGATTACTAGTAAGGCTGTACATTAAAAATAATTTTTTTGACCATTTTATTTCTTCTATAAATTACTTGTTTGTTTACTTTGCTCATTTTTCTGTTGAGTTGTTCCAGTTGGTCGTTAATACTGTTCTAGTATTTTAATGTCCTAATTTTCATTAAGTAGTTTGTTTTGTTTATTGAAGATTTTTTAATTGAAAAAAATCTGTACATTTTAATAATATAGATGTATTTAAACAGTAATTTCATTTTAAGCTTTTACCTAGTAGAAGCTGTTTTAATTTTATAAGTAATATTAAGTACTTGTGTATGAAACTTTGTTAAAGCATATTTTTTTGTAAACTAGGAGCCTTTTGTGGCAGATGAATATATTGAACGTCTTGTATGGAGAACCCCAGGAGGAGGCTCTAGAGGTGGACCTGAAGCTTTCGATCCTAAAAGGTGAAATAAAAAAATTTTTTTCCCCACAAATCTAATCTGGTACACATTAGTGTTAGAATAGAGATGACTGTTGAGATTGCTTTCAACATTCCTCTACAAGGATTTTAGTTAACAATTGGCCAATAAAAGACATAATACAACAGAGCATTAAAAGTTTGAGATTTTGTTTTTTCTTTGACATTCTTTTAAAGAAGCAATTTAACTGGTATGCAGGAAGTAATTTTATTGAGTATAAGAATTGGATATTTCTTCTAATGAGTTATAAACTAGAAATGGTTATACTTCTAAAATAAAAACATTAAATACATTGTTTTAAATATAGTTGTAAATTGGGGGAACAAAGTCACTGAACTCTGGAATGTATATTATTATTTTTATATAGTAAATTTACATTCTTGACTATTTTAAGTAGGCTATAAAATGTATTTCTATTCTAGGGGTTTAATGGGGATTCTGGGTGAGGTTTTCATTCACCTCTGCAATAATCCACCAAAAAGTCAATAGTTAAAGCCTGGCTATATTTTCAAATGTCATGTTTGCTTTAAAGCCATGTGGCCTGGACAAAACTATGAGGAAGTTATGAAATTACAGAAAGACTTGATCTTTTGATGAAGAAATTTCTAACAAGATGCTATAGGAAAAATTAACATGATCATTTCAAGCTCAAGGAACTCTTCTTATTAAGACTTTATGATTATAAGTTAACTGGTCAGTTCCTAAGGATTAATAATAGGTAGATTGATACATATTCAAACTTTCCTCTGTTAGATTATTAGAAGAATTTGTAAATCATATTCAGGAACTCCAGATAATGGATGAAAGGATTCAAAGGAAAGTAGAGAAACTAGAGCAACAATGTCAGAAAGAAGCCAAGGAATTTGCCAAGAAGGTACAAGAGCTGCAGAAAAGCAATCAGGTAAACATTTTGTTAAGAAATGGGTATTTTATATAGGCTGTAATATCTTTATTTCCTTCCAGTTTTAAGCTCTTAAAAAAGTCAGTCAGGTGATAGTAACTGTCAAAATTTCTCTCTACTGCTTCAGTCCCATGGGATAAAATGTTAATGAATTGTTATCACGTACTCTTGGCATTGGCTTTCCACAGAGTGCTGGTTTAGGATCACGGTACTCTTCTTAGGATAGAGTGGTATCCAGTTGAGTGTGGTCCTTGATTCTCCTCTAACAATGCAAACTTTGAAGAATGACACTTCAGTAGACCCCTAGTTTTAGGGACTCTTTATTAGCTTGGATATTTAGGTAGTCATTTGCTTAAACCAGCTATTGTCTGGATTAGGTTTTCCCTAGAGAAAGTTTCACAAAAGTCATGAGGGAAGTTTCACAAAAGTCATGAGGGATATGCTCCAGTGAGAATTCTAGTGTAACTATAGGAAGAACTGCCTTGATCCGTTTTGGAGTAAAACCAAATCACTAGATTGGTCCTGGGGCTAAGCAGGCCAAACTTCTTAGTCACTCTTAGGTCCTAGACTTAATCTAGAACCTCTGAATCCCATTCACAGGCTGGGCCTTATCTGGAATTTGATTGCCCTTTCTTTTTTTTTAATTTATGACAGAGTTTCACTCTGTCACCCAGGCTGGAGTGCAGTGGTGTGTTCTTGGCTCACTGCAACCTCCACCTCCCAAGTTCAAGTGATTCTCCTGTCTCAGCCTCCCGAGTAGATAGGATTACATGTACACGCTACCACACCCAGCTAATTTTTTTCTATTTTTAGTAGAGATTTTGCTATGTTGGCCAGGCTTGTCTTGAACTCCTGACCTCAGGTGATCCGCCTGCCTCGGCCTCCCAAAGTGCTAGGATTACAGGTGTGAGCTACTGCTCCTGGCCTTGATTGCCCTTAGTGTAGTTTGGAATATTGTTTAGCTTTGCTGCCTCCCAGGAATCATTAGTTCTTTAGTGTTAGGGATTAGCAAACTGATTTTCTGCTAAACTTTCAATTTTTTAGATTCCTTTACTTAAACATATGTGGCTATGAGAAATAAGGAAGTCAGTAATTTAAGATAAGGAATGCATTTTTAAGTAGTTAAGG
The DNA here is from genome assembly GCF_009828535.3 of Hylobates moloch. Taxonomy (NCBI): domain Eukaryota; kingdom Metazoa; phylum Chordata; class Mammalia; order Primates; family Hylobatidae; genus Hylobates; species Hylobates moloch. The sequence continues at coordinate 48,302,111 of NW_026652291.1, forward strand.
TGACAGTTTCCAAATACTTCTAATGTAGTTTTCCCTTGGTAATAATAATAATATTAATAGTTAAGATAATAAACTCCGGAACCAGTCTGCCTGAGTTTGAGTTTCAGCTCTGCCACTTATTAACTGTGTAATCTCAAGCAATTTAACCTTTTCACAGCTCAGGTTTTTTTTTTTTAATCTGTAAAGTGTGTTGTTGATAGGATTATATAAGTAAATACATGTAATATGCTTAGAACAGTGTCTAGTCTAGCACAGAGAAAGTCCTCAATATATGTTTACAGCTCTTCTCCACCTCAATTTAAGGTTGGAAGAAAGTCCCACACTAGATTATAAGCAATTCTGCTGTTGGCAATTACAAGGCATTCATTGCATTCAATTTCGATATGCCACAGGACAATCAGTGTACCCTGGGAGAGGGGAAAGAATATCCTAGAAAGTAATATACCTTTGCCTTAGTAGAATAATTGCTACTTTTCTGTTTTCAAAACTGGGAAAGAACTATTTTACTTTATATATAAACATCACTTTTAAAATATTTAAAATAAATTGGTATATTTTACTACTGACTTTTTTTTTTTTTTGAGGCAGAGTTTTGCTCTGTTACCTAGGCTGGACTGCAGTGGTGCAGTCTCAGCTCACTGCAACCTCTGCCTCCTAAGTTCAAGCGATTCTCCCGCCTCAGCCTCCTAGCTAGCTGGGGTTACAGGGTCCACCACTATACCCGGCTAATATTTGTATTTTTAGTAGAGATTGGGTTTTACCATGTTGGCCAGGCTGGTCTCGAACTCCTGACCTCAAGTGATCTGCCTGCCTCAGCCTCCTACTGACATATTTTTTATTCTTTTCAGTTTAGTAGCAAGAGAGCTCTTTAGATGTCTGATCCTTTTGATACTTAGCTAATTGTTTTCAGAATCATTATTTGGGGCTAAATGGTGTTGAGTGTTTTGTTAAAACAGGATGAGGAGTAAACAGCTTCTTTTGTTTGCTTTTTTGTTGATTAATTACTCGTGATAAATATTATTTTAATACTTAATGGTATAAAAGTTTGCAATTTGGTTAATAGATTTTCAGATCATGTCACACTAATGAGCATGAATTTTGTAGATCATCTCATATATAACTTCTGTTATCTTTAGTTAGTAGCAATAAGATTAGTAGTTTAGATTATAAAGTGAGCACACTTATTGTATTTTATGCTTATGCACGTTTTTCCTAGGTTGCCTTCCAACATTTCCAAGAACTAGATGAGCACATTAGCTATGTAGCAACTAAAGTCTGTCACCTCGGAGACCAGTTAGAGGGGGTAAACACACCCAGACAACGGGCAGTGGAGGCTCAGAAATTGATGAAATACTTTAATGAGTTTCTAGATGGAGAATTGAAATCTGATGTTTTTACAAATTCTGAAAAGGTAAGTGCTGTCAGAGGATAAAACCAAATCACAGCATTAATAACAGTGCCCTAATTATGAGCTGCAATAATGGCTTTCCAGAGTTAGACTTCAAATCACTGAGTAGCTGACTTATTAAACGTTTTTATTGTTCTGAAACGTAAACTAATACAGTCCCTTGTAGATTGCTGATGAAGTGTTAATATTGAGATTTTTAACTGGGTTTCCTGGCATTTTTTTTTTTTAATGAAATTTTTTGTGGCTTAAAAATGCTGTGGTAACTGTGTTCATAAGTATCTCTTTACCATAGATTTCTTTCAATATTAACAGAATTTTTATAGTCTTTAAATCGTGACAATCCATTGGGTGGTGGTGGAGTGGTCTGACCTAAATCATTGATAAGCTGAGATGCTTTTCTGTAAAGGAATAAGGAATTCAGAACTTCTGGTTTTTATTACTTGAATAAAGATCTCTTATAAAGAATTAAAACAGTTTGGACCAAGGAGAATTGAAAAAAATTCTGAATTAATTGTTTATGTTAATCCTTTTCATAGCACTAGTCACTTACTCCTGGTCTAAGGGTACATGGTATTGGCTGCTCTACAGTCTTGAAAGAAGGTAATTTAGCTCACTTTCTTTCCCTCAGGGGAAAAAAAAATCAAAATGTGTGAGAAAATGGACATTCTTATGGACCTTATATGTACATAGCAACATTGTCCACTCATATTGAATACAGTGTTCCTGAATTATTCCAGATTTACTCCATAGAATATTTCAGATAGTGGAATGTAAAAGCTAAGTATTATTGGCAATCACTTTGAATTAAGCAACACATTTTTTTAATAGAACTCTATAGGGTTATAGAATTTATAATTTTTAGAGTTATTTGGAAAATAGTTATGTGTGTACAGATAATTCCTCTAAAGAAAAGACGTTTTCGAAAAATTTAGTTTTTTGAGTACAGGTGGTTTTTTAGTTGTAAGGATGAGTTCTTTAGTGTTAAATTCTGAGATCTTAGTGTACCTGTCACCCAAACATTGTACACTGTACCCAATATGTAGTCTTGTATCCCTTATTCCCCTCTCAACTTCCGCCTTTAGAGTCCCCAAAGTCCATTATATTACTCTGTATGTTTTTGTGTCCTCATAGCTTAGCTCCCACTTATAAATGAGAACATATGACATTTGGTTTTCCATTCCTGAGTAACTTCATTTAGAGTAACGGCCTCCAGCTCTATCCAAGTTGCTGCAAAAGACATTATTTTGTTCCTTTTTGTGGCTGAGTAGTTTTCCATGGTGTAAATTTACCGTATTTGTCTTTATCTGCTTGTTGGTTGATAGGCACTTAGATTGGTTCCATATCTTTGCAGTTGAAGTAATTTTTGGCCTGGTTCTACCAGTTAGCCATCCTTAAGAACTCATATAGTATTAGATTGCCAATTATTAGATAAACTCCTAGCTATCTCAATTTCTGGACTCTGTACCAGTCACCTTCCCAATGGAAAGAAAAGGAAAAAGCACCCACAGAGCTAGACCAATGTGTGATTGTGGAAGGAATTAGAATGGGATAAGATATCAACACATCATATTCTTTTTCTTCCTGCCCCCTGGTCATTTTTGTTTTTTTAATTGTTCTTTTTTAGAATCTTGGCTGGGTATGGTGGCTCAGGCCTGCAATCCCAGCACTTTAGGAGGCCGAGGCAGGATGATTGCTTGGGCTTAGGAGTTTGAAACCAGCCCGGGCAACATGGAGAAACCCCATCTCTACAAAAAAAAAAAAAAAAAAAAAATTAGCTGACCATTGTGGCACATGTCCATAGATCCTAGCACTCAGGAGGCTGAGGCAGGGGGATTGCTTTGGCCCCGGAGGTTGAGGCTGCAGTGAGCTGTGACTGCCACACTGCACTCCAGCCTGGGTGACAGACAGACCCTGTCTCAAGGAAAAAAAAAAGGAATCTTCTCATATTCTTAAAAAAAAAAAAAAAAACAAAACCCTTATTATGTGTTTACCTCTGTCCTTGCATATATGTTGGTTTTTGTTTTTTGTTTTTTAGTTTTTCTTTTTTTACCTAGAATGGCAGCTATTGTTCCTCATGTGGATAATACTTGATGACTGTGATTATCTTTAACACTATTAGCAAGGGTAGTCTCTCACCTCACCCAAATATCAATAACTATTAGAATATAGTTTTGCCAGCTTTTGTTACTTATTGTTGTAGTATGTTTTAACTGACTAAATGTCGTATATTGTAACCTTAAGAGATATCTCTGCTTTATGCAATTTTTATAAAATAATTTGCTATGGAAATTCAACATAAACAAGTGCCATTTACCTCTATACTACTTAGTACATTAAACAAAGTTTGCAACAGCACAATGATGATGATGACTTCTTAAAAGAACAAAAACAAACTCCTTATGGAAGCATAGAGCAGGCTGTGTGCCAAGTATATTATTTCTAAAGGGGGTATTGGTGAGGAGAAAATGACGGATTTTGCTAATACAACTAAATGGCATGGTGAGGACAGATACTGCAGTGATATTTGTGCCCATATACACCAGGACAGAGTGAGTGTTTGGTAGTTGAAAATGACAGTGACCTGCTGACTAGGAGAAAAGAGATGACTGAAGCAGAAATGCTATATTCACTATAATTTAGAGTAAGAAGGGAGAAGAGGCTCTGCTGTTGTTGTTATTCACAGTTGCTTGTCAGAGTTCACATGCCTACTTAGAAAAATCTGTATTGGGCAGGGCATGGTGTCTCAAGCCTGTAATCCCAGTACTTTGGAAAGCCAAGGTAGGCAGATCACTTGAGGCCAGGTGTTCAAGACCAGCCTGGCCAACATGGGGAAACCCCATCTCTACTAAAAAAATACCAAAATTAGCTGGGCGTGGTGGTGCATGCCTATAATCCCAGCTACTTGGGAGGCTGAGGCATGAGCATTGCTTGAACCCAGGAGGCAGAGATTGTAGTGAGCCAAGATCATGCCACTGCACTCCAGTCTGGGTGACCGAGCAAGACTCTGTCTCAAAAAAAAGAGAAAAAAAATCTATATTGATGTTCTTAGCTCTTCCTTCATATTTATGAGTCTCACTGTCTTTTCAAATGTAAAAGAAAATGAGTCTTCATAAAATGAATTATTAAAATTATGCCGAAGTAAAACTGAGAACTAATTTGAGATTTAAAGAATAAACAAACAATATAGAACTCCCCTACACTGTTGTATAAATAAGCACAGATATCTGCATTAAAGAATTTTAGAACTCTTGCCTAAGTTCCTTAGTTCCACAGCTTGAATAAATATACACATTTCTGGCTGGGCTCAGTGGCTCACGCCTGTAATCCCAGCACTTTGGGAGGCTGAGGTGGGCAGATCACCTGAGGTCAGGAGTTCAAGACCAGCCTGACCAATATGATGAAACCCCGTCTCTACTAAAAATACAAAAATTAGCCGGGTATGGTGGCATGCGCCTGTAATCCCAGTTACTCGGGAGGCTGAGACAGGAGAATCACTTGAACCCAGGAGGCGGAGGTTGCAGTGAGCAGAGATCGCGCCATTGCATCCAGCCTGGGCAACAAGAGTGAAACTCCATCTCAGAAAAAAAGAAAGAAAGAAAGAAGAAATAATACACATTTCTATATTATATTTCATCATGGGGCTGTACATTAAACTTTATCTTTTCTTTTAGGACAAGTGTTATAAATTCATACGATCAGTAAATGACAGGCATTTATCTTAAAGTAGGATATATGTGGCATTATGCTCTAAATTATTTTTATAAATCTTGTTTAGCCTTTTCGGGTTCATAAACTTAGAATTCTGAGATTTACACTTGGCTTCAGCAAGCAATGATTTGAATTTGTTTGGAATAAACTTGAACTATGGGTTTCATTGGGAAGGGATTGTGGCATCAAAAAAATCACAGAATTTTGGTACCAGAAAGCTAAATGTTTATGTTTTATTGACTCATTATTGGTAACACCCCAAATGTATTCTTGTTGCTCATAAAGTTTTATTTGTTGTGGATTTTTAAAGGAAATTTTTTTAGGGAAGGGACTGTGGGCATATGCAGGGAGATACTACTAATTTCAAATATATAATTATTTTTTGATATGCCTAAAAGTTTTTTAAATTATTGCTTTTATTTATTTTTTAATAGATAAAGGAAGCAGCAGACATCATTCAGAAGTTGCACCTAATTGCCCAAGAGTTACCTTTTGATAGGCAAGTTCATTTCTCAAGAGCTAATTTGAATGTATGGTATAATTTATAAAATAAAATTGTGTCTTTTCCTGTATGATTTTCTTTGCCCATTAATTGAACAGGAATTTATTGAGCATTTGCTGGTTCATTTACTTGCTAGTTTATTCACTTTGTACAAGATGCAGTATAAAATAGTTTATTGAAAAAATACAGTTTCTTCTTAATATCTAAATTTAATGATAGGCCTTGAAATAATTTCAATCCCTATCTTCTGAAAAAAATTTGATGAAAGAGAATTTTGAAATCGACTGAGGTAAAATTTGGATTTTCATATTTTGGACTTTGAGAACCAGGTAGGGGATAGAGAGAACACTTTTCCTATTTCTTGATGAAGGTTCTTAGGCTTTTGGAGGCGTTGGACACCTTTGAAAAGCTGATGAACGCTATCACCTTTCTTCAGGAAATTAAGATACACACAGATTATTGTATACAATTTCATGGAGTTTTAGACTCTAGCCTATTCACAGAACTCTTCCTAGGGACTACAGGTTAAGAACCCTTTTTTTAAAAAATGCAAGTCCCCAGAGCCATTACTAAGTTAGATTTCATCCTAAAATAAACTATCCGCTGAGAATGAAATTTTTTCATGATTTCTTCTAATGTATGGAATGTCAGACTCTTTAATAAACTGTTGGTAAAATAGTTCTTCCTCCCTGTGAATATTTGTAAGAAATATGATTTACTATATTACAAATGATACATAGTAATAGACGTATAATGTGTTATTTTTGTTGATACTTGAAGATCTTCAGGAACAGATAAAATACGGATATATTGCTATACTTAAAGCTTAACCATTATCTCCCAAACATGTAATGAATTTCCCCTAAAAATGTATCTGTTTTATTCTCAACTCTGATTATCGTGAAGAATTAGCAATAATGATCATCTATCATTCTTAATAATAATCTGGTAGTTGCCCAGCATTATGATTTAACTTACTGTAATAATTTTTAAAGTCACTCACCAAAACTTCTCTTTAACTTTATCTCATTTTAGAATTGGACTATTTACTTCAATGGGTAAAATGTCTAGCTCAAAATAGGCTCATAATAATTATTGACTGCATCCCCCTACCTTGTCTTCGTTATATTTTTCCACTCCAGAGCACACATGCATATATACATATATATATGTGAATATGTGTGTGTCTGTGTCTGTGTGTGTGTGTGTGTGTGTGTATCTATCTCTAATTAGGATATATATTCAACTCCAAGGCTTGGTGAAGATCCTAAAACGAAACCATAAGAGAAGTATGTACCTGAGTGGTGGTGAATATGAGTGTGTGTGTGTGTGTGTGTGTGTGTGTGTGTGTGTGTGTGTGTGTATGTATATGGAGTTGAATATATATCCTAGATTCAATTTTTTCACACAGATTAATATGGCCTTATATGTGATGTGATCTACTGTGACTTTGATACATCATTTTTGTGTAACACTCTAGATTTTTATTTCCTTCTTCATTTGTCTTTGGCATCTCTTTTGCCAGCCACTCTCCTCTCTCTTCAAACAATTGCACATGATCTTAAAACATTTCTTTTTCATGCTATGCATTTCACTTAGATATTTGAGATTTGAAAAAATTCTACCGTGGTATTTTAGTTTTTTAATTTGTAAAGATTGAATGACTACTCTGCTAGGCACATTGCTGGGTCTTTTTATTATTTGTCATTACTGTATCATTATCATATATTATTTGATCATCTTTTTCTTTTGAATAATAATGATGGAACTTTATTTTTAAAAATATCAACCATGGGAATGGGGAGGGAGACAAATAATCAAGTGTATTTAAAATGCCAGCAAATAAAAGTAAGAACAGTAAGTCAGTTTTGGGACTGGCTGGGTTGTTGTTAGTGTCTTATGCAGAGCAGTTGATTCTTTAAAAAGAGAATTGATTTTCAATGTGAATTTCCTAAATGAGAACCCGCTACCTACCTACATTAAGTTTTATCACCTGGCATGCTTCCTATCAGTATTCTCTCCTCTGATTTTGTCTTTTTTCTTTTTACAATAACATTTTAACTTTATAATGGTTTTGGATTTACAGAAAAGTTGCAAAGATAGTACAGATGGTTCTCATATCCCCTGCACCCAGTTTCCCCTTTGGTTAGCATCTTACATTGCCATAGGATGTTTGTCAAAACTAACGAACCTCATCGTTGGTTTTTGTCTTTCAGATTTTCAGAAGTTAAATCCAAAATTGCAAGTAAGTGATGTATTTATTTTACCTTTTTTTAATAAGTAAAAAAACTAGTTGTGTAAAAATAAAACAAACAGCAAAAGGAGAAAAAGCAGGAATAATGTCATCTTCCTACCCTAGTAGGCCACTGCATAGAAGATCCCTGAGTTTGATTTCTCTTCCCTGAAAACAACCATTACCAGTTTTTTGGATATTCTTGCAGAATAATCTATGGATATACAAGCATAAGACAAATTCTATATATTTGTGTTTGTACGTATGTATGTGTGTGTATAGATATTTATATGTACTTCTATCCTCATTTATTTTTAAATAATTGCTACCATACTGTGTAAATAGCTTTATACCTTGCATTTTTAATTTAATAGTGCATTTTGGAAATTGTGTGCTTTCCATACATCTATCTCTGAATAAGATTCTCTTTTTTTTTTAAGATTATGTAAGCATTTCAGTATCTATTTAACTCCTTACATGATTAGTTTGGTTCTTGCCAGTCTTGGATTTTGTTTTAGGTTATATCATTCTAGGTTTTTGAAAAGACCACTAAATTTGCAGATTCCCTGGTAGCCGGGGTCACTATTTAGAGTAGGCCACTGCACAGAAGATTCAAAGTTTCATCTATAGTCCCAAAAAGTCTTAGAATAAGGATGACACAGCTAGTTAGACTTCCTGGGAATATTTTTGATCATGACAAATTAGTCTGAAGTTCAGGTGTTCATTAAGAACCATACTAGCCTCAAGAATATAGTGAATAGGGCCGGACATGGTGGCTCACACCGGTAATCCCAGCACTTTGGGAGGCTGAGGCGGGTGGATCGCCTGAGGTCAGGAGTTCAAGACCAGCCTGGCCAACATGGTGAAACCCCGTCTCTACTAAAAATACAAAAATTAGCCAGGTGTGGTAACGGGTGTCTGTAATCCTAGCTACTCAGGAGGCTGCAGCAGGAGAATCGCTTGAACCCAGCAGGTGGAGGTTGCAGTGAGCCAAGATCACGCCACTGCACTTTGACTGGGTGACAGAGAGAAACTCTGTCACAAAAAGAAAATGAAAAAAATATAAATACTGCATATTATCAAGATGAGATTTGGTGTTCAGTCATCAGTCCACTATTGTTCAAGGTAGAGGCATCAGAACTCTAGTAAAGAGTTCTGTAGTCCTCTTCATCCTTTCCATGTGTAGGATTTTTCATGTGCGTTGCTATCAGAAATAGCATCTGGAGGATTTTTTCCAGTCAGCTACTGGTTTAAGTAACAATGGCATATGACAGTCAGACTCTGGAAACTCACTAGTTTTGCCAGTTTGGAAGTTTTTTGTCTTGAAAATATAGATTTATATGGCACAGTATATTACAGGGGCTAGGTTCACTGCCTATAGTCTCATTTGCTTTTGTAATTCCTTCAAAAGAAAGCTATATTCATAGTCATTATATTTGTAAATAATGTAGATACTCTTAAATAACGCGGATGCCTTGTATGCCTCAGTGTAGCTGAATGACTTTATTTTTAGGTAAATACCATGATTTAGAATGCCAGCTGATTCAGGAGTTTACCAGTGCTCAAAGAAGAGGTGAAATCTCCAGAATGAGAGAAGTAGCAGCAGTTTTACTTCATTTTAAGGTAAATAGTAAGAATTAAAAATGAATAGTGTTCGAGGCTATGGAAATTGTGTAAGTTCTATATATTATAGTCTCTGATTTCCCCCATTATTATATAACTATATCACAGTGATAATTTTCATTGTTTTGAGTAATTTGTACATTTGGTACTCTGTAAATGGTATTAAATGTTATATATTTAATATTTAAGGTTTTATATTCAATATTAATATTGAATTAAAATTAATTGATCAATTAAATATTGATGAATTTTTATACTTTGATAAAATCATATTGTCTGCTTTTTTGCTTTCACATATTATGATATAGGTGAAAAGAAAGAAAACTCGACTGTAAATATCTGGTAGGATATAGGAACCAGAGAGTAGATGGAACATGACTAGTAAGAGACTTAAATCCAGGGGACCTCAGGATGTAATACAAAAGAATTTTGTATTACGGAATTGTTTTCCTAGAATTTGAACTGGGGAGAGAATCCCTGTGTAGGAGTATATTTCTGCAAAGAAAGTGCTTAAAGAAATGGTTCTTCCTTCAATCTGTTTCTTTGATTTGTATCAGATTAGGGAAAGGGAAGCTATTTGTTGGACTTTTCATTTTGGTAAAATCTGAATGAGTATTGAGAATGGCTCTTGAGACAGTAGTGCACTTTATATTGCTTTCCTTACTGGTTTTTATGTATGATTTATTAATAGGCAAAAATCTCATTATGGTGAGCTTAATGACAAATTAGTTTGTTTTAAACACATTTTATTAAAATATATTCAGTTTAAAAAGTGAATTTCCAAACTGCCAGCTGAATACAACTGTCCAGATTCTTGCAAGTAAAACCAAATGCTAGAGAAAGGCCAGGCGCAGTGGCTTACTCCTGTAATCCCAGTACTTTGGGAGGCCGAGGCGGGTGGATCAGTTTAGCTCAGGAGTTCGAGATCAGCCTAGGCAACATGGTGAAACCCCATCTCTACAGAAAATACAAAAATTAGCCAGAGGGGAGGCATGCGCCTGTAGTCCCAGCTACTCAGGAGGCTGCAGCAGGAGGATCACTTGAGCCTGGGAGGCAGAGGTTGTAGTGAGCCAAGATCACACCATTGTACTCCAGCCTGGGTGACAGAAGTGAAATCCTGTCTCAAAAAAAAAAAAAAGAAATATATATATATATACACACACACATATATATGTATATATACACACACTTTTTAATATATATATTTTTATATGTATATAAAACGCATACATATATATATATGTAAAACCTTTTTCCAAGACCTTGACTCTCTGTGTGTGTGTGTGTTTGTGTGTATGCGTTGGGTAGGTAGATGTGAGTGGGTATGTTTTGGAGTTGAAGGAGATGGCTAGATGATCATAGGACAAAAATTACTCCAAAGAACTCAGTTACATATTCATCTTTCTTGTTTTAGTCTAAAGTTCAACAAGGATATGTACCAACTGATAAATTTTATCATAGAAAGTGACTAGGGAGACAATATCTTTATCAAGTTATTGGTTTTCTTCAGTTAATTTTATTTAAGTTCAACAGGTGTTGCTGTTGGCCATTTACTGGTAAATAGACATAGCTTTATGACATATAACACTTCTTTTATTGAAATAATAGTTACTATAATTGAACCAGAATAATAACAACTGTGTTTCTTCCTTGTAGGGTTATTCCCATTGTGTTGATGTTTATATAAAGCAGTGCCAGGAGGTAACATAACAGTACACTTTACTGGATATTATTTTATGCTAATTGGTGTTTTAAAATCATTTAGAAATTATATGTTCACTGTGTAAAATGCCTCTGCTGTTTAGGGTGCTTATTTGAGAAATGATATATTTGAAGATGCTGCAATACTCTGTCAACGAGTGAACAAACAAGTTGGAGATATCTTCAGTAATCCAGAAACAGTCCTGGCTAAACTTATTCAAAATGTATTTGAAATCAAACTACAGGTAATTTTAAATAGTAACAAATTAAATAGTTCTTAAGGCAATATGTAATTTTTTTCCTACATTTTAAAAGTATTTTTAAAATTTAGCTTACTTATGTAATGACCTTAGAAATAGTAATCTAGTTAAGGAGAAAGGAATCCTCATGCTTTTTAAAAAATGTTTTGTTATTCACCAAGAAGAAAGTGCTAATCAATAAGTATCATCAGAGAACATGCTTGAAATTTGTGTAGTATTCGTAGTAGTAGTATAATATATTGTGGTAAGATAGCCTTGAAGATTTTTCTTTTTTTTGTTCCCTGCCTTCACCAATAGATGTCATTTGTGAAACTGAACAAGAATTACAAGAGCAGTCTGTAGAATTTTTAATAATATGGTACTAACATGAAAAGGGAAAACACAGAAATTTAATTTACCTCCATATCACTGTACTTTCAGATAACATTTCCTAAGCTATGTTTACAACTGGATTAAACAACATTCAATAAATGTTTGCTTTTTTTTTTTTTTTAACACAATTCAGGAATTTTGAGAGTGTTGTCATTCTCTAGAAGAGGGGGATGTAATCTACAGGATTTCACACGTTTACTGTCTAAGAAACCCTGTTTTGGAGTACAGCATTTCACACATTTGCTGTCTAAGAAACCCTGTTTTGGAGTAATGCCTATAGATGTCTGGAGGAACACTAGTGTTACCTGGAACACAGTTTGGGAAATGCTGCTTTAAGGAATTGACTCTACTGTTTGTACTCTCAGTTTTGTTTTTTTGATGTACCTCACAGAGCAGAATAGGCCAATTTAAAAGAAAACGTATTTCTAAATTCTTAATACTTATTCCTAAGACTGATACCGATCCTCTACAGGTAAATACGAGAAGCGGTAAAATGTAAAAACCTGTTTTAAAATATTTTATGATTGGTCTGTTTTCTGTACATTGCCTTTTTGATTGGATTGTAAGTCAGAAAGGTTCAAAACTGTAGAGTGAATTTTAAAAGAAAAAATATCTTGAGAAGTTATAGAATTTAATATTTACCTAATTAACAGAATATTAACCTTTTTCTTTTAGAGTTTTGTGAAAGAGCAGTTAGAAGAATGTAGGAAGTCTGATGCAGAGCAATATCTCAAAAATCTCTATGATCTCTATACAAGGTAAGTTTTTAAGGATTAGAGAATAATAGATAACAGATTTTTTTTAATTTTTTTGATAGAAAATGAGGAAGTATTCAGGTATTTTTGAATAAGTTTGTCACCAGTTTACCTTTTAGCATTAAATGCTTAGCTGTATAGACTAGTTATCATACAAGACTGTATTGTACAACATTCTTAATACATTAATTTGAGGAATTGGATGTTATGCTTTATCTTTTCTCTAAGCATTAGTGTAATTACATTTATCTGCAGTCAAAACTTTAGAAACTGCAAAAGGAAGTGATGTAATCTTAACAAATGACAATTTCAGCTTTAAATCTTATGTAGGAATTTGTCTTGTGCTTTTGTAAATGTCAGTGTTACTCTTAGAGATTGTCTCAGAAGCTTCATTCATATGGAGTTTTGTGGGTTTTTTTTTTTTCCTTGACTTTTCCCAACCCTATTACTCTTCTTCAGTGTCTTCATTTTGGGAGAAGGTTTTTCCAAAGTTACCGTAATGAGGAAGTCCATCTCAACAACAACACTGTTATGACCCTGTCTTCAGCAATGGGAAATAGAAAATTAGAGGGAAAGTCCACAAGGACAAAACAAAAGAGGGTGAACAGACAGTAGATCTCTCAGTACTCTGTTTTGGGTCCCAGGTGATGAATGGCATTAGACATACTTCAGGCAAATCTGCCACTGTTGCCATTTCTAGACTAGTTCATTGCCTCACAAGTTCTTTTCCTAGGAATTTATAACAGTTCTCAAAACCATAAAGTTGTTCGTAATATTTCACTGTACTTTATGTGTAACCCTGTAGAGTTGATCTGTACATCATAAGTACTCTCCCAGAGTTTAAGAAATGGTGGCTTAACATAAGTCATTAAAGTCACATTGTAAAAATTTGTATTCCTTAATATTGTTACTATACCTAAAACATATATTAATCTTTTTCTCCCCTTTTTCATGAAAAGAACCACCAATCTTTCCAGCAAGCTGATGGAGTTTAATTTAGGTACTGATAAACAGACTTTCTTGTCTAAGCTTATCAAATCCATTTTCATTTCCTATTTGGAGAACTACATTGAGGTAGAGACTGGTTATTTGAAAAGCAGAAGTGCTATGATCCTACAGCGCTATTATGATTCGAAAAACCATCAAAAGAGATCCATTGGCACAGGAGGGTGAGTACTTTTGTTAAATACTACTGTTAAAACTGAAGACATTAATAACTTCATTTTATTTGGGCAAATTATCAAATGTTGACTATCATTAGAATTTTCTATGAAGAGTTCTTTTAATCCAGATTGTTATATTATTCATCAAATTTTGCTCTTAAACCACGTGTTGAAATGACTTAACATAACATGATTGAAATGTAGGCCGGGAGTGGTAACTCACGCCTGTAATCCCAGCACTTTGGGGGGCCGAGGTGGGCTGATCACCTGAGTTCTGGAGTTCGAGACCAGCCTGGCCAACGTGGTGAAACCCCATCTCTACTAAAAACACAAAAATTAGCTGGGCATGGTGGCAAACACCTGTAATCCCAGCCATTCGGGAGGCTGAAGCAAGAGAATCACTTGAACCTGGGAGGCAGAGGTTGCAGTGAGCCTAGATTGCAGCACTGCACTCCAGCCTGGGCGACACAGCAAGACTCTGTGTCAAAAAAAAAAAAAAGTAAAGCAGATATTTGTCAATTAAAAAATAATGTTTTAAAACTATCGAGCAGAACACTAGTAATATAAAAAGTTCCATACTTTCTTTCATTTTTTTTTTTTCTAGATAGAATAAGTTCGAGGTTATTGATCAGGAAATACATCTTTTTTTTGTTACTGTTGCAGGTGTGAAAAAAATAGAAAATAGTTTGCAATTTAAGTACCTTGAATTGATGAGTTTTGTTCAGAGACTTTAGCATAAAAAACTATTAAATTAATACCTTAATGCCTACAATTATTAACAGACTAGAAGAAGATAACTTGCTCCAAGAATAGTTGACATCTCAGCTGCCAGGCTTTAACTGCCTGGAACCCAGATTCTAAAAAGAGACAGAATGACTTTGGTGGACTCAAAGTCCAGAATCCCCACACATATATATTGAAACCGGTTTCTTATTTCCCATTTTGTTGTGTATTAAATAATGATTAGAGAGAGTTAAAATTATTAGTAAGAGGTAATACCCGAAAGGTAGTAGCAAGGAAGGGAAGAGAAAAACTAATGAATAATAGGAATTTGTGTGTGTGTGTGTGTTTATGGTAGTCTGGAGTTGCATATCCTAGGAGCAAAAAAAGTCTAACCTTCCAAAGATACCCCATGTAAGTGTTTCAGGTGACCCTCAGTAATTAAGAATAGCTAAATTATATTTAATATGTCTTCTTTAATATGAATAAATGTGCATAATCTTAAAATGACTATATTTTAAAATTGTTAAACTTTTAAAGTTTTCTTTTTAAACAGGACTATTTAGTTATTTAGAATGCTAACCTATTTGGAATAGCTCACTTTCTAAGGAAACCCAACAAGTTTTACTATTGAGTTAGGATTGTAAGGTTGAATTGTAAAGCGACTTCAGACATTAGAAGTCCAAATCTACTCATTTATCAGATGAAAATCTTCCGTTTAGAGATCAAGGCTAACTTCATTTCACAAAACTGGTTGTTGGAATTAGAAATTAGGTCTGTTGGCTATTGGTCCATTTTTGTTGCTGTTGTTGATATATACTAAGTTTGGAAGTACTCGAAGTTGAAATCTAAGTAAAATGTTTTCTTTTTTTCATTTGTCTTTATGATGTACTAGTATTCAAGATTTGAAGGAAAGAATTAGACAACGTACCAACTTACCACTTGGGCCAAGTATCGATACTCATGGGGAAACTTTTCTATCCCAAGAAGTGGTGGTTAATCTTTTACAAGAAACCAAACAAGCCTTTGAAAGATGTCATAGGGTAAGAGTGATTGTAAATTTATTTTACGTTTACAGTTGTTCCTTGATATCTGTGGGAAGTTGATTCCAAAACCTCCGAGGATACCAAAATCATGGATGCTCAAGTCTGTTACATAAAGTGTTTAGTATTTGCATATATCCTATGCACATCCTCCTTTATACTTTAATTCATCTCTAGATTACTTATAATTATTTGTATATATTATTACATTACCTAGTGCAATGTAAATCTCCGTAAATAGTTGTAACTTCAGTGTTTAGGGAATGATGACAGTACATATTCAGTACAGATGCAACCATTCTCTTTTTTTTTTTTTTTTGAATATTTTTAATCTGTGGCTGGTTGAATCTGCTGATGTAGAACCCACAGATACAGAACTTACAGATAGAGAGAATTGACTATATATTTGTGTATTTTAAGTTTTACCTTGTTTTACTAAGATATAAATATACTCTCTGATTAGGAACAACTATTTTTTGTAATAAAAGATAGGATTTTTGTTTTGGAGAACAATAATTTTAAAATTAGGAATAAATGTGAATATAGCTTTAAATTAAAGTTGAGCAAATCAAATTTTTGTTATGTAAGATTAAATGAAGATGTGAAAGGGACAGTTAGACTTTTCTCATGAAATGGTGCATCAGGGAAAGAACAATGTTTTAAGAGCATCAACATCAAAGGGAAAGAATGAAGATTTGACTCCATTAAAACTTAGATTTTCCTTTCTAATAAACACAGTTTAGCACAATAAACAGAAAAGTCAGAGTGATAAAGTATTTGTAAATGATACTACTAGCAAAAGATTGTATGAAACAAATAATAGTAGCTAATAATTTTATAGTACATAATATGTTCCAGACACTCTTCTTTTTTTTTTTTTTATTATACTTTAAGTTCTGGGTTACATGTGTAGAACATGCAGGTTTGTTACATAGGTATACACGTGCCATGGTGGTTTGCTGCACCCATCAACCCCTCATCTACATTAGGTATTTCTCCTAATGCTATTCCTCCCTTAGCCCCCCATCCCCCAACAGGCCCCAGTGTGTGATGTTCCCCTCCCTGTGTCCGTGTGTTCTCATTGTTCAACTCCCACTTCTGAGTGAAAACATGCGGTGTTTGATTTTCTGTTCCTTTGTTAGTTTGCTGAGAATAATGGTTTCCAGCTTCATTCATGTCCCTGCAAAGGACATGAACTCATCCTTTTTGATGGCTGCACAGTATTCCATGGTATATATGTGCCACATTTTCTTTATCCAGTCTATCATTGATGGGCATTTGGGTTGGTTCCAAGTCTTCACTATTGTGAATAGTGCTGCAGTAAACATAACGTGTGCATGTGTCTTAATAGTAGAATGATTTGTAATCCTTTGGGTATATACCCAGTAATGAGATTGCTGGGTCAAATGGTAATTCTGGTTCTAGATCCTTGAGGAATCACCACATTGTCTTCCACAATGGTTGAACTAATTTACACTCCCACCAACAGTGTAGAAGCATTCCTATTTCTCCACATCCTCTCCAGCATTTGTTGTTTCCTGATTTTTTAATGATTGCCATTCTAACTGGCGTGAGATGGTATCTCATTGTGGTTTTGATTTGCATTTCTCTAATGACCAGTGATGATGAGCTTTTTTTCATGTTTGTTAACTGCATAAATGTCTTCTTTTGAGAAGTGCCAGACACTTTTCTAAGCATTTTAAGTGTGTGTGTGTGTGTGTGTATGTATATATATCTTGTTTGTATGTAGTTTACATACGTATATGTATATATATACATATACGTATGTAAACTTATTTCATCATATAACCACCCTGTGAGGTTATTTTTCAGATAAAGAACTGAGATACATGGCTTTTAAGTAGTGGATTGAGAGTTGAGTCAGTCTTATTTATGTTGATGTATATAATCTGTATTTATACTGAGACAGTAAATTATACATGTGAATATAAATCAATAGAAAACAAGTCAAAGAATACACATATGCAGTTTACAAAAAAGAAAATGTTAATCACTAGTACAATACTCAGTCTCACTAATAGGAAAATGCAACTTAGAATAAGAGAATTACCATCCCATTTTCATTAGGTTGGGATAAATTAAGAAGTGTGATGACCAAGTGTTGTTAAGGAAGTGGAGCAATAGCAGTTGTCACACACCGCCAATGGGAGTGAAATTGGTATGGTTATTTTGAGGATTAATTTGGCAGTTTCTTAGAGAAACTCATAGGTTCATGTGATATGTGTAACATCATAACAGCATTTCTTGTCATGTGGAAAAATTAAAAGCAAACTTTCAGTATCCACCAAAAAGAGAATTGTTAAACTGGTGTTGTTCATACAGTAGAAAACTATACAACAATTTAAATGAGTGAAGTAGAGTTACATGTGTCAACATGAATAAATCTCAAAAATACTTAGTATTGATATGACTGAATCATATGGTTTTTTTTTTTTTTTTTAGGAAGCTGTCAAACTAATAGTGTGTAGTGATATTTGATTATAGTTTTAGTTTTCATCTTCCTAATGCAATGATGATTCATGTTGAGCATCTTTTCATGTGCTTATTTGCCGTCAATATATACTCTCTGGTGAAGTGTTCAGATCTTTTGTGCATTTTTAAATCAATCGTGTGTTTTCTTATTTTTTGAGCACTCTATATTGTTACAATTTATCAGATATGATTTGCACATTTTTTTTCTGCCTGTGGCTTGTCTTTTTATTCTCATCAGTATTTCTAAGGATAGACGTTCTTAATTTTGATGACATCCAATTTAATAATACTTTTCTGTTCTGGATGGTGATTTTGGTGTCATATATAAGAAATCTTTGCCTAACCAAAGGTTACAAAGTTTTCCTCCTGTGTTTTCTTCTAGCAGTTTTATAGTTTGAGGCTCTATGTTAAGATGTATAATCAATTTTGAGTTAAGTTATACAGTATTGTGGATCAAAGTTCATAATTTTACAGTTAGGCATCCAGTTGTTTCAATTTCGTTTATTGAAAAGGCTATCCTTTCCCCACTGAATTACTCTAGAACCTTTGTCAAAAATCAGTGGACCATTTATATGTGGGTCTGTTTCTGGACTCTTGTGTTCCACTGGTCTGTCTTTATGCCTGTACTATACTGTCTTAATTGCTGTAACTTTATAATAAGTCTTGAATTGGGTAGTGTAAGTCCTAAGTCCTCTAACATTTTTATATAAATAATTTTGTATTATGTCTTATAATGGCTTGTCTGTTTCAGAAAAAGTCTGAGATTTTGATTGGAATTACGTTGACTCTGTAGTTCTATTTGGGGAGAATTGACATATTTTGATCCCATTATAGCATATGTAAATGGTCTTTTTAAGATTTATATTTAATTTCTAGTTTAACTTAGTTGTTAGTATATAGAAATACAATTGATTTCTATATGTTGCTCTTATATCCTGTGTGAACGGAAAATAAATCTCTGGACCCCCAAATCACTAAGCCAAAGGGAAAACTCAAGCTGGAAAATGCATCAGGCAAACCTGCCTCCCATTTTATTCTTAAATAAGATAGAAATTCCTTGTGGGCCTCAAGATCTTTCCCCTAAAACGGTTTTATTGAATTTCACCTTGGCAATGTAAATTGATAGCTTATCTTCACAGTTGCAGGACAAAGGAGAGAACGCAAGTCATCCCTCAGCTCACCTGAGACAAATGCATATCTGATTGCTTCCTCTGTCCTATTGTTTATGTAAAAATGTAGATTCACTGAGCTAGATTAAGGCATAAGTGATTATTCCTCTACCCACCTCTGACATGCAAATTGTATATTCAGTGAAAGGGTGATCAAAGACTCGAAAGAATACAACTGTTTGTCTCTTATCTACCTGTAACTTGGAAGCACCTTCTCACCCCTTGAAGTTGTCCCGCCTTTCCGGACAGAACCAGTGTACCTATTGTACCTATTGATTGATGTCTCATGTCTCCCTAAAATGTGTAAAACCAAGCTGTGCCCCTACCAACTTAGATGGGCACGTGTTGGCAGGACCTCCTGAGACTGTGTCATAGGAATGTGCTTAACCTTAGCAAAATAAACTTTCTAAATTGATTGAGACTTGTCTCAGATACTTTTGGGTTTAGACCTGCAACCTAACTAAATTCACTTATTAGTTCTATTTGCCTTTTTTTTTTTTTGTGGATTCCACTGGCTTTTCTGTATAGATTATTATATTATCAGCCCATAAATACAGTTTTACTTATGTTTTCCAATATAGATGTCTTTTATTTGTTCTTTTGCCTTATTGCACTGGCCAGACTTCTAGTACAATGCTGAATAGAAGTCGTGAGAGTGAACACTTTGCATTATTTCTGGTCTTAAGAATAAATCGTTTAGTCTTTCACTATTAAGTATGATACTAATTGGGTTTTTCATAGATGTTGTTTTTCAGATTGAGAAAATTATTTTATCCTACTTAGCTGAGTGGTTCTATGAGGATTAGATGTTAGATGTTGTGCAAAACTTTTTTATTCTGTTAATATGGTAAATTATAGTGATTGATTTTCAAATGTTGGCCTTGCATTCCTTCTTTGATAAACTCCAATTGGTCACCAATTGACCTTTGACCTTTTGTCATATATTGTTGGATTAGGTTTGCTAAACTTTTGTAAAGAATTTTAACATCTGTGTTCATGAGGGATATTGGCCTTTTTTTTTTTCTTTTTTTTTTTTTTTGGAGACGGAGTCTCACTCTGACACCCAGGCTGGAGTGCAGTGGCACAATCTCAGCTCACTGCAACCTCCGCCTCCTGAGTCCAAGCGATTCTCCTTCCTCAGCCTCCCAAGTAGCTGGACTACAGGCACCTGCCACCATACCTGGCTGAGTTTTGTATTTTTAGTAGAGACAGGGTTTTGCCATGTTGGCCAGGGTGGTCTTGAACCTCTGACCTCAGGTGATCCGCCCGCCTCGGCTTCCCAAAGTGCTGAGATTACAGGTGTGAGCCACCGTGCCCAGCTTTTTTTCCTTTTTATGTCTTTGTCTGGTTTTAGTATCAGGGTGTTGGCCTCATAGGATGTTTTGGGAAATATTTCCACCACCCCTCCCATTTTCTGAAAGAGTTTGCGTAGAATTGGTATTCTTTCTTTCTTTCTTTGGTAAAATTCACAAGTGAAGTCATTTGGGCCTGAATTGTTTTGTGTGTGAGGATTTTAAACTACAAATTCAACTTCTTTAGTAGATACAGAACAATTCAGGTTATCCACTTCTTTTTAAGTCCACTTTGGTAGTTTGTATGTTTTAAGCATTTGTGTAGTTCACGTAAGTTGTTGAATTTATTGGAATAAAATTATATTCATGATATTTTCTTATCCTTTTAATATCTGTAGAATTTGTAGTGATGTCACCACTTTCCTAATATTAGTAATTTGTGTCATTTTTTTTATCTGATCCATCTGGCTAGAGGTTTATTCATTTTACTGATTTATTTCCTCCCAAAGAACCAGCTTTTGGTTTCATTAATTTTTCCCTGTTGTTTTTCTGTTTTATATTCATCAGTTTCTACTCTTTATTACTTCTGTTATTCTGCTTATTTGGGTTTTATCCCCACCCTGACCCCAACCCCCCTGTTTTTTTAGTTTTCTAAGGTGGAAGCTGAGGTCATTGATTTGAGAACTTTCTTCTTTCCTAATCTAATGCGAGTGTTTTGTCTTACAAATTTCCCTGTAAATACTATTTTAGCTGCATCCCCAGAATTTTTGTATGTTGTGTTTTATTTTTATTCAGTTCAAATCCTTTTAATTTTGCTTTTGATTTGTTTTGGCCCAAACGTGATTTAGAAATATGTTATTTAGTTTCCAGATATTTAGGAATTTGTTAGATGTCTGTTACTGATTTTAAATTTGATTCCATTGTAGTCAGAGGATGTACTTTGTATGATGTGAACCCATTTTAAATTTATTAAGACTTCTGTTTTTTTTAGCCCAGAATATGGTCCAGTTTTTTTGTATGCACTTGAAAAAATACATATATGCTGATGTTGTTGGATGGAGTATTGTATAAATGTCAGTTAGGCTTAGTTGATTATGTTGTTCAAGTCTTCTATATCCTTACCAATTTTCCATCTGCCTCTTCTGTCTATTACTCATGGATGTTTGGATGTAAATAGGAGGAGTGTAAGAATGTCTTGTGAAGAAGGTAAGAGCATTTTTTGAGCATCAGTGATTAGAGGAGGAGGGTGAATATTGGAATAGAGAGACTGATGAGGGAGGGGTAAAGGTTGGGGTAGTATTAATAAGACCAGGAAGGAAGCTGAGTAATACCAATTCAATATTTATAATCAGTGAGAATTCAAAGGGGGTTATAGAATTCCTATCAACTTCTAATTTAATACATCAGATAATAAATATTAACCCCAAGAGGACACATGAATGAAGACTACAAATAGGTTTGACGGAAGCAGAAATCAATGTATAAATAATATAGAAAGCAATTATAAGAAGTCAAGAGTAATTTTCTGACTGTTAAAAAAGGATTTTATTTTCCCAGCATAACTAATAATTATTTTACTAAATTGCTAGTTTAACAGCAACAGCAGCACCAAAATGAATATTGTAAGCTCACTATGTGCAAATACTGTGCTAAAAACACTTTATGCTTATTTTCGTATTTTATTCTCACCCCAAGGCTAGAATGTAAGTACTGTTAATACTATTCCCATCTTACAAATGAAGAAATTGAGGCATGGTGGGGTTAAATAACATCTCAAAGGTTCACTTAATCAGAAAATGATAAAACCATTATTTGAGCCAGTCATATTTTATGGTGCATCCGTTATTAATTTCTCCATCTCCACTCCCCAGTAAAACAAAGAATTCTTTTTGTTCTGAGTTTTACTAGACTGTTCTTTGCTCAGTCAGTGGCTCTCAAACGTCTTTGGCCCACAGTAAGAAATGCATTTTACATGTTAGTTCTGCATATATATATATGTGTGTATATATATGTGTGGGGGGTATACATTTTATGAAAGTATACTTGGATTTCACTAATGGATTGCAATCCAACTTTGAAAAACATTGCTCTAAGTCTAGAGAGTTGTAGACAAACATGGAGCATTGTAATTGTGTGCGTGTGTGTTTGTGCATGCGCACACAATATGGGGGGAGCTGTGAGTTATTTTGAATACCTGAAACACTGACTACATCTTATAAAAAATTGATTGCTTAAAAAAAATTGGCATTTTCAGAAGGTAGACTTGAGGAATGATGTTGTTTGGTTTTTGTTTTTAAGCTCTCTGATCCTTCTGACTTACCAAGGAATGCCTTCAGAATTTTTACCATTCTTGTGGAATTTTTATGTATTGAGCATATTGATTATGCTTTGGAAACAGGACTTGCTGGTAAGTATATTTGTGTTACACTTGTGTTAAATTCTTTTGATCCTGCTTGGTTAAACTATATGCATAATGTTGTTTTGCGTATAATCATCTCTGTGTGTCAAATTCAGTTCAGTGCAATGAAGTTTGAGTTTTTATAATGCAAGGATTTGCCAGGTGCTGAAAGCTATACAGAATGGTTGTCTCATATTGTTTACATATGGCATAATAAAATAATAAGCTACATAAGTCACTACAATGTATGACACAATGTCTTACAATGCTGTAAGTTAGAAAATGTCGAGGAACAAAATGAAGGCGAAAACAATTCTGATTGGGGAATTGAGTAATGTAAGACTTAGAAAGAGAAGTATTAAAAACTAAGTCTGGAAAAAAGTAGATTCAAATTAAAATTCTTAATTTGCTTGTGGTCTTTTGGTCTTAGTAGTTAGTATTAGTAGCATAATAATGACCAGAGTCCTGTCTCATTAATTCAGTTGTCTACTTCACCTGTTCAATGGTCATCTCAAACTTAACATATCCCAAATTAAACTCTTTATCTTCCCTCTAAACCTGTTCCTTTCCCATTCTTCCCATGTCATTAAAAGGCATTACCAATATGCATGATTATTGTATGTCAGTTTTTTAAAAGGCATTACCATTTACCACTTGCTCAAGCCCCAACAAAACCCAGGAGTTCCTCAGTTCCTCTTTTTCAGAAATCCTGATAGCCAATCCATCAGCAAATCCTGTCAATATACTTCCAGGCATAAGTCAAATTCATATACTTTTCTCCATCTTCACTGATGCCACCCTAATTTAAACACCATTATCTCTGTCTACTTGTAACTGGTCTCCCTGTGTACATTCTTGCCTCTCCACATTACTGACTTCATGTAATAGCTAGTTTAATTATTTCCTTATTTAAAACTCTGTAGTGGTTTCCTATTACTCTTAAGGGGAAAACAACAGCAAACTCTAGAGAAGCATGACTTTTTATCTGGCCTGGTATGTATTCATTATCTCTCATTGCATTTCTTCTCACTGCCCACTCTGACCCTTATTGTTTTTCCTTGCTTAGTCTCTTTGCACTTGGTGTTTTCCTGTCCTCAGAATCCTTTTGCCTCAGCTTTTCTCATGGCTGGCTTTTCAATCATCTGATCTCAACTAAGATGTTATGTTCTCAGAGAGGCCTTTGCTGATCACCCTAGCTAAAGTAGCCCTCTTCTCCCAGCCCAGTTATCCTCATTATCTTATCATTGCATTAACTTTTTTTATAGCACTTATCACAATGAAATTTTTATCTGTTAATGTCTGCCTCCACTCATCAGAATTCATTCATTTAGCACGTGCTTATTAAATGCCTACTCCTGCACTTGTGGAGTTTACATTCTTATGGAGAAGATAGACAAATGATTAGAAAGTGCAATGAAGAAAAATAAAACTGAGTAAGGGATTAAAAATTTTTAAAAAGTGTGTATATATAATAATTGTGATATGCCCTTATTTTTATTTTTATTTTTGAGACAGAATCTCGCTCTGTCACCCAGGCTGGAGTGCAGGGGCACATTCATGGCTCATGGCAACTTTGAACTCCTGGGCTCAAGCAATACTCCTGCCTCAGCCTCCTGAGTAGCTATAACTACAGGTGCATGCCACTGCACCCAGCTAATTTTTTCTTTTTTTGTAGAGATGGGGTCTTGCTTTGTTGCCTAGGCTGTTCTTGAACTCTTGGCTCCAAGTGATCCTCCCTCCTCAGCCTCCCAAGAATTTTTTGTTTTGATTTAAACTATTTTCCTAAAGGTTTCTTTTCCTACTAACTTATGCCGCTGCTGGACTGTTTGTGTGTGTCAGTTTTTCTGTAATTATTGAATATTCTTTAAAAATTTTAATTTTGTGGTTAAAAACATACATTGTAGCTGAGTTCTGATGCCTATAAAGAAAAAAAGTACATCAATATTGCCTTAATTTTTATGTCTTTCATTAATAACAATGATTCATATTTTCTACATATGTATTGATTTTGTGTTTTTCTCTTGTAAAGTTCATTTGTTATTTGAGCCTTCAATTTCTTACCAGTTGGTAATCTTGTCCTATAAAGAACTCTAGGTGTCAAGCCTGTATTTTCTTATTAGCTATGCATATTTTCTTTAGTGTCTTAAGTCTTTTACTTTTAGCTAGAAACATAAACATCTAGGACCTTCGAGTTCATCTGTTATTCTTTACAAAAAGGAGGAAATGGAAATCCAGAGAGGTCAGCTGACATTTTGAGGTCAGAATACGGAGTGGCTTGATTCGCTTTTTTTATTTTATTCTGAATAAATTCCAGAATAAAATCAGGAATGTAATCTGTAGATAGTGAGGACATTTTGAGTATTTTTGAGGAAATAGTGTAGAGCACAGTAAGTGAAATGTGTCAGTTTAGGGATATTACTATGGCAGCAGTATCTAGGATAAAAGGTAAAGAGACTTGAATGAGGAAAACCAATGAGAAAATTATTCGAACTATTATCAGAGATAAAGAGGCCTGGTTATAAGAAATATGTGGAGGTGTATTCATGGCTCACGTGAATCATCAAGGCTAAGTAGATGGTGAACATTGGGCATAAAAATAACTTTGGATGAGTTTTACCTAGTATAAGCTTAAGCTTGATTTTCCTCTTCTGTCCACAGAAGTCATTATTGATGTATTAAAACAGCAGTTTCATTTATTTTATGTTATAGATTAAAAAACTACATTCTTTTTTTCTGTTGCCAAGATGAAGTTCTTCAAGGATGATTCTAACATATGTATGCTTTCCGGTTTTAGGAATTCCCTCTTCAGATTCTAGGAATGCAAATCTTTATTTTTTGGACGTTGTGCAACAGGCCAATACTATTTTTCATCTTTTTGACAAACAGTTTAATGATCACCTTATGCCACTAATAAGGTTAGTCAAATTATCTGATTTTCATTGATATTTCAGTGACTATTAATAGCATTCTACATAATCTACATATATTTTCATTAAATTTAAAAAATACATTTTCACAAAAATGTCAAACTGGACAAGTGGAATGACATAAAAATATAAAAGTTCTTAGGAAATAAAACATTAGATATTGTTTCTTCCTGCATTTCTGTTTTCTCTTTCCACTATATTATTAATTTTGGTGTATTTCAAAAGATTTAATCTGTCACAAACCTAAAACTGAAATCTCATGTGAAAGAGGACCTCCAGCTTAGTGAAACTCAGCAAATTTGACATATTTTAAAAGATCTGATAGACAAAGTCCATATACCCACTTGTTATAATGTAAAGGTACATACAAAAAATTTTGTGAGATTAATAGGACAGATTTTAATGAGGCATTAAGTAAGGTTTGGTTTATATCTTCATATCAATTTATGTGAACTTATAAAGCATTTGAGAAATAAGATGGTGTATATGTGAACATGCTTTACAAAATTATCTCTTTAGCACTGTTATGTAAGAGGAAAAATATTCATATAAAATTTTTTGACATTTTGTTGTAAACAGTGATATGCCAAGACTAGTCCAGAAACAGTCTCAAAGATAACAGTCGCTTGTAATCCCTGAATCATACTTTGAAAGGAAATTTACTTTTTAAGAGCTGTTATGCCACAAAGCAGAGAATTCACACAATTATTAGGGTTGCCTATTTCTTAATATTTTAAATGTTTTGACATTCTGATAGCATTCAGAAGGCAAATATGGTTGTCTGGTTTTTAAAAATACAGCTGGATTGGCTGTTACCCTCCAAATTTTATAGTATGATTTACTGTATTCTTAAAACTCTGGTGATGATAGTCTATAACTTTTCTTGGTATTACACTAGAGAATTGTTTATAAAGAAAACCAAATAATTCCAAAATTTTAAAGTCACATTTATATTCTTGAGAGATGTCTCCTCAGAGATCAAAGTAACAAATTTAAGTGGTCCTCTTCCTTCCCTTTTAATCGGTTGTTTTTAGTCTATTATAATGAATTGGGCATAGTGAATGCTAAATAATTACTTTCCTTCTTATATGCTTCTTGGATTTGTTAACAATATTAATGTGTGTATATGGATGTATTTATAAATGTATATAATGTAATACACATGGGTGTATGAAAAACTTTTAGAAAATATTAGACTATTAATATAATTCTTTTTCCCTTTTAAATATACAATAGCTCTTCTCCTAAGTTATCTGAATGCCTTCAGAAGAAAAAAGAAATAATTGAACAAATGGAGATGAAATTGGATACTGGCATTGATAGGCAAGTTGTTGGTTTTATCTCTTGCATTTTTTTAAATTATAAAAACACCATATTATAGCAGCATGAAAATACTTTGTAGAGAAGAAAAATATTTATCTTAATTCCACCATATTGCTACAACATTTGCTTTTATTTTTACATATTGCCTTCATCCTTATTAGAATGTTGTTTTTATTGCATCTTGAAGTTTTTTACTTTGGCCTATCTTGGCATTTAACATGCCTTCCTCACTAAGCTTAATCGTTTCTAGCTTTTGATTTAAAGTGAGAAATATGTGATGTTTTTCAGTTGAACACTTAGAGGCCATTGTAGGATTATTGATTGTCCTAGTTTCAGTGTTACTGTGTTTCAAGGTATAGGGAGGCCCAAGGAGAGGCAGAGAGACAGGGAAACAGCCATTAACTGGAGCAGTCAGAACACACAGTACATTTGTCAATTAGGTGCACTGTCTTATGTGGGTGTGGTTTGTGGTACCCCAATACAATTAAAATAGTAACATCAAAGATCACTGATCATAGATCACCATAACAGATTTAGCAGTAATGAAAAAGTTTGAAATATTATAAGAATTACCAAAATGTGACACAGAAACACAAAGTGAGCACAGGCTGTTGGAAAAGTGGCACTGATAGACTTGCGTTGCCACAAGCCTGCAACTTGTAAAAAAAAAAAACAAACAAAACAAACCACAGTATCTGTGAAACCAATCAAACAAAGCAGAATAAAACAAGGTATGCCTGGATATTCAGAAATGGGGTTGTTGGATCATATAGTAGCTCTGTTTTTAAGTTTCTGAGGAATTTCCATACTTTTCCATAATGACTGTACCAATTTACATCCCCATCAACAGTGTACAAATGTCATCTTTTATCTGCACTCTTGACAACGCTTGTTATCTATTGCCTTTTTGAAAAGAGCCATCCTAACAGGTGTGAAGTGATAACTGATTGCATTTTCCTGATGACTAGTGATGTTGAGCACCTTTTCATATACCTGTTAGCCATCTGTATGTCTTCTTTCAAAAATTTTTATTCAGGTTCTTTGCTTTTAATCATTGGATCATTTATTTTTTTGCTATTGAGTTGTTTGAGTTCCTTGTATGTTTGGTGTTGAACACCTCTGAGATGTATGGTTTACAAATATTTCCTTCCATTTCATAGGCTGTTGATTGTTTTCTTTGCTGTGCAGAAACTCTTTAGTTTGATGCAGTCTCATTTGTCTTTGTTTCTGTTGCCTGTGCTTTTGAGGCCATATCCAAAAGGTCATTGCCAACACCAATGTCAAGAAACTTTTTTCTTATGTTTTCTTCTGCTAGTTTTATAGTTGTGGGTCTTACATTAAATTTAATCCATTTTGAGTTGATTTTTTTTGTGTAGAGTATAAGATAAAGGTGTCATTTCATTTTCCTGTGTGTAGATATCCAGTTTTCTAGCATCATTTATTGAGGAGACTATCCTTTCCCTATTGTGTATTCTTGGCACTGTTGTTAAAGAGCAGTTGACCATAAATGGATGGATTTATTTCTGGGCTCTGTATCATGTTCCATTGGGCTGTGTATCTGTTTTTATGCCAGTACCATACTGCATTAATTACTGTTGCTGTATAATATATTTTCTAACCAAGAAGTACGATGCTTCCAGTTTTGTTCTTTCTCAAAATTGCTTTGGCTATTCAGGATTTTTTCTGGTTACATAAGAATTTTACTGTTTTTTTTTCCTATTTCTGTGAAAAATGCTATTGGAATTTTGATTGGGAATGCATTGAATTGCTTTGAGTAGTATGGACAGGTTGACAATATTCATTCTTTCAAGCCCTAAACACGAGATAT
Organism: Hylobates moloch; assembly: GCF_009828535.3. Lineage (NCBI taxonomy): Eukaryota > Metazoa > Chordata > Mammalia > Primates > Hylobatidae > Hylobates > Hylobates moloch. The sequence goes on from NW_026652291.1 coordinate 48,331,029, forward strand.
GTTTCCATTTACTTGTTTCTTTTGGCAATGTTCTATAGTTTTCAGTGTATAAGTCTTTTACTTGCTTGGTTAATTCCTAAATATTTTATTCTTTTTCATGCTATTGTTAATGGGATTTTTTTTTCTTTCTTTTTTGGATAGTTTGCTGATAATGTATAAAAACAACTGATTTTTGTATGATGATTTTCTATCTGGCAACTTTACTGAATTTATTTATTAGTTCTATTTTTCGATGGAGTCTTTAGAGTTTTCTCTAAGATCATATCATCTGCAAAGAGACAATTTTACTTCTTTCTTTCCAATTTAGATGTCTTTTATTTCTTTTTCTTGCCTAACTGCTCTGGCTAGGACATCCACTACTGTGTTGAATAGAAGTGGTGAGAGTGGGCATCCTTATTCTTGTTCCTGATGTTAGAGGAAAAGCTTTGAGCTTTCCACTGTGGAGTTTGATATTAGTTGTGGGCTTGTCATATATGATCTTTATTATCTTTAGGTATATTCCTTCTATACCTAATTTATTTGCAAGTCTTTGTCATGAAAGAGTGTTGAATTTTACCAGAAGCGTTTTTTTTTCTCATCGTCAGACAGTCATACGATTTTTATCCTTCATTCTGTTAATGTGGTCTGTCACATTTATAGATCTGCATATGCTGAACCATCCTTGAATCTCAGGGATAAATTCTGTTTGGTTATGGTGTATGATCCTTTTAGTGTGCTATTGAATTCAGTTTGCTAGTTTTTCTTTTTTTTTTTTTACATCTTTATTCATCAGGGATATGGCCTGTAATTTTCTTTCCTGTATTGTCCTTCTCTGGCTTTGGTATCACTGTAATGTTGTCTTTGTAAAATGAGTTTGAAGGAGTTACCAGTTCTTCCATTGTTTGAAAATATTTGAGAACGATTGGTGTTAATTCTTCTTTTTTTGAGATGGAGTCTCCCTCTGTTTCCCAGGCTGGAGTCCAGCGGCACGATCTTGGCTCACTGCAACCTCCATCTCCCTGGTTCAAGCAGTTCCCCTGCCTCACCCTCCCGAATAGCTGGAATTACAGGCGCACACCACTATATCCAGCTAATTTTTTTGTATTTTTAGTAGAGACAGGGTTTTACCTTGTTGGCCAGACTGGTCTTGAACTCCTGACCTCAGGCAATACACCCGCCTCAGCCTCCCAAAGTGCTGGGCTTACAGGTGTGAGTCATTGTGCCCAGCCAATTCTTCTTTTTAATGTTGGGTAGAATTCACTAGTAAGGCCATCTGGTCCTGGGATTTTTCTGACTTCAGCAGGACCCCTGTCTCTTAATCTCTTCAACTTATGCCAATCTATTATCCTTTTCCTAGCTTTATTTCTTTTGTTATTGTGCTTGGTCCATCTTTTGAATTACTTTCTTGAAATACTCTAAAGTACATTTCCATCAATTACAACTGTCTTACAGACCCTAACCTCTGATAGATGCTGTCTCTTTTATTCCCATGACTGGTTGGCTCCTCGCTGTTGGAGAATATCACATAACATGTATGTTATTGGTACCACTGCAAATCCATGCTCTCATTTCTCAGTTGGATCTTTAGTACCTCTTATCCATCCTTGTGATTGTCCTTACACTGTGAGACTCAGTGTTGCTCCTACCTGTTTTTCCCAACCTTGGCCATTCTTTATAAGTTCCCTATCTCCACCAGAAGCGTTCCGTACACATTCAGCATCCCTAATCCAAAAATTCAAAATAAAAATGCTTCAAAATTTGAAACTTGAAACTTTTTGAGTGCTGACATTACCCTACAAGTGGAAAATTTTACACCTGACCTCATGTGACAGGGTACAGTCAAAATACAGATGCACAGCACACGGTTTATTTGAGTATCCCCAAGGGAAAAAAGACCCTCCCAATCCTCTTCAGCTGTGATAAATACTTTCTGTGCATGTCCGAATCCCCCGCTACAACAAGCATGCCTACAAAGAATAATAAAATGGCATGTGTGTAGGCTGGACATGCCAATGGTAGGTTGCTCACAATGCCCCACATGCAGCCAAGACCTGTGTGTATTACTCACTGTGTGTGCTTTTTGTTCTCCTTATTCTGTGCTCTGTGGTATAAAGATGTTATGGAATCTTAAAAAGGCCTACAGATACCCCTGTGGTTAACAGTGATAAGAAAAAGAGGAAACATTTATGTTTATCTTTTTGTTTGTTTTTGTTTTTTGAGGTGGAGTCTCGCTCTATTGCCCAGGCTGGAGTGCAGTGGCGTGATCTTGGCTCTGTTCAACCCCTGCCTCCTGGGTTCAAGCGATTCTCCTGCCTCAGCCTCCCGAGTAGCTGGGACTACAGGTGCGAGCCACCGTGCCCAGCTAATTTTTTGTATTTTTAGTAGAGACAGGGTTTTGCCATGTTGGCCAGGCTGGTCTCAAACTCCTGGCCTCAAGTGATCCACCTGCCTCAGCCTTCCAAAGTGCTGGGATTACAGGTGTGAACTACTGCACTCAGCCTGTTTATCTTTAAAAAAAATTTTTTTTTGTGGCCAGGCACAGTGGCTCAGTCTTGAACTGAGACCAGCCTGGCCAATATGGTGAAACCCCATCTCTACTAAAAAATACAAAAATTGGTTCTGCATGGTGGCAGGCGCCTGTAATCCCAGCTACTCGGGAGGCTGAGGCAGGAGAATTGCTTGAACCTGGCATTCAGAGGTTGCAGTGAGCCAAGATCACGCCACTGTACTCCAGACTGGGTAACAAGAGCAGAACTCTGTCTCGAAAAGATAAATAAATAAATAAAAATAAAAATAATTTGTTTAGAGACATGGTCTTGCTCTCTCACCCAGGCTGGTGTGCAGTGGCACAATCATAGCTCACTGCAACTTTGAATTCCTGGGTTCACACTGTCCTCCCACCTCAGCCTCTTGAGTAGCTAGGACCACAGATGCACACTACCATACTCAGCCATTTTTTTTTTTTTTTAATGTAGAGATAGGGTCTCATTATGTTGCCCAGGCTGTTCTTGAACTCCTGGGCTCAAGTGATCCTCTCACTTCAGCCTCGCAAAGTGCTGGGATTACAAGTGTGAGTCACCATGCCTAGCAGCACGTATGTTTATCAAAGCTGTTGGACAAACAGGATGGCGGTGTAAGTGTGAAATGTCTTACAGAAGAGTATGGTATTGGAATGACCACCATATATTGCCTGAAGAAACAGAAGGAGAAACTCTGTGCTGAAAGTGATGAACAGAAGTTAATGAAAAATATAAAGACACTGCATAAATCTAAAAGTGAAGATCTTGATTATGTATTGAAAGAATGGATCTGTCAGCATTGCAATGAATACATTGCCACTTAATGGTACGGTGATCATGAAACAAGCAAAGATCTATCATGATGAATTGAAAATTGAAGGCAATCATGGCTATTCAATGGGCCGTTTGCCAGAAGTTAAGAACAGACATGGCATTACGTTTTTAAAGGTTTGTTGTGATAGAGCATCTGCTGGTCATGAAGCAGCAGAGAAATTCCTTACTGAGTTTGCCACGGTTATTGCTGATGAAAATCTGGTATGAGAATAAGTCTATAATGTTGATGAAACACCACTATTTTGGCATTACTGCCCCAAGAAGACACTGACAATACAGGTGATAAGATGGCTGCTACAGAAATTGAGGACGCCAAGGACAGAGTAACTGTGCTGGGGTGTGCTAATGCAGCAGGCATGTATAAGTGTAAGCTTGCTGTAATAAGCTAAAGCTTGCATCTTCATTGTTTCTAAGGAGTGAATTTCTTGTTGGTTACACTGTTATGCTAACAAAAAGGCATGGATAACCAGGGATGTCTTTTCTGATTAGTTTTACAAACATTTTGTACTAGTGGCTTACACATACTGCAGGGAAGCTGGACTGGATAACAACTACAAGATTTTGTTATTCCTTGACAGCTGTTCGTGTCATACTTTTTCCCAAATGTGACTATTCAGTCTTCTGACCAAGGTATCTTTAGATCAATGAAGGGTAAATATAGAAACACTTTCTTGGGTGGGCATGGTGGCTCAGGCCTATAATCCCAACACTTTGGGAGGCTGAGGCAGGAGGATCACTTGAGCCCATGAGTTTGGGACCAGCCTAAGGCAACATAGTAAGACCCTGTCTCTACCAAAAAAAAATTTAAGAATTAGGTGTTCTGGCATGTGCCTGTAGTCCCAGCTACTCAGGAGGCTGAGTTGGGTGGATCACTTGAGCCTGGTAGGTCCAGGCTACAGTGAGCAATCATCACACTGCATTCCAGCCTGGTGATGGAGCGAGACCCTGTCTCAGAACTTTCTTTTCTTTTTTGGAGACAGAGTCTTTCCCAGGCTAGAGTGCAGTGACGCCATCTCAGCTCACTGCAACTTCATCTTCCCAGATCAAACAGTTCTTCTGCCTCCGCCTCCTGAGTAGCTGGGACTACAGGCACCCACCACCACGCCTGGCTAATTTTTGTATTTTTAGTAGAGACGGGTTTTCACCATGTTGGCCAGTCTGGTCTCGAACTCCCGCCCTCAAGTGATCCTCCCACCTCGGCCTCTCAGAACACTTTCTTGAACAGCATACTAGCAATGGTGAACAGAGGCAGGAGTATGGAAGGTTTTCAAAATGAGTTGAGCATGAAAGATGCCGTATATGCTGTTGCTAGTGCTTGGAACACAGTGACTAAAGACAGTTACGCATGCCTGGCACAACCTCTGGCCTTCAGCTGTGTTCAGTGGAGGATGAACAAGGTGGTGACTTTGAAGATTTCCATATTTCAAGTGAGAAAAAAGTGATGTCTGACTTCTTACATATACAAAAAATAATACGTTTAGAGTCCATCAGTAAGTTGGATGAAGTGAATATCAAAGAATTTTTTAACATCAGTGAAACTCCAGTTGCTCATTCATGGACTGGTAGTGAAATAGCCTAAATGGTTCTAAATCAAGGTGATTGTGGTAATAGTGACAAGGTAAGGTTGCTAATGCTGCAGAAAAAATGCCTGTAGATTACATGGTGAAAATGTGCAATGGACTTATTAAAGGTACAGCAGTGTACATGCATAATAGAACAATAAGTCATATCATTTACAAAATCAAACAGAGACTTCTAAGACAAAAACCATTATTAATGAGGCAGATGACTCCAGAGGAAACTTTTAAGAAGCCACCAGCAGAATATCTCCTCATCCAAGGAGGTCCTGCTTTCTGGTCTCTCAACTGCTTCTGATGTTTCTTGTCACCTAAAAAAATAAAATATAGGATAGAGTAACCTTTTCATGAAAGCACAGCATTGTAGGTGGAGACTGAAAACCTGCTACATTGTTTGTTGTTGTTTAACAGGCAATACAGGTATTGTGGTGATGTTACTGTGCTGTTTGGTTACCTTAAATATGTTATTTTTTTCTCTGTATGAATGGTGTGTCACCTTTTTTACTGTTAAGTACTTATGTGTGAATAAGTATAAGAAAATGATTGCTTATTGGTAGCATATAAATTCAGAGTCAGGAATGATGGTAATGCCGGACAGCCACGGATTGTCCACATGGGTGTCTGAGATAGTGACATCTTTGCTTTCTGATGGCTCAGTGAACATAAATGTTTCATGTACAAAACTATTAAAATACTTTATAAAATTACTGTCAGTCTACATATATAAGATATATATGAAACATAGATGAATTTTGTGTTTAGAATGGGTTCCATCCCCAAGATACCTTATTATGTATATACAGATATTCCAAAATCTGAAAAATTTCAAAATCCAAAACACTTCTGTTCCCAAGAATTTTGAGAAAGGGATACTCAACTTGTATATGGTTTTGCCTTTGAAAATCCTTAGTTGTTAAGGAATTAAATTAGTGACAGGCTTCTGAGATCTTTGAATCTTGGAGTATTGCACAAAGAATTTTTGCCCTCTGTTTTGAGCAGAAAGATAATAAAACTAAGAGCTCTTTCATATTAAGACCTAGAGCTGACTTTTTCTAATATCTAAAGTTTACCAATAGTAAAAGAGTTTTATGGAGATAGGAAATTAAATAACTGATTTAATTTAGCATAAATAATATAATTAAACATAAGGTAAGTTAGTTGGGTTAAAGAATGTTGTGTTCTCAATTCTCTAGGACATTAAATTGTATGATTGGACAGATGAAGCATATTTTGGCTGCAGAACAGAAGAAAACAGATTTTAAGCCAGAAGATGAAAACAATGTTTTGATTCAATATACTAATGTGAGTAAAATGATTCAATGTGTTAATATTTTGTTAACATTTTCATTAGTGTATCCTACTGTGCCCTAGATTTTTTTCCGTTTATACTTACAGATTAATGAGAAACTATGTATTTCCTCTTTAGCTAAGCTGATACACATTCCTATGTAATGAGTGTAGAAAAACTTTTATAGGCCTGTGTAAAAGTCTGTGCTTATGTAAGAAAACAAGTAGAGAAGATTAAAAATTCCATGGATGGGAAGAATGTGGATACAGTTTTGATGGAACTTGGAGTACGTTTTCATCGACTTATCTATGAGCACCTTCAACAATATTCCTACAGTTGTATGGGTGGCATGTTGGCAATTTGTGATGTAGCCGAATATAGGAAGTGTGCCAAAGACTTCAAGGTATGTATACACAAAAACATCAAACTTGCAGATAGGCCCAGGAGCATAAGTCAGATCATTAAAAATCACTATTTACTTATAGTTAGTGAAAGGTTTATAACTTTTGTTGATATTGTGTGAGATAGATTATCACATTCTACCTGAAACAGTGTTGTTCCAATCTTTTTTTTTTTTAATTTTAAATTTTGAATTTTTATTTTTATTTTTCCAAAGACAGAGTTTCACGATGTTGCCCAGGCTGGTCTCTTATTCCTGGGCTCAAGTGATCTGCTGCCTCAGCCTCCGAAAGTGCTGGGTTTGCAGGAATGAGCCACCACACCTGGCCCATATATTTAATATTAAACCCATTTTTGCTTTATGGTGTATTTTCAGTTCCACAGTCTTTGACTTATTGACATCCATGACTAATGCTGTATATGTCACATGTTAGGAAAATAATGTTGTCTTAATTTATGTCCCTCTGAATTTTTCTGTAACATTTAAATTATGAAAAATGTATATTAATAACTAGTTGTAGTCCACTGAAGTATATATGATTGTTATTATTGAGAATTAACACATGAATCTTTTTGAAATATTATAGCAAGTTTATTTAACTGTTGAAATCTTTAAGTTTTAATGCTTTGTGATCTTTAAAAAATTCTAATACGTTGAACTTCACCCACACTAGTAAGTCCCACCTGACAGTATGTAAAAAGTTACAAGCTAATTGTAAAACTGGAAATTGTTTTGTTTCAATGTTACTTTTTTCTTCTCTCAATTCAGATTCCAATGGTATTACATCTTTTTGATACTCTGCATGCTCTTTGCAATCTTCTGGTAGTTGCCCCAGATAATTTAAAGCAAGTCTGCTCAGGAGAACAACTTGCTAATTTGGACAAGAATATACTTCATTCCTTCGTACAACTTCGTGCTGATTATAGATCTGCCCGCCTTGCTCGACACTTCAGCTGAGATTGAATTTACAAAGGAATTCAATGTCAGTTCCTTTACAGAGGAATGTCTTGTACTTCAGCAGGCCTCGGTTGATAGCACAGGAGATACCTTATGACACAGCCAACATTTTGTGAAACAATGACTGGAACAAAACAGCAGCCATACTTACCTTTGAGGTTTTATTTAAAGTTTGGATACCACTAGCTATATTTTGCTTTTTTCCCCTTACGTTGAATTTTAATTCCATTCTTGAATGTAGAAATTTCAGATTCTCTAAAACTACGTGTCGCTGTTTTCATCCTAGAAAATGTTGCTGTCAGAAGGCAAAGGGAATGTTACCAGTGTTTTCGGTTCTTGTACTTTTAACATATTCCATTTAGAAATTTTGCCATTCTGTTTTCCATTAATAATAGGTGAAATACAGGAAAACTACATTTGTTATTCCTCAGTTTTTAATGACCTTTTCAGCATCCATTGTTAATCAAATTATTTTAGGTTTTCGTAAATAATTTTTTTTGCCTATTTCAAAAGGTTAACAAGCATACTTTCTGTAGTTTGGATTTTTTTCTGAGGTACATTAATCTAGTCTAAAAAATGTCATAAACTGAACTAAAATGATGAAATATTTTATGTAGACATTAGGAGTGGATCAGAATACTTCTGCTTTCTGGGTAAAACTTAAAAGTTTACTATTTCTTATTTGGTAAATAGATTTTAAGCCAATTCTACTAAGAAATTAATAAAACTACCTTATTTTATATTCCACTTAAGGTGGAGGACCTTAACTAAAGGACCATATTTATTCATTATTTTAATATTATAAGGGAAGTAAAAAAAAGTGAGGTATAGTCTAAATGGTGCATATAAGAAATATTGACAGTGTTTAGCAACAATGAAGCCCTTTAAGATTTCTGTTGTAATGCTAAACTTGAATTAGATGGAATGGCTGAACATGTGGTTAGTCTTTTATTTTAAGAGGAATTGAGAATTGATAGATTTGGAGATGAGCTTTGCAAAGACTGGTTGCTTTTCATGTCTATAGGTCTGTCATTGTCCTTTTTCAAAGCATTTCTGAAGTTATTCCTACTTGGATATACTTAATGGAATTGGCTTAATTTGATGACATAATAAATCAGTTATAAAATTTTAAACATCAAGTGAAAATTTAGAAAGGCCATTAGTATTCTATAAACCTTATCAACTTGCTCTGGGAGAATGCATTCTAGATTATATGTAGTGTTTCAGCTCCCATTGTGTTGTTCATAGTCTTCTAGGAACAGATAAGTATTCAATTCACTCTTGGCATTTTTTCTTTAATATAGGTTTTTTAGCCTATTTGTGGAAAACTGCTTTTCTTCTGAGAACCTTATTCTGAATGTCATCAACTTTACCAAACCTTCTAAGTCCAGAGCTAACTTAGTACTGTTTAAGTTACTGTTGACTGAATTTTCTTCATTTTCTGTTTAGTCCAGTGTTACCAAGGTAAGCAAGGGAATGAAGTATACCGACCTCTTTCAAAGCATTTTGGGACATTATGGCAGCTTTAGAAGGCTGTCTTGTTTTCTAGCCAAGGGAGAGCCAGAACAGGTTTTGGTTACTAGAGAAGGTCATATGCTTGTACTGTTGCCATTTTAGAAAGCTCTGATGTGAATTCAAATTTTACCTCTGTTACTTAAAGCCAACAATTTTAAGGCAGTAGTTTTACTGGCCATTTAAGCTCTTTGTACAGTGTCAATTTGTAAAAAAGAAAAAATGAAAAAAAATCTCAAATAAAACATGAGATAACATTTTAAGACTTCCAAATCAGAGAAGTGCTTCAAATTATTTTGTTTGGATTAATTTTTAAAATGTAAAGCATATACTTGTTGCTTAGTTATTTTGTTAATTATTTTCATGCTTGAGTTCTGTGCAATATTTTCTATTATGTCCGTTGATAGGACAGTGACAATTCATAAGTGAATACTTAATTTAGAAGTGTTAACATTAATGCTCAATAAACAAATTCCCTGCAGTTGTTTTTTTATTTCACTCTTTTTATATTTTAGAGCCATCCATCCTGAATTTTATAAATGATTTTTTTTTGAAATTGGAGATTTTTAAAATTTTTCACAGCACAGGTCTTCTCACTGTCTTTTTTAGCAAAAAATACTTGACTATATAAACAAGACTAGAAATTTATCCTAAACAGATGGTCTTTCTCTAAGGGAAAAAAAAAAATGTGTCATGTAAAGCAATATGCATTCTTTGTTTTCTGATTTTTTAAGTGTTTTCATATTTATAGCCATCACAAAATTTTACCCAGAATGTATGGCTCAGAAGAGATGATCAATAAGTAAAATGTTTTTCATGTTGCACATGGTAAAATTTTAGGTAGAGAATGGAGCTTTGTATAATTGGTAACTTTAACCAACATTTTCCTAAGTACAGTCTTTGCAGTATTACACAATACCATATGAGCTAACATGCAATATTAGTAATGCATTGAATGAAGTTGAAAATACACTCTTAACACACTGCGCATTGTTTTTCTAAAATTGAGAAATATCTGAAATACAGAATACAAGTTTAATAAAGGAAGCCTACCTTATGTAAATTATGATGTTGAAAATGACAGTCAACCGGAGTAGGTGAAGTGTCCTTATGAAGAATTATTAAATAGTAGCTGGATGGATCTTTAGACGGATGACCACCTGACCATTCCAAGACAATTTTTGGTCCCATTTTGAGGATTGCCATAGTTGCAAGTCCTTAGGATCTTCCTTGTTTTAAAGTGAACTGTCAAAGTAGGTTAAATTAAAATCTAATTTAAATTAGGTTAATTTATATTACATCATTCTTTTTTTCGCCCTCTTTCACTTCTAAATATTTTGCTTTCTAAATACTAGCCTTCGGGTTCACAGTGAAATAATTTAATTATCAATCAGTAGATTGATTCCAGGTGGAGAATTCACTGCTTCCCTAAAATGCATTTTTCTTACCTATGATGGTGAATATTTACAAGGATCTGGATAAAGAGATTTTGATTTTTGAAATGCCACAAAACCCCTTAAAGTGGTCAAGTTCCTAAGGTACTGGCTAAGGCATGCTTGAACTGTATTTGAGGGACAGCAGTTCAGTCAGTACATAATTTGTTGGTGACTAACAAAGCTCACATCTGGGAGATAAACTTTTTTTAATGCAAAAATATTTTACACATTACCCATATGTTGTTGAATTTTACATACAAAGCATTTTGTGCTTTCATTCAATTAGTTTAACTATATTCAGTTTCTGTATTATTTCTCTCTGATCTATCCTGTAATACATTATTATGTACTTTAGAAGAAAAGATCAGTTCATATTGTTAGAGTGAATAATTCTACATAAAGTCAAAGTTAGCAATTTAAAAAATTTTACTGCATAATAAAGATAATTATAGTTACATGTATTGATTTAAGTCTCACACACTGTGCTAACAAGTCGTTTGCATATATGATTTGATTCTAGAGCAACCCTAGGATTTGGGTACTATTATTTCCATTTGACAGATGAAAAACCAAATGCATAGAAAGGTAAGTAGACCAGTCAAGGTCTACAGCTAGTAAAATGCTCAGATTGAAACATAAATCTTTTTTCACTCACTTTTAGGTTCTATATGCTATTCTCCTTACATAACATTAAATAGATCTTTAGTTTGATAGGTTCATTAGTTTTGCTTAATCGTTTCTTCCAATATGAGTCTTACTGTAGCATTTATATTACAAAGTTGGCATACAGAGTCAATATCTAATTTACTGTTGTGTTTTTCTTAATATGTTCAATGTATGGTCATACTTTTTAAATTTGATTTTTAAAATTTTATAAGTTGTCATGAAACTTTAATGTTAAGTTTGTACCTATAGAAATATGTCTATCACAAATCTTTATTGGTATTATTTTATATACTTTTCCAGCTTGATAATTTTCACAATAGAAAGAGACCAAATATTTTGTACTATATTTTGTGACACAGAAGTAAATGACAACTCTGCCTTGGAAGATATGAAGAAATCAGTGTTTTTATGTTCAAAACTATTTTAAATGTCATAGGCTTGCAAACTGTGTTAACTATTTAGTACATTGGTAGTTTTTAAATGACTAATGCTGGAGTGGAAGTGTAAGGCAAAATATTTAGTATATTAACAGTAGATAGTCATTTTGATGTAATCAGAATTGCATGTTAAGGGTTTTAGAAGCTGTCATAACTCTTTTATTTCTACCACTGATCAATCATTCCTCTTTACAAATTTAGGGAGGAAACAACTGTTCAAATGTATAGGGGACAGAAACCTGATATTTAGAGAATAGAAATTTTAATTGCCAAATTAGAGCAGCTAGGCTACCCCTGAGCTTAACAAAATTCCTGTTTTTGAACTAGACCCGATGTATTTTATCATTATTATTTGATAGGTACCATTAACCTTTGTTTTGTGATTAAATACCTACTTTTGGGGGGAAAGGTGAGTAATTAAACACACTCACCCATTTTCTAAGTGGTTTAGAAGGTTGCAGTCTTCCTCACCATACAGAGCCAGTTTAAATAGGAATATATCACATCATACTTCAAATAGCAATCAACCTCAGAGGAAAGTCATTTATTCAGAAGGCATAGATTTTGCTAGACAGCAGTGATGCATTACAAATATATAATTATTTGCACTAATATTTGAGCAGGTGGAATGGATTAGAACATGGTCAACATTATGCTGCTGATAACATGTATTTTTCTATATTAATATGTACTGTGCAACATGTATTAAAATTGTCAATAATTCATTTTAGCCAAGATACTAATATTTATATTACTGTGTTTAAGAGACAGTATCCAACTGAGCCACTTTTAATTTAAAAGTCTGAAACTGGAATTAAGTTTACTTTCAAAAATCACTTAAATTACTTTATAATCAGTGAAAGGTCAGTAAAACGTAGAATTATAAGTGCCTAGTGACTTAATAGGAGGAAATATGGAGGGTTAAGAAAGGAAGTAGGAACCTGGAATAAGAAAGCTAAGTTTCATTTATAGCTCAGATGAGTGACTTTCTTTGTTTTCACCATTGGGAATCTTAAATGAAGAAAGTGTCGTATCCCTTCCAGTTATCTTTGTGTTAATAAACTAAATGAAGATTGGATAGAACTAACAACGGAATTAGTCTCCAATGGTGGACTTCCAGAGTTTTGAGATTAAATTTTGAGAGGTGAGAAGCCTTCCTGATGCCCTGTAATCTTAAATTGGTAGATGCCTTTAAGTGAGGCCATCCCTCTTTGCCTGCCTATCATTTTAATCTTTATACTGTAACTGGTTCCTTTCAACTCTGGCCTTTTATTGTAGCACTTTTATCAAGTCTGCAGCTTCCCAGCTACTTGGGAGGCTGAGGTGGGAAGAACACTTGAACCTAGGAATTCAAGACCACCCTGGGCAACATAGTGAGTCCCTGTTTTTAGAAAAATAAATAACCCTTAGCTTTTTGCTATAGAAAATATCCAAATAGAGCCTGGACAATGCTGGATGTAAAGAAAACTTTGAAACTACCTCTAAGTATATTGTTTGTAAATACTGTGTACCATTTAGAGGATAACATGGGGGATTCACATGAAGTTATGTGAAAATATTTTATAAGGAATAATACCTAAGTGCCTCTCTATTACAGTTCTCCAGTAGAATGTATTTTCAATTTTTGCCACAAGGGGGAGAAGTTATTTTTATAGTAATATGTACATTTTTTTATTTTAAAAATAGAATTCACATAACTTTACAGCATCTATGAACATTTTGCTATCCTAATTATGTGTGTGTGCATGTGTGTAAACAGGATTCTGAAAGTCTTGCATGAGAAAAATTTCAAAGGAAATTAATAACAAAACCAAAACAGTTTTGAAGAACATGTGCACAGTGGACACAGGAATTGAACAAAGTTTACCATGATTAAAATTATGTTTTCTTAGTTATATATCACTTTGAATTTCTTTATCAACTCTAATAAGAATCTACTGATTAGTTTTCTGCATTCTGCTTTTTAAAAAAAAATTTTTGAAACAATCTGAGACTTAACAGAAGGGTTGTAAATACTGTACAAATAAAATTTTTCCCTTTTGAGAATAAGTCGCTGTCATGATGCTGCACCACCCTCCAATACGTTTGTATTTCCAAGAAGAAAGAATGCTTCAGTATAACTACAATACATGACAATTGGGAAGTTAACATTGACATATTACTACTATCTAATCAGACCCCAAACGTTTTACTAGCTGTCCTAATTCCTTTTAAGGATCTCAGTTCAAAATCATGTGTTGCTTTAGGTTGTAGTGTCTCTAGTCTCATTCTTTCTGACACAGTTCCACAGTCTTTCCTTTACTTTTGTGACTCTGGACATTTTTATAGATTATAGGGAAGTTGCTTTGTAAAATACTCCTGCATTTGGATTTCCGTTTCCCCGTAATTAGATTCTGGTTGTGCTTTTTGGCAGGAGTACCACAGATGCAACTCTGTATTATTGTTGCATCCTGTCACATAGTACACAATTTCAATGTGCCCCATTTCTGATGATGTTCATTTTTATCACTTTCTTCAGGTACTATTTATCAGGCTTCTCCACTTTAAAACTATTACTTTTCCCTTTGTAAATATTTTGGAGGTAGATATAGATATATTAATAGATACAGACATATATAGATTCCCCCTTATTTATTTATTTGGAGACAGAGTCTCGCTCAGTTGCCTAAGCTGGAGTGCAGTGGCACTATCTCAGCTCACTGCAACCTCTGCCTCCTGAGTTCAAGCGATTCTCCCACCTCAGCCTCCCAAGTGCTAGGACTACAGGTGCATGCCACCATGCCTGGCCAATTTTTGTATTTGTAGTAGAAATGGGGTTTTGCTGTGTTGGTCAGGTTGGTGTCGAACTCCTAGCCTTAAGTGATCCGCCCATCTCAACCTCCCAAAGTCCTGGGATTACAGGTGTGAGCCACCTTAACCAGCCATCCTTTATATATGTGTATATGTATGTGTGTGTGGTATGTGTATCTATATATGCATATGTGTGTGTGTATATCTATATATGTATCCTTCTAATCAGGATTCTCTTGATATCACTATGTATTTATAGTTTTCTGTTCAACTGATTATAATCTGTCGTTTTACCAAATCTCAAATTATCACAAATTTGGTCAGAAGGAGCCTCTTCAGGTTGTCTCCTGTCATTTTGGCATGTTCCCATCATTTTTACAGCACTTCTGGGCACAACAGGATTTTCCAAGTTCATCTTGTACTTACCTTGCCCCAGCTCTGGAATCAGCCATTCCTCCACTTTTTAGTGAAATTGGCAGTTAGAAATCAAGATTTGTGCATGAGATGTGCTTATTATTATTGAGATGTTTCACCCTACTCTTTCTCAATAGATAATGCTAGGGGGCTTTAACACACACACGCACACACACATGCATATTTTAAATATACACCCACACACATGCTCCCCTCTGCAACATCTTCCTCACCTCACTTGAGCTTCCATACCCCATAGTGAGCTTCCCCTCTCTCAGGAGACCATCCTCGTCTCACATAGCTCTTGAAGTTTTGGCTTTAGGACCAAATTGAGGGAATAAGAATGGTCATTGCAGTAATCATGTAAAAATTTTAAAATATTAAATTAAAAAATTACAATTTTATCACTCAGAAACAACTATATTTTTGGTGGAAGTTTCTTTTCTTTTTTTTTTTTTTTAATGTAGTGAGCAAATTAGTAAAGCTGAATTGAGGAGGGGGTAAAGTGTTATGCCCAAGACACAGAACTTACATTTTGAAAGAATTAAATTTGAAATGCTTACCATATGTTTTTCTATTATATAATCTTGCTACTGTAATTGCTATTTAATAAGAGTTCATCAGAGAAACTGTATGAATGGAAACCTGACCATTAAGCAGTGAATACCAATAGGATTTTTTACTAATAAAGTTCAAAGGAAAAATGATCATACAATTGTTGTTTTTGTAGGCCATTGAAAAATATATATGCTAAGAAAGATAGACTTCATGTGAGAAAGGAGTCTCTGGGCTGGATCTATTATAGTAGATACTACAATAAACTTAATATGAAATAGGAGTCAAATAGAGGCACAGAAGTTAAATAACTTTACCAAAATTATATATCTAAAAAGTAATAGAGTCAGAATTCAAACTTATGTCCTTAGGCTTCTATAGCCCATGTTTTAACCACTTTGCTCTGTTACCTCTAAGATTTCACAAAAGAGGTCACATTTCAGCTGTGCTTTAAAAAGGCAAGTAGCATTTCATCAGTGGTGGAGGAGAAGGGGAATTCTAGGCAGAAGTAACTTATACTTGCAAGGTGTGGAGGCATGAGTCACTGGTATATCACTGAATGGAAAAACTGCAGTGTGAGTAGAGCTCAATGTGTGGGGTCCATCAAAAAGGGCAAGTTAAAACGAATATTTGGATTGGGGTTAGCTTATTTAGAGTCTTTAGGCCGGGCGCAGTATCTCATGCCTATAATCTGAGCACTTTGGGAGGCCAAGGCGGGTGGATCACCTGAGGTCAGGAGTTCGAGACCAGCCTGGCCAACATGGTGAAACCCCGTCTCTACAAAAATACAAATGGCGGGTGCCTGTAATGCCAGCTACTCGGGAGGCTGAGGCAGAAGAATCGCTTGAACCCAGGAGGCGGAGGTTGCAGTGAGCCGAGATTGTCATTGCACTCCAGCCTGGGTGACAGAGCAAGACTCAGTCTCAAAAACAAAGTCTTTAAAATGGTATCCCAATTAATTTAGGCTTCATCATAAAACCAGAAAACCATTGAAAAGTAAGTGAATGACATGAACAATTCTGTGTTTTAGAGAAAGATAACTGGTCAGAATGTATGCAGTGGACTACAGGAGAGAAGAGGGCAGAAACTAGGCTACTGCATTAATCTGGTGAAAGCCTGAACTAGGGGAGTAGCACAGGAATGAAGAGAAGGTGATAGATTCAGGGAATATTTGGAAGATTAAACCAATAGGACTTATTAATTGTTGCTTTATTAGATGTGGGGGCTAAGCAAGAAAAGGAATCAAAGATGATTCTGAGATTCTTAGTTTACATATCTTGGTGAATACCAACACTATGGACTTCAAATATATACATTAGGAAAAGTAGGTCTAGGAGGAATGTCACTGACTACTGAAAGAACATCTCTTTTGCCAGAACTTGGTTCAGGTCATGCAAAAAATTTAAACTTCATAATCTGCTAGAAGTTGGGGCAGGAGAAAAAAAACTCCATCTATGGCTTTGAAACAAAGGAGAATTATTTTGAAATTTTAATGGTATATAATTTGATTTTTATATATAATTGTTTGAATTGTTTTTTACTTAAAGCAAAAAAAAAAAAAGAAGCTTTCCAGCATTTTAGTGCTCGAATGTAATGGGTAGATTCAAATGGAATAACACTGGTTGCCTTTTTTGATGTCAGTCCTTTTAGAGAGTGTACATTGGAAGGTCTAAATATGATTTTCTCTGGTTGGATTGTTCACATGCTAGGAATGCTTTACATTCTGATTCAAATTCTAACCCAGAATCTTCCACTTTATCACTTAGGACATCAAGTAGTCTCTTCCAGGAAGATACTGCAGACCTTGAGACCCTACAGATCTAGAACACAATTATCAGCCATTATATTTTGACTATAATCCCATAGGTTGCATGTTTATCTCAGTAAGGTCAACAAAATGACTCCTTGGCAATATTATGTGGAAAGTGTGATTACACATTATGGATATACCACAAACTCATTTCCTTTGACTTCATGGATTTCAGATAGGTGTTTTGAAAGTACACTTAAAAAAAAATCATTTATCACGCCCGTAATCCCAGCACTTCGGGAGGCCGAGGCGGGTCAGGAGTTCAAGACCAGCCTGGCCAAGATGGTGTAACCCCACCTCTACTAAAAATACAAAAATTAGCCCGGCATGGTGGTGGGCACTTGTAATCCCAGCTACTCCGGAGGCTGAGGCAGGAAAATCACTTGAATCTGGGAGGTAGAGGTTGGAGTGAGGCAAGATCATGCCACTGCACTCCAGCCTGGGCAACAGAGCAAGACTCTGTCTAAAAAAAAAAAAAAAAAAATTCATTTAGAGGTTTAACATAATCAGGTTATTTAAAGCAGGCTGCTAGTTAGCCAAAGGATTACCAGATTACTCTGGAGGTAATTTTATTTTCAGATCTAGTTGGAAAATATCTCACATTGTCATTCTTACATTGCATGTGGTTTCTGTTCTACTTTAAGAATTATATTAATACAACAAAATGAAATAATTTTTAGTGTGATTACTAATGGCTTTGACCAAAAGAGCATTTACAGAATGTTGAATATTTTAATAGCTAAAAAATTATAGATACAAACTTCATTGAAATTCTGAAAATAAATTTAGTCAATATTTTAATTTTAATGCATAACTTTTGTTAGTAAACAGAAACCTGTTTAGATTTTAATTTTTTATTTTTCTATGAAAGGGATTATATAAAACTAAAAATGTCACACATATCCACAGAATACACATTCATTTCAAGTGTACGTGGAAATTTACAAAATTATGTGCTGGACCATAGTGTCCTAACAGTTTTTAAAAATTTGAAATTATTCAGAGTATTCCAGTGACTGCAGTGGAATTAAGCCAAAAATAACAAAAAGCTTACCAAAGTTTTTTATACACTAGGGAATTAATGCAATTTTAACCTAGGAGTGAAGAAATTACAATGGAAATTTTAAAATATTTGAACTGAGTTATAAAATGCAATTTATCAAAACTTGTGGGATGCAAAATGCATATATTAGGAAAAAAGGAAAGCTGAAAGCAATTATTTAAATATCCACTTCAAAATTAAACTTTCAAATTAAACATTAAGGAAGGAAAGAAGGAAGGAAACAACAAAATAATAAAATATAAACATATAAAATATAAACAAATAAAAACAAATAGGAGAAACCAAAGCTTATTATTATTATTATTATTTTGGTGAAGACTAATAAAACTGATAAACCTCTGGCAAGACTGACCAAGAAAAAAAAGAAAGCACAACCAACATCAGGAATAAGAAGGGAAACTTCCATTTGTTCTACAGATATTAAAAAGAAAAAAGGTTATCACCAACTCTTGCCAACAAACATAAATAATAGATTAAGTGGTTATTTCAAAAAAAGGTTTAATTTACCAACATTGATATAAGATAAAAATAGAAAATATTAACAGTCTGTGTCAAAAATAGTGAATCCACAATTAAAGACTTTCCTATGAAGAAAACTTAGGCTCCAATGACTTTCCTGATAAATTCCTCCAAACATTAAAGGGAAAAATAATACCAACATTGTTAAACTCTTTCAGAAAGTAGTAAAGGAGAGAGAATATCCCAATACATTTTATGAAACCAGCATAACCTTGATGTGAAAAATTAACAAAGACATTACAAGAAACGAAAATTACAGAACAGTCTCTCGTGAACATAGATGCAAACATCCTGAACAAAATATTAGCAACCCAAACCCAGTAGTATATAAAATGGACAATACATTACAACCATATCAGACTTATTTCAAAAGTAGGTTGATTAGATACTTGAAAGTCAATGAAATTTACCATATTTAAAGAATTAGGAAAAAATCATCTCAATAGAAGCAGGAAAAAAACAGGTAGTGAAGTTCAGTATCCATTTATTATTTTAAAGAAACATAGCAAATTAGGAATTAAAAGGAATTTCCTTAATATGCCAAAGTATCTGCAAAAAATATATGGCAAGCATTATTATAATGGTGAAATATTGAAAGCTTTCTTCCAGAAGTCAGTAATGAAGCAAGGATCCTTGCTATCACTTTTGCTTAGCAATGTACTGGAGATCCTCACCAATGCAATAAGACAGAAAGTAAGAAGTAAAACTCATTATTTGCAGGTATGATTGTGTACATAGAAAGTTCATATAAGGTAAACTATTAAATGAATTTAGCAAGGTTGCTGGATAGAGAATCAATATACAAGAAACTAATTATTTCTTTTTACCAGCAATAAACAATTTGAAAATAAAATTTAAAAAATACCGATTACAAAAGCACCAAAACATCAAATATATAGGCTTGTGAAAAACTATAAAATATCGTTGAGAGAAATTAAGGAAGTGAAAGGCCATATTCATGAATTGAAAGACTCAATATTATAAACAAGTTCTCCACCAAGTGACCCATACATTTAATAAAATCCTAATTAAAATCAGCAGGTTTGTCATGGGAATTGACAAGCTGATTCTAAAATTCATATGAAAATGCAAAGGTCCAATAATAGCCATTGGATACCAAAACTTATTTTAAAGTTACAATAATTAAAACAATTTGATGTTGGCCAAGGAAAAATAAATAAAACTATAGAGCAAAATAGGAAGTCCAGAAATAGACTGACAAATGCACAGATACTTGATTTATGACATAATTGGCACTGCAGAGTAGTGGGGGAGAGGCAGTTTTTAAAAAATGGTCTACTGTCTCTCACTCTAGATCTTGACCCCTCTTAATAGCACGCACAAAAATAAATTCTAGGTGAATAATGCACTTAAATGTGAAAGATGAAACAATAAAGCTTCTAGAAGATAACATAGGCAAATATCTTCATGATGGTGTAAACAAAGATATCTTTATAGGTAACAAAAACAACAAAACTAAATTAAAATTAGGAACTTCTGCTTAAATCAATTTGTGGACTCATCTGGGCTTTGAGAAATCGTTTCTACTATGGTAGAATTTTACCATTTGGACTGTGGGAATCAGATCCCCCTCTGGGTGAGTGGGACAGAAGCTTTCATCTGGAAGGAAAAAAATATTCCCACTCCCAGTTATCCAAAGGCAGAAAATGAATAGACTTTGGAATTAAGAGTGAAGAAGTGGGAGCAAAAGAGCCTCTGAATCTTTGGGGCCAAGAGGTTGGGGAACTGGATTTAGAGATATAAAGATTCTTGAAAAGTTTTGTTGATGGGAGTTTAAGAATTGAAAGGCAAAACAAATATTTGCAATATAAAATATAGTTGCCAAAAGATTCATATCCAAAACATGAAAAATGTATATGTCATTAAGAAAAATACAATCCAGTAGAAAAATGGGCAAAACGTTTGAGACTTGAACCACAAAAGAGAATATCCAATGCCCAAAGGATGTATGAAAAGGTCCTCAACCTCACTGGTCACCAGAGAATTACAAATTAAAACCACAATGAGATGCCATTACACATCCCCAGGATGGCAAAAAATAAGAAGCCCTAACAATTCCATGTGTTTGTAAATGTGAAGCAAGTGGAACTCATATATATGTTTCTGGTGAGAATAGATAGATATGTTTGTTTCTACTGCATATGCATACCCAGCAATTCCACTCTTTCCTTTGAAGAGAAGGATGGTGTCTGAGGAGGGCAAGATGGTAGCTTCTAGGATATTTTATTTGTTGATCTGAGCAGAGTTACATGAGTGTGTTCACTTGGTAATAATTCATTGACAATACATTTACAATTTGTTCACTTATTAAGTTACATTCTAATAAAAGGGTTATTTTTAAAAAGTAACTGAAACATAACTACTTCAGTTTTTTATTCATAGCCATTAATGGTGCTGTAAAAAATACTATAGAACCTAAAGGCACATTTTCTAGAACTTTCTGGAAATAATACCACTTATAGCTTGCACTGCTTGTTAATAATTAACATAATTTGACCTCCAAACATAAAAACTATTGTAATTCCTGTAGATGGATTAAAACACATGTATATATAATATTTTTATATTAATAATATATTTTTCCTGTTATCCTTTCATTATACATGCTATAAATACTCCAAACATTATAGAAATATGCAGTATAGTATAACCAGAAATAGATAGTGTAGTGTATTCCTGCTTTATTGGCTTGGGCTATAAAAGGTCAGTTTTTAAACAAATATTAAAACTGTAACAACTCCAGTCCAACACCTTGAATTCCCCCTAAACCTAAGGTTTTAGTAGTTAATAAAGTTTTACTGCATGCTTGGGGGATAACCACAGTATACCTGCAAAGTGATTTACTTTGCCATTGGCAATGATTTTTCTTAGGTTCAACAGCCCCAAATTTAATATCGGGGACCCTCTGGAGTTTCTGTCATGCTCCAGATGTTGAGATCAACTTAATGTCCACCAATAAAACTCTCTGAGAACTTTTATGCTCCAAATCCAGACTCAGAGAAGCTCTTTCTGCCTCACCCCATGAGTCCTGATTTCAAGACCTATTCATTTTTCTGTCTTAAAATGATTGAGATGGGACCAGAAGGTCAGTCACAGTAGAGTGGGTTTCTCATATCTCAAGTTAGTTCATTTTCATATCACCACATAGGAACACTATCTAAATCTACACATAGGAAAGCACATCTCCAGAGCTTCAAGAGCCCAGCACAGCCAACTCCATATCCAGGTACTAAACAGAACTCCTAATGAGGATAGCTAACACTCATGGAGCATTTACTCTGTGCCAGATGCTATTTTAATGATTTCATATTCGATCTACACAAAAATTCTATGAGGTAGATGCAAACATTATTATCATGAGTTGAGGCATGGAGAAACCCAGTGCAAATCCACCCAGGTACAAGAAGGTAAAACCCAATGCGAATCCACCCAGGTAGAGGATTGAACATGGGCAGTCAAACATTGGCATCTGTTCTATTGAACACTTTGCTGCATTTGCAAAATCAGTTGCTCAGATTGTAATTTCGGGATTTGGATTTTCTGTAACTTCACATGTTCCTTCAAGATCAACTGATGAAATTAACAGATTTATTTTGTATTACAAAAGAGCCTGTTCTGGATAAGTTTCCTGAAACAAACTGAACTTCTCAGAATATAATGGATGTATCTACTATCAGAAGCCCAAACTATCCAGCAATCCCCTAAAAAGCAGATCACTTAAACAAAATTTTAAAAGTGAAAAATCCCAATAATCCTGCCCCTAAGAGTTGAACCCTGTTAATAGTCATGCCACAAATTTTGATTGACATAGCTTCCAAAACTCTTCCTTACTCTTGGAAAATCCATACTTTTCATGTTTAAATATGCAGCATGTTTAATAACAATGTTGGCCCTTTATAGCATGAGCAGAGGTTAGAAATGCCTGCACAAACATGTAGAGTTTAGGGAGTAAGCCTTTCCTTACTTAGAGAGTATGCTCCTTTTTGAGCTAGTGGGTAAGAATTAATGGACTAGTAGGTAATAATGTTGCCTGAATGTTGGACTAGGCCAGCCCCAGAGCCTGATCTGAAGTTTGCTTTATTAGCTTGCCAGACCCTCAAGCTTGGTCCAAGTTTAAAGATGAGCAACAATGACAACTTGGCCCTAGTAGAAGGTTGCTTTTACTCAGTTATCTGACAAACCAGCAAATGAGCAACAAAACAAGTTGTGTGTGTGTGTGTGTGTGTGTGTAGAGCCCCCAGTGTCTCCTTTGCTCTCCATGGACGGGTACCCCAAGTTCAGAAGTCAATGCACACATTTCCAGTTAAGCATCACCACAAGACTCTACCTCACAAGGTCTTACTATCCTAGGATAGACGCCCAATTAGCATTCAAGGGTTTATCTTATCATTTGTTCAATTCTGTAAATATTTATTGAGCACCTACTATGCACTGTCCTAGGCATGTGAGGTACATCAATGAACAAGGCTCCAGATATTGCTGAGCTTACATCCTAGCAGCTGAAAGCAGACAATCAACATAATTAATAAACCAATTCTACAATACATTAGAAAGTGATAAGTGTTTTGGGAGGGGAAAATAGATCAAGGAACAGAGAAAAAGAAGAGTTGATGAGAGAGAGTTTCAGTTTTAAATATGGTGGCCAGAATGGCAGGGGAAGCTTTATAGTTGTGTGACTTGTGCAGTTGCCCAGGGCTCACTAGCCTCCAGAAGCATCTATATTTGGTTTAATGCCCTGCTGTCATCGTCTTGAAATTCTTGATAATTTTATCTTTGAAATTGTGTTCTGCTAAATGAAATCTGATGGGACAGTGGAGCATGTAAGCAAGCAGAGGAGATATGCACAGTATGCATGTCTGCCATGTTGGCTGACATTCTAATTGAAACTACATTGCATTGGTATATTCATTTGGAGGAGAATGGTATTTTTATTACATTAAGTTACTTCTATCACAGAACATAGTATATCTTTTCATCTGGTTTTATATCTTCAGTGATATTATTTAGATTTTTCAAAATTTAAGGTAAGCACATTTTAAATTTATTTGAATTTAAATCCTATTTGGGGCTGGGTACGGTGGCTCACACCTGTAATTCCAGCACTTTGGGAGGCTGAGGTGGGTGGATCACCTGAGGTCAGGCATTTGAAACCAGCCTGGCCAACATGGTGAAACCCTGTCTCTACTAAAAATACAAAAATTAGCCAGGCACAGTAGTGCATGCACCTGTAGTCCCAGTGCTCAGGAGGCTGAGGCAGGGGAATGGCTTGAACTCAGGAGGTGGAGGTTGCAGCAAGTGGGGTGACACTCCAGCCTGGGTGACAGAGCGAGCAAGACTGTGTCTCAAAAAAAAATAAATTAAATTAAATTAATAAATAAACAAAAAATTCCATTTGGGTTTATTCTTAGGACTTTGGGAAACAGTTGTTTCAATGCAAGCCCCATCTTTTTCATATTAAAAACAGGCATTTTGTCCTTTGACATATAATCATAGGGGAAGAAAGAAAGTTTTGGAGAAATATACAATGAGAAACAAAGTAGTCTATTGTTTCCTGGCATGTTGTCTTTCTAATTGACCTTTGCTTGCAAGTTTATTTTTTTCACTGAAAACCTTTCAGAGGAAAAGGGATCGGTGAGTTTCATAGAGTAGCAATGGATAAGACAAGGCCAGTACCGACCATGAGAACAGACTGCCCTGTGTGGTTACTTCTTCTTATAGCCATGGTTGTCAGCAAGACCAAAGAGAAGTAACCAGAGAGGTCACTGACCTTGTGGCCTCTTGGGTGGGGTCTACATATGTACTTTTGACACTGATGGCCAGTGAGGAGTGAATGCTAAGAGCAGCACAAGTAGGAGCCACAAGGGCTGATGTGATGTGTGGTTCAAACCTGATTTGTGCAAACCAGAGGAAATGGAGCTCATGCCAGATCAAGGCTGTAAACCTTATTGTAACCCACAACAGACAAATTTACTTGGCAGAAATATTTGCATCGGCAGTGTGGAATGTGCCAAGGCACAGAGATGGGAAAGCTAGATGAAAAATAAGAGCAACAGCATCATGGCAGAAAGACGTGGACATTCTAGACTAAAATGAAGTGGATACAGAAATGCTTAGTATGCTGCTACAGCCCTCCAGCATAGTGATTCACAAAAGCAATCAGCCAGGCTAGAACAAGCAGGGATATGAGAGGAGGAGAGGCACAGAGAGGAAGCCCAAGACTAGATCTGAGACTGACTGTATCCACTCTGGGCTAGGAGAAAATACCTAGCATTAGAGAAAATGTGTGGAATACAGTGTTTTAGTGGTGTCTAAACCAATCACTTTAGTGAATCCACCTGTCATTTATTCATACAGATACTATTTCTTACCAATTTATTCCTTTGTTTATGGTGGCCAAAATCTTCATTCGGATGTTAGAATAGAAACAAAGAAATGTTCCATACCCAACTAACTTTCAAGCCATAATATTGATTCCAACCAGGACATTTAATTATCAGGCCCCAGTTTTGTAGACCACTGCAGATTTGAGGGTATGGAAAGGTAGAATGGGAGGGTGTTGTTCAGATCCAGGAATTGCAACACTACCCTTAAGTATTTGTTGTTCATCTGAGCCTTGAGTGAGCCACAGGCAGGGAAAGAATTAAGTATGTCAAACTGCATATGTGAAATAACAAAGAGAGAGAAAGAAATGTTACCAGCATATTTTTAAACAAAAGGCATGAAAATGGCGGCTCTTCTGGGTATGGAAAAAATTTTCCTTTTCCTACATATTGACAGCCAGAGGGGGTTATTATTGAGAATATGGGTAAAGTTACCACCAGTTTCTGCTGGTACTCATGTTTAAAAAGAAACTATGGAAACCAGGAGAAGGAATATTAATTAAGTTCAAATTTGGAATGTCTTTGCCAGGAGCAGATGAATGAATTCAATGAAGCAACCTGTTGGGTTGTAATTCAGTGTTTTGTTAGTACTTTAATAGAATGCTGAACTTTTCAGAAATTAATACTTTGTTTTAATAATCTTATTAAAAAGTTATTTCTTGATAAGATTAGTCCTGGAATGTGATTTTTTTTTTTAATTTAAAGAACCAGTATATATTTTCTTTCTTTTTCACAATTTTAAATATTCTTATTGGTTATAACTAAAAAATGTTTAATACATTTAAAAATATTAATACATTTACATGTTAATAAAAAGCACAAGAAAATAAGAGACAAGTAAAATGTCTTTCCCCCTCCAAACTTTCTGTCTCCTCCTACCTCTAGGTGAAGAAACCTGTTATCAGTTTGTTGTGGATACTTTAGAGATATTATTTGCACTTAACTATTGGCCTACAAGGGCCTCAACTATTTCAAGGCCCTTTGATCATTACATCTTTTGAGTTTTATTTGCTAAGAACACATGCTTTTTAAAAGAATATTTTCTAACAGTGAAAGTAATATGGATGCCTGGAGAGGGTAATGCTAATGAGAAAATACAAAATGGGGAAATTATTCACCTGAATAAACCTGGAGAGTTTACAAGTAAAGCTTCACTGGTCACTGCAGGGTTTAAAGGAAGTTTCCACTTTACAATGTAAATATGTTGTGGTAGTCTTAGTTCTTAGACTAATTTGCTTCTTTCTGGTGGGGAGGATAGCAATTTGAGAAAACACTGACTAAATCAAAAATCGGCTCCATTTAAATGTGAAGCTGCATTCTAAACACAAGCATAGTCTGCTGAAGGGCTCTGAACATTAAGCTGCATGCCTTGCTGAGTTTTATTCCAAATAGACAACAGCAGATGGTAACAATGCACTTCTCATAGATGGTAGGAGGGAGGCAGTCTTGTTTCAAGTAATACTATTTCTGGGCGATAATCCAAAATGCGCAGTAGGCAGAAGTTAAAAGGAAGCGCTTGCTTTTAGGTTTTAAAAATATATCCCTTAATCCTTGGTGATGATTGACAATCATGATTTAGAGTATGAGGGGCCTCTCTTTAATCCGGCAAGTTTGATGTTATTTGCGTATCTAGTAGGGCTTTTATTCAACTAAAACTAAGTGGAAGCCTGTGCAATTGATGCCGCATTTCAGAATTGATTCTTGGCCTGGTACTCTATTTACAGATTAGTAAGTACACAGGATCTGTCCTCCTCCTCATCTTTTTGAAATTTAAAGGTTCTAAAAGGCACATTTACAATTAAAATATTTCTTGCTGTGTAAGAGTATGACCAGAAGATGACTTTTTTCTGTATAATTTAATTTCTTGAGAAAAGAAGCAGTCTATAAGATTATATTAATCCTGATTTGATTATCAAATTATGATATTAGCTATTGGTATTTATAAATGATTAAAATGTTGTCATTATTGACTTCATGTGGTTTGTTATATGTTCTTTGGGGAAATTTTAATGAATTACCTCCAAGTTTCTTGCTCCTATTAGGTTTCTTGCAAAGCTTTTCTAAGGAATAGATCAATGTTAAGCCATTATATTACAATTGTTTTATCAGCTGTGACAATAATTTGATTTAAAATCACACATTAAAATAAAATTAGTTAAATCATAAACTCCAAAACAAGATATCATTAAGAAAGGAAAATATACAAGAATGAAAGTTAACGAATTTTACAGCAGTTAACAGGAGTAATTTTTTTTGAGACACTTAAGCACTGCGGTCAATGTCTTTGTCACAGTTCCATTAGACAAAGCGAAATAGACTATATGTGAAGCCCAAGTGTCTTTCCTGTATTCTCATGATGTTTTAAATTATGTAGTTTTTGGAAAATGTTTAAGAAGTTAAATACATTCATTACAGAAAATTTGGAAAATACAGAAAAGTATAAAAAGAAAATAAACATTACCTTCATTCCCAATAGTCACTATTGTGCATCGTCTTCTATTTTTTTTTCATATATTTTGTTGCAAGGATTTAGATTTAAGGGCTAAAATGTACTTCCCAGGAGACATCCTGGCTGCTAGGAGTGTGTAGAAGCATTCAAAGTGGGTTCCTCTGGAGTCGGGATGAGTGACACAACCTGCTACAGGTTTGGTCTGTGTTTTGTAAGCTGCGTCAGCAGAGCTTTCTATTAAAACCCCAGTGATGGGATCCTCTGTGTTTAGAATATACTCTAACCTAATAAGTGCCTGTTGATAATACCTCTTTCTGTTAACATTTCAAAAGCCCGTTTTGCTGTAGAATCATGCATTTGAATTTAAAAGCTAATAAATCCAAGTGATAGATAGTAGGAAAATTTTATTGATATATTCATTGCAAAATAGTTCTTCAAACCAAATTTTGTTTTTGCCTTTGTACTCATAGTTTCTTGCCAGTAAATGACTGAGTGATTGCTACAGTGAAAACACTACTTGCCTACAGCTTTGCTCAATTAATTCATAAGGACTACATAGGTAATTCATTAAATCTTAATGAAGATTGGATATAGAGGAGTATAGTAGTTGGATCTAAATCTACAGCTCAAAAATCAAATCCTAACACCTTAGACTGCCAAATTCAGAGAAAAGTCAAGGCCCTTTCTCTCCAGCCAGCTATGGCTATCATCCTAGAAACCTACACTGTCGCATGGTTTTTCCTCTGCCTGGAATGCTCTTCTCCTACCTACTTCCCACCCTCAGGTCTCGCACTGCAGCTCTTGTTTCCAGAAACTGCTCAAGTGTCTCCATGAAGCTTTTGGCTACTGCCCCCTCCCCAAGGTCCTGGCCCCTTCCTCTCCACTGCCAGGGCACTACACACACACACACACACACACACACACACACACACAGACACGCACGCACACACACACCCCTCCATGCATCTCTCGTCACCTCTGGTTTCCACGATTTGTTTACTGTCTGTCTCCTTACCTGTAGTCTAGCGAGCTCTCACAGTCTAGCATAGCATTAAAAAATGGTTTGTTGACTGAATGACTTACTAAAATAGATGAATAAACAAACGGATGGTTGAATTTGCTCATGAGATAAGGGTATGCACCACCCAGCATGTGTCTAACACGTAGTACACATAGGAGCAATGAACATCTCT
This sequence comes from Hylobates moloch, assembly GCF_009828535.3. NCBI lineage: Eukaryota > Metazoa > Chordata > Mammalia > Primates > Hylobatidae > Hylobates > Hylobates moloch. The sequence goes on from NW_026652291.1 coordinate 48,359,828, forward strand.
GATGCTATTACTTTTACTGAATAGTTATCAGACATTGCATTCAGTGCTTTAATGAATTACTCATTTATGGTAATCTTATTGCTATCCATATTTTACAGAAGAGGTAACAACCAATAGCTCACAGGGCGGGCACTCAAACCCATGCTGTCTCATTCCAAAGCCTGTGTACTTGGCAATATTAAATACTCCACTGCCTTTTTCTGCAGGAGGCCGTCAACACTTGAATGAATGAGTGGATGAATACTTCCCCTCTATGAAAGAAGCTATGGTAAGTAAGAAGTTACAGTAAGTACCTACCACCAGGTGCACAGCAAGTGTTCAATAAATGGCAATGCTATTGGCTTTGTTATTTTATCATACGGTCTCCCTCAGAATGACCAATCCAAATAGCATCATTGAAAATAAGACATGGTATTAGGGCTGGATTGAGATATGCAAGCATCAAGTGTGTTGAAAATCATGGTTCAACATTTGTTTAGTGAGGAGTGATCAATATTGGCAAGGATGTGTTGTCTTGCTTTGTTTTGTTTTCTTTTCTTTTTATTTATTTATTTATTTTTATTTTTTGAGACGGAGTCTTGCTCTGTCGCCCAGGCTACAGCGCAGTGGCGCGATCTCGGCTCGCTACAAGCTCCGCCTCCCGGGTTCACGCCATTCTCCTGCCTCAGCCTACTGAGTAGCTGGGACTACAGGGGCCCACCACCACGCCCGACTAATTTTTTGGTATTTTTAGTAGAGACGGGGTTTCACTGTGTTAGCCAAGATGGCCTCAATCTCCTGACCCCGTGATCCACCCGCCTTGGCCTCCCAAAGTGCTGGGATTACAGGCGTGAGCCACGGTGTCAGGCCTGTTTTCTTTTCTTTTCCCTTCTCCATTTTAATCTCTTCTGAAAGGTGATCTACTTTAGTAGAAATGGAACCATGTTATATTTTGTCCTTTGTGTTAGGATGCATAGACAAAGAACTGAGTTCACTGACAACATATTTCCATGGTTTTTGTTTTTGTTTTTATTTGGTTTGTTTGTTTGTTTTTTAGCATTTCTAATATGTAAGTGCCACAGGCATTTGTCTGATTGAACCACTCTATAATCTGGCCTTGAATAAAAAATGATATTATGACAAGTGCCATAAAATGTCTCAAATGCCAGGTGATCTACTTGGCTCAGAGATTCTCAGCCCTAGTTTTGAATCAGCTCATTTGGGGAATTTAAAAAATCTTCAGATTCCCAGCACCCAATCTCAGAGATTCTGATTAAGGGAAACTGGAGGGTTGTGGTTGACACATGTACTTTAAAATAGCTCAGTCCTATGAATCGGGATGAGAAGACTGTGTCCAGAACTAAGGAGACAAAGTACATAGAGGCCTCTTCTGTGTCTGGCATATAAATATAAATACAAACCTTCCTTACCTTGAAACCCCCTAAGTAGGATAGCAGATAGAAAAAGACAGTAAGGATTTATTTCCAGCCTTGTCTGGGGGAGAGGGGAATCTGACTGTGGCTATGCAAATCATTTGCACAGACATATTCAGTGGTTTCACAAATTTGGCTTTTTATTGGAATCAACTGTGGTAGTTTAAAAAATAATCCGCAAAAACCATAATCTGAGTTCATTGGCAACACATTTCTGTAGTATTTTTAGCATCCCTAAGATGTTGATGCCACGGGCTCCCATCCCTGGGGATTCTCATCCAATTGGTTTGGGGTATGGCCCAGGTATCAGGATTCTTGAAAGCTCCCAGGTGATTCTAATGTGCAGGAGAGTTTAAGAACCACTGGTCTGGTTGAAGAGACTGCATCAGACATGGAATAACTGACTCTTTTTGGCAATTTCCTTTCAACGAAGGTATCCTCTTGGATTGCTCTTTCTGCCACTCTCGAAGCCTAACTCTCAGTAAGCAGGCCTCTGTTTCAAAGTCAAGAAGAAGGGAGTGCAGTGAGAACAGCTAAAATGTAGGACTCTCTGGTTTCCTAGAAGTTATAGATGGGACCTCTGGAAGATTTTGTGGAGGCGCTTTTTTGATATGTACCTTTGCTCCATCCTTATTCTCACAAAGAGAGCTCCTGACTTTGTAAGCTAAGGTGTTAGGCTGGCCAAGAGGAGTAGTCCATTTGGCAGTCAAAGATCTCAGTAAAAGTGAGTACAGCAGGGTTATGATTTATGTGGTAGATTAGTATGCGCCAGCTCACGAGGGCCTGATCACCCTCTGGTGCAGTAATAAAACTCTGGTTCAGAGCCTACAAAACTGAGAACCAGACCTTGCTTTCTCAGTGATCCTAACAAATTGCCATCCTATGAGGCTTGTCAAGAAAAGGACAGCCATCCCAGGTCATCTTTTGTAAAGAATGACCTGGGAACCATCTCCAAAGCATTTACTATGCTAAATAAATCAGGGCACTTTGCTCCCTTAGCTGAATGCTGAAAGTTATAGACAGGGATTTGGTCAGACCTAAGAAGGAAAAAAACCTGCCATCATGGAGAGAAAAAAGAAATAACTGAAGGATCTATTTGCTACCAACATGAACACCAGTCAAAGGATAGTGTATCTGAAAGGGAAACCATGAGACAGAGTGATTCTAAACCAAATGCAGGTGTCTGAATGACCTTCTCATTGCTGAACCTATGAAGCTCACTAATTAAGATGACATCCACCTCTGCAGTGAGTAATTTCAACAAAGGAGTCTTCTGTTCTCTAACTCTTCCTCTTGTCTTCATCGATCATGTAGCCTGCCTAAATGTCCCACTACTAAGGCTTGTTATGATATAAAATACAAATATTTTGGGAAAGAGTAATATAAGAAGCCTTCTCATGAATGTATGTATAGTGATTTCCAACCCTGGCTGCATGTTAGAATCACTTGGAGGAGAGGAGTTGTTTTGTTTGTTTGTTTTTAAATACTAATGCTAGAGCTTCACTGTCAGAGATTCTGATTTAACTAGTTTAGGGTGGAGCCTGGACATTGTTTTGTTGTTGTTGTTGTTTTAAGGTGATTTTTAATACGCAGCCAAAGTTGGGATCCATTGGTCTAGAGAGTGAAAAACATCGTATTCTTCCCGGAGGGCAGATTTTGATTGGGAAGGAAAGAAAACTGAGTCTTTAGCCGAAAGGAGGTAGGAAGAAGTACCTGGGATTTTTATAGGAGATGGGGAAAGTGGAGATTAGGAAGAGAGGTAGTGCTGAAAATAAACTTTTATTTGTCAGTTTTGCCTAGGGCTGGCTCTGACTCAGGACATAATAGCGATAAGAAGTAAGGAGGAGAATCAGCTGATGAGAAAAGTGAATCTTCATAAATACTTTTTTTTTTCTTTTTTGAGAGGGAGTCTCATTCTGTCGCCCAGGCTGGAGTGCAATGGTGTGATCTCGGCTCACTGCAACATCCGCCTCCTGGATTCAAGTGATTCTCCTGTCTCAGCCTCCTGAATAGCTGGGATTACAGGCACCCACCACCATGCCCAGCTAATCTTTGTATTTTTGGTAGAGATGGGGTTTCACCAGGTTGGCCAGGCTGGTCTCAAACTCCTGACCTCAGGTGATCCAGCTGCCTCAGCCTCCCAAAGTGCTGGGATTACAGGACTGACCGCCTGCTCCAAGCCATTAATACATGTTTAAATCTGTCTCAATAAGTATTCTTTTAATTATTCTTTGAGTTTCCAACACTGGTAACTGACCACCTTCAACTAAAGCAGTTTTAGTTCCCATAGCACTTGTTCTTCCTGGATAACTCTAAAATAAAAAATTTAGCAAAATGGAGAATTAAAATATGTCTCTGGGAGAGTGGTGAGTGTTCTGCTTAAGGATCTCTCAGGATAGTTTATGTAAGAACCTTTAAGTGTGCTGTCAGAGAAATAAGTCTCAATCTGTTATTGTGAAATGACTATGTAAACATCTGTCTTTTCTTTTTTTTTTTTTTAAAAAGAACATTCCAGTTATATCTTGTTTTTGTTTGCTTCTCCATCGTTTGTTGGCCAAACAGCTTGCCCCTTGTCCTGTTGTCTTGTTACTTTGCTTGGCATGAAGAATTTTAATGAGTTTTGTTGGTTGCCCTCCTGACTTTTTGTTCAGAACCATTTCTCAGGGCTGCTGTTGTACATCTGTTTCTCGGCCTCTGAGAGGCAGTGTGGCATCATGCATCGAGCTTGTGCGGCCTGGGTTTGAATCTCGGTTCTTTGACCTTGGGCAAACTTTATTGTATTTCCATTTCCTCATCTGTAAAATGGGAATGATACTAATACTAACACTCACAGAATTGTAAGAATTGAATGAGAATACGTGTGACAATTACTCTGTCAACCATACATAGCATGCTGTGCAAGGGATTTTTCTCCCCCTTCATTGGCCCATCCCACGGGGAAGAACTGTTAAAGTTCTTCAGAAGCACATGAAAAAGGCTAGACTATTTGGGGATATTTTTACGGCATCGGCTCCTGGTCTGTGCATCATTTCAGAACAGAATTACTGAGATCATCCTCTAGCCTGCCTGAGGTCACAGCTCATGGGTCATTGGCACCAGCCTCTGGGAACATCATCCACTGGATGCTCTGCCCCAGAATCTGGCATCACATTTGTATGGGCTACTGGGTTTTGTTGATCTGACTTTAGGTAGGGCTCTAGATTAAGTCACTCTAGCTTGTGATAATCAGACAGTGAGCTGTGTAGATTTTGAGGATGTCGGACCAGAGTTTCCTCTTAGAATCAACATCTTAGCTGTAGTCTACCCATCTCTCAGCCCTTAAAGGACCCCATTCTTGATATATAACTCCCTGGGGATATGAGAGTCTACCAAGGCATCAATCCAAAGCAAACTTCAAGCAAGAGCTTTATTGTTAGGATTTGCGGTTGTTCATCAGTATTACGTGATGGAATCTGACATGTAAATACAATTCAGGAGGAAACAGGAGTTTATATTTTCCCATTCCAAGGCTTTCCTAGTGTTGATCTGAAACAGCAGTGATTCTCAAAGTATGATGCCCAGGCCAAGCAGTATCAGCATCAACATCAGCACCAACATCAAGAGAATGTGTCAGAAATGCAAATAAATCACTGGCCCGACCCCAGATCTCTTGAATTACAAACAGTGAGGGTAAGGCTCAGCTATCTGTATTCAGCAAACCATCCAGGTGATGCTAATGCTTATTAAAGTTTGAGAACCACTGATCTAGAAGCTGTGGCCACCTGTGTTTTCTCTTGGTTCTTTAGAAGTAGGGATGATGATCTTCAGGGGGTTCTCTCAGGTACCTTCATTATAGTCACCCCCTTGGGGAATTGAGCTTTATTTGAAATATATTGGTTGCTGTCTACTATATTGATAAAAAGTTGTAAACTACTTGAATTTGCAAACTATGTCTTTTCTTAGAGTATACCTCGATTCTTTCAATCCAGTGAATCCTGGGGCAAAACTTTCAGCCTGGTTGGTAGTAGAGGGAGAGGAAGACAGGATTAGGAGGGTGAAATGAGGCATTGTCTGGAATTCTATAGTTCACGAATGAATCCATTGAGGAGTGGGAGGATGATTGGGATGCCAGAGAAGAAGTAAGAAGTTGTGGGTCCTGTTTACCTGGATAGTTGGCTGTGACAAAGGACGGGTTGGATTAGAGTCATAAATTGTTTTTTAGGCCAGGCATGGTGGCTCAGGCCTGTAATCCCAGCACTTTGAGATCAGACTGAGACAGGCGGATCACATGAGGTCAAGAGTTTGAGACCAGTCTGGCCAACATGGTGAAACTCTGTCTCTACCAAAAATACAAAAATTAGCTGGGAGTGGTGGCACGCACCTGTAATCCCATCTACTTGGGAAGCTGAGGCAGGAGAATCACTTGAACTGGGAGGGACAGAGCGGGACTCTGTTTCAAAAAAAAAAAATGTTTTTTTAAGTTAGCTAATTTATTTTTATTATAAATGGATCTAATTTATGGTTGTATATATTTATGCAGTACAAAGTGATGTTGTGATTTATGAATACAATGTGGAATCATTAAGCAAAACTAAGTAACATATCCAGCACTTCAATTACTTATTATTTTTGTGATGAGAACATTTGAAATTTACTCTGAGCAATGTTGAAATTCACCACAGTATGCAATAGATCTCAAAAGAAAATAACTTATTCATCATATCTAACTGAGGCTTTGTACCCTTTGACCATCAGCTCCCCATTTCCCCCATCCCCTCACCCCTGGTAACCACCATTCTACTCTCTGCTTCTGTGAGTTTGATTGTTTTAGACTCCACGTATAAGTGAGAACATGTGGCATTTAGCTTTCTGTGCCTGGCTCTTTTCATTTAGCATAATGTTCTCCGATTTCATCTATTTTGTTGCAGATGATAACATTTCTCTTTTTTAAGGCTGAATAGCATTGCATTGTCTATATCTGCCACATTTTCTTTATCCATTCATCTGTTGATGGACATTTAGGTTGATTCCATAACTTGGCTGTTGCGAGTAGTGCTACACTGAACATGGGATGCAGGCATCTCTTCCACATACTGATTTAAAATCTTTTGTGTAAATGTCCATTGGGATTGCTGGATTACAAGATAATTCTATTTTTAATTTTTTGAGGAATATCTACACAGTTTTCCACGATGGCTTTAGCAGTTTACATTCCTGTTGCGGGAAGTCAGCGACCCCGAACGGAGGGACCTGCTGAAGCTGTGACAGAAGAACATAAATTGTGAAGATTTCATGGACATTTATCACTTCCCCAATCAATACTCTTATAATTTCCTATGCCTGTCTTTACTTTAATCTCTTAATCCCATCATCTTCGTAAGCTGAGGATGTATGTCGCCTCAGGACCCTGTGATGATTGTGTTAACTGCACAAATTGTTTGTAAAGCATGTGTGTTTGAACAATATGAAATCTGGGCACCTTAAGAACAGGATAACAGCGATTTTCAGGGAACAAGGGAGATAACCTTAAAGTCTGGCTGCCTGTGGGCCCAGCAGGACAGAGCCACATTTCTCTTATTACCAAAAAGGGGTAAGAGAAATATCGCTGAATTCTTTCCCCAGTAAGGAATATCAATAATTAACAGCCCTGGGCATTCCCATCAATAGAGTCATAATTTTGATTCAGTTCCAAGGTTTAGACATGTAAAGAACAGAGACCAGGACAGCCTGCCTAGTTGAGTTTAATTTCTGATCAGAATGTTATATACATGGAAAGCATTTCCTTTATTTTTAAAGTCACTTTAACCTCCCTGAACTAGAGACAATGTAACTTAGTAGAAAGAGGACTGACCTGTGTACAGAGCCACGTGTTCTAGTCCTGCCTTCCTACCAGCTTGCTGTGTATCGTGGGCAAGGCAGCTCTCCAAACCTTTGTTCTCACAATTGTAAAAAGGAGTTTGACTCCATGATCCCTCAGGTCTCTCTTCCAGCTCTGAAGTTCATGGATTAATTCCTCCATATCCCAAAAGCACTTGGTACTCATCTCAGTTGTCTGCTTCCCTCTTAATGGCACAAACCATTTGATCCCACCTTTTCACCACATCCTTTTTCTTACAACGAATCATGTTTAAATGTGGCGAGAGGAGCACAAAGACCCTCAGTCCTGTGTGGTGGCTCCAAGGGTTGGCTTGTCACAGCAGCCTTCAGTGGTCCAGCAGTGGACATCCATCGCAGAGCCACACGCAGCTTGCCTGCCAGAGCCCTAATGGCCAATGAAGGAGCTGTGATCAATGCCCTGTGCTCTGGAAGCAGCCTGACTGGCTGCCATAGGATTCTCCATCTGAGGAGCGGTTCTCTCAGAGTGTCGTTTCATCAACTTCCTGGGTTCAGCTGCTTTTACTTTCAGGACTCACAATTTTGGGAAGAAAAGCCTATGATTTCTCTTCCTGGGTAAATGTGCATTTTGTTATCTGACCTCAAGAAATAGCATGAAATTAACTTATCTCCCCTACCCTTGGTTAAAAGAAATGTAATTTTGTTCTGTGGCTCTTCACACGTTTGGTAATATCTGACCATAAATAGTTTTAGGAGTAGAGAGGGTCAGACAAATAAAACAGCCTTGCCCATAGGCTGGGAAAAAATACTCTGCCCAACAAATTTAAATTGCCTTTCCTTTGATCATAACGCATATTGGTGGCCTGAAGGAGGATAGTACCAGTGTGCTGAAGGCTAAAATTTCCATTTCTGTCACTTTTTCTTTACCCACTGCAGTGGCTATCTGAAGGACTGCTGGTCATATTCTCTCTCTAAGTAGGGCTCTGTGTCAGTTTCTGCTTTCAGAATGTGCTAGAGATCTGTGTAAAATGGCACTTTTTAGCAATAGCTAGTAATGTATATTTTCTTGTTTTGCATATGATCACCCCTCTGATATTAATATCTGACCAGTCACATTAGGGAGGCATAGGAAAAACACTTTTCTTACTTTATTATTGTTCTTGAGCCCTAAAAGATTGTTTCTCAGGTTCTAATTGATAAGACAAAGAGATATTCAGGACCCACAAATTCAAAGGCAGTTTCTGAATGTTATTCAACTCTAAGATTCTATGAGATAAGTCTAAGACTAAGTAAGATTTCCCTCTTCATTTAATAATGAATTCAAGACTCTGCTGTGTGGTAACAAGCCCTGTATCAAAGTTTTAATGGTAAAGTGAAAATGCTAGATTCTTTCATTTCCTCGCCAACAAATACTTAAGGGAGAGAGACAGTGATCTCTGGCTTTTACCCCATTTTAAGCCTTTCTTTTGTCATCATTACCCATCATAATGTGACAAGTGGGGGCTGAAAAAAATAAATTGGCTAAAATATGGGTCACAGGGTTGCAAGAAAATGGCCAGAGCAAGCTTGTTCGACTAGCTGCTGAGTACTAAAAATGAACCATCTAAATCCATCCCTTTGCCAACTTTGGTTGGCACCACCTGTGGTGATTTTTTCACTCTGGCTTATGTTATCAATAGGAATAAGTCTAGGTCTGGTGACTGTCTAGGACTGACAGGACAATGACAACAATTCCAAAATTCTCCCAGATAATTGCCTCTCCTTTCTTCGGCCAGTGCTGAGATTGGCCTGGGAGGCTCCTGGAAGGTGGGGTCCCACTCTCTATGTCCCTGTTTCCCAGAGTTTTTCCCTGAGGCCTCACCCTCTTCCTAGGGAAGATAAGAACTTTGCCCAGGCCCATCTGAGCATGAGAGCTGGGAGAAGACAGGACCCAATTGCCAATCTTTATATATTCGAACTGATGAGGGCTTTCTCTATTTAGACTGCTAGCACAACTAGAGGTAAGAAAATGCTTAAGTTATGTTTAAATTGAGTTGTAAATACAAGTAACATACTTCTGAAAGAAAAATTCTAATTTTAATTAAAACTTTAATTTATTCTCTACCTCATTTTCTTGTTGCAGCTTTACATGATGGTAGGTTGGGGCCGTTTTCATGATCTCCTTTTTTTCAGATGAGGAACCTGAGGCACAGAATAGGCAAATGGCTTGTCCAAGATCACACAGCAAGACAGCAGTGGAGATAAGAGTCACTGCTTTCGATTAGCCCAAATCCTTTTCCACCTGTACCTTGAAGCAATGAATGTCAGGCAGCATGTCAGTTATATAGCTGAGATGTTGACCATTTTTTTCTCCTCCCCCACACAGAGAAGTAATCCAAACAATGGTCTAGCATTAATAAAAACAGATATACCTTGTTAAAATAACAAATGTAAATTGGACTCAAAAGATGACAGATTTTTATGTATGTGTCCAAAGTTTCAGAGATGGTTTTATTCATGGCCATGAGCCCAGCACATGCTTTTGTAACTTCTCAAGCTTTGCTTCTTCAACCCCAGTATGCTTCAACCTCAGGAATTCCCCCTTGTTACCCTCTTTAAGTTCATAGGTAAAGCTGTGTTTCATTTTGTTTATTGAGAATGTTTTGAAATTATTTCGTGTCCAGGAGAGATTGGAATGGATTGGAAACCATTAACCTGTCTCATTATTACATAGCCAAATGCTATTTAAATGAGCAATTATTTAAAGTAGTCCAAAGCTGTGTTTTTTTTTCCTCTAAGGAAGAATCAATTTTATCACTCTTTCTTTCCCCAATTATTTTATCTTCACCTTCAAAGAAATGGAGATTTTTTCTTTTTTTTTAAGTTGAAGTCTCACTCTGTCATCCAGGCTGGAATGCAGTGGCACGGCCAGGGCTCATTGCAGCCTTGACCTCCCAGGCTCAAGCAATCTTCCCACCTCAGCCTCCAGAGTAGCTGGGACTATGGGTGTGTACCACCATGCCTGGCTAATTTTTTTATTTTTCATAGAGACTGGGCCTCACCATGTTGACTAGGCTGATCTTGAACTCCTGGGCTCAAATGATCCTCCCACCTCACTCTCCCAAAGTACTTGGATTACAGGCTACTGTACCTAGCCAAGGTTTATGTTAACCTGTTAATTGCTTTTCTTCATTTATTCTTTATTATTTAAATCAACCAGGAAAATATTAATCTTTCTAGTCTGAGACTATGGGAATAAAGAATGAATGATTTGATCTTATAACTTGAGTACACTCTGGAGAAAGTAAACTGGTAAAAATATCTTAGTATCTAAGTTCAAGGTTGAGTTTTCAATGATTTGACTTTAAAGTATAGGAATAAAAAATCAACTGTTTAGAACAGTGTGTCCTGAGTTCTGTACATCAAGTGTAGTGTTTTTGTTAGGCTTAGAGTAGACCTACTAAGAAGCTTCTTTTTGATAATAAAAATCCATGTTGCAAGCCGTGTCCCATATTTTTCATCTAGGACAGGGATCAGCAAACTTTTTCTATAAAAGGCCAGATAGTAAATATATTAGGTTTTGTGGGCCATAAGGTCTCTGTCACAACTGCTCAGCTCAGTCACTGTGGTGCAAAAGTAGCTGTAGACAATATATAAATAAAGGAGAATGGCTGTGTTCCAGTAAAACATTATTTATAAAGAAAAGCAGTGGGCTAGATTTTGGCCCAAGGACCATGGTTTGCTGACTTCTAATCTAAGAATTTCTTCGGGTAAATTTGTTATATTACTCTGCATTGGAGGAAAAATATGAAGATTAGTCAGCTGTAGACAAGAAGCTATCACTTCACAACTCAGACTCTTGTGATTCAGTCTCCAGAACTATACTTTAAAAAGAGACTTCCTGCCCTTGAATTAGGAATTAGAGTGAGTGATTAAGAGAATTTTAAGTGATTCATTTAAAAATACAACTTTTAAATGGGGTTTGTTTCTCATAAAAAATGTATTACATATGTGCATGTTTATGTGTATATCTCCATTGTATACAGTTATCTATACTTCTAAAATATACCTGTCTAATATGCTGGAAACTCTATAATCACTTTTGCAAACTTTATTTTTGTTAGCTACATTCACAAATAACAAGACTGGGTCCCTCCTTGTCCTTCTCTAGGCATCAAGTGAAACAAACATCCCAAATCCACCATATTTCTGATTCCAGAGTTGGTCTGCTCCAGGTGAGAGCTGTCCACAGGGCAGTGTGTGGGTATCTGTCGTGCTTAAGACTGCCCCCTGCCAAAGGGGTTGTTTGCTTGGTTGTTTGATGAAAGTAAAGAGACGGTGAACAGACACTTCTCAAAAGAAGACATTTATGCAGCCAAAAAACACGTGAAAAAATGCTTTTTATGCAGCCAAAAAACACATGAAGAAATGCTCATCATCACATTCTCAGTAAACTATCGCAAGGACAAAAAGCCAAACACCGCATGTTCTTACTCATAGGTGGGAATTGAACAATGAGAACACATGGACACAGGAAGGGGAACATCACACACCAGGGCCTGTTGTGGGGTGGGGGGAGGGGGGAGGGACAGCATTAGGAGATATACCTAATGCTAAATGACGAGTTAGTGGATGCAGCACACCAACATGGCACATGTTTACATATGTAACAAACCTGCACATTGTGCACATGTACCCTAAAACTTAAAGTATAAAAAAAAAAAAAAAGAGACGGTATCAGAGCCCAGGTCATAAATGCAAGAACTGGAGTCTGGTAAGGGCTATCAAATGGACAAGTTAGGTAGATGGATAAGAGAGGTTTAGCGAACTGAAAGAAGGAAGATGGAACAAGGTATAATACTGATAAGAGAGCAGTTCAGAGGCAAATTCTGTGAACCCTGAATTTCATGTCTTTTGGGATATCGCTTTGCAAAGGTGCCCTGGCACCATTTCCTGGCTGGAGGCAGGCTTTCATAATGACTATCCTGAGGGTTATGCAGTGACCCATTCTAGGGATTTGTAGGTTCCTGAGGGATCCAGTTCACCTTGGATTCCATAGAATTAAGTGGACTGGCCAGAATGAACACTGGTAAAACTGTCATCAAACCAGTATTAAGCACAGAATCTCCTTTAATTGTTTGTTGGGGGCATTTTCAACGTGCGTTAGGGGTTGAGGTATCCCTGGAGGCAGTCAAGGTTAAAAGCAAGAGCTCTGCCGTTCAGCTCTCAGGGTTCAAATGGCAGCTCCGCCACTTATTAGTGTGTAATGGTAATGTATAAAATAACCCAATCTTTCTAAAATCATCTACTCTGTAAGATAGTCTATTCTTCTTTCTAAAAGGCTGCATGTGCCTGCCTGCCCACCTACCGCCCCACCTCCCCACCCCAAGTATTTGGCTGCCACAAATTGCTGGGTGGAATCATATGAATGCTAAATTACTTTTAAAAATTGACATTGCTTTGCTGCAAGCCAACTACTTCATAAGCTGTGTCAGCTAAAGGTCTCCCCACCAGTTAGTCTGAAGAAGTTTTTGCTGTCATATCTGTCCTGTTAATTTAAGCAGAAACTGTAATTAGATGTAAGTGGTCTTGTTCCCACAGAAATGAATGGCAGCATCTGTAGAGAGACAACCGTTCCAAACCCTTTTGGCTACTGGTGCTCTACAAGTTAGCAGTATGGAGCGAGGCCCAGATCCAGACTTCTGTCGGCCTAATTTTATATCTGTGGACGCACAACACTAAATCCAATATTTCTAATGCCTTGCTGTGATGGGTGCAAAGCCAAGCACATTCCAGACTTTTATGCTGGTGGCTCCCCCTGAGAAGGACACACTACTAGTGTGTGTGTTGGGGGGATGTGGTGCGGGGGATATTCTATATCCCTAGTCCCTTAGCATAGACAGGAAAAATAAATAGAAGTTTCATAAGTAGCTATGTGGAAAACCATATAATCAGAAAAAGTTGATGCCTGGATTTATAACCAAGCAATTGAATCACAAAGATATTTTGTACTTTTGTTTACTTCTCTGATAAAGGAATGTACTACTTGTATTCTGAAAGTCTGGCCAATAATAGAGCTAACTGCAAGAGCCTCCTGTGTATATAGGGGTATATTTCAGGGAGGAGTATCTGTGGCAGACAGGTTTATTTCCGGGCAGTTAAAGAAATCTCTATTGAGATACTGCATAGTGCACTAAAGTTTCAACAAGCAATGAAACCCGCAGCTGTTGAGTATCTCTCCTTTATCCATACCACACTAGATGCTTTGGGCTTGAGGTATGCAAGAGCCATAGAATGCAAGATTCTTCCTCTCAGTGGACTTGCAATTTGGTTGAGGGTTAAAACATACAAATTTAAAAATAATACGGTATAGAATTGAGAAGAAGAAGTAGAGTAAAACTCTCTCCATAGTGAGAAAAGCATAATCCAGAAAATTCACTGGCTTAAAATCTGATGTTAATGAAATAACTAGAGTGAGGTTGCCCAACTAGCCAACCATCTGGGAGATGCAGCAGTCTGTGCCGTCTGCATCCATCCTGGTCCTGGCTACTGTTTGGTGTCACCTGGTGGCACTTGTCCATTCCAGCTTAAAGATACATGGAAAGCTTCTGGGTCCTGTGATGGGCAGGACTTCCAGGAAAGATGCAGCGATTCCAATATAGACAAGAGTCTATATTGGTACCTGATAGTGTTTTCTCGAATTTTTGGCAGTAGAGAAAAAGCTTTTCACAGGTAGACATTTAGCTGTATCCATCAATGACTTATGATGCCATCAACTGTGACATGTTTGAATGTGTGAGGCCCAACAAATGAAAGACACACACACACACACACAGAGAGACAGAGAGAGAGAGAGAAAGAAAGAGCCCCAATATTCACCTAAGAACTAACATCTCGGATTTTTTAATTTAAAAAAACAGGCTTTTCCTTTTATATAAACACACAGCTTTGCCTGGAATTTTGATTTCAGTTAAGTCTCAATCAGGCAAACTACAGATACTCAAGGGATCAGGAAATCTAAGTTTATAGCAATCGTGTAGCTCATTTTTAGTAAAGGCTTACCTTCTGGTTGATTCACTTGTTATTACCTCTTCCCTTGGTGATTTTGTCTATTCCTCCCTATGGTTAATGCTTTGCCTTTTTAATGTAGTGCATTTTCATCTTTAAAGTGCCATGCAGGCAAGAATTAATCTCCGGTGGAATTTTTCCATTTTGTTGATGGAGGAGATAACAGAGAAGGTGTAGATAGATTGTCTGGGACTCCAAAGTGGAAATATTTTCAGAGCTGGGAGTTGGTGAGCAGCCCCAGCCCTAGAAATCCCAAGGCAGTATTAACATTTCTGTTTTCCCCTGTATTATAAATCTTCTTGAACCAAGTTTGTGGGTATGTGTGTTTCTATGGTGATGGGACAAGGGGATGAGAAATGACCAATGGATAGAGTTCAAATGATGTGTTTTTACTTGGTCCAATTAAAAAACAGAAACAGGCTGGGTGTGGTGGCTCACGCCTGTAATCCCAGCACTTTGGGAGGCCAAGGCGGGTGGATCACTTGAGGCCAGGAATTCGAGACCAGCCTGGCCAACACAGTGAAACCCTGTCTCTACTAAAAACACAAAATTTGAATGGGTGTGGTGGTGCATGCCTGTAATCCCAGCTACTTGAGAGGCTGAAGCTCGAAAATTGCTTGAACCAGGGAGGCAGAGGCTGCAGTGAGCTGAGATCACACCACTGAACTCCAGCCTGGATGACAGAGGGAGACTCTGTCAACAACAACAACAACAACAACAACAACACCAAAAAACAAAAAAAGTCAGCACTAGAGCAGGCAACTGCTGACAGCATCAGTGATAATAGAAAGAGCTCCGGACAATTACCCCTTTGGGGTATAGTGTGCCCATTTATAAAAACAGAAACAGGGATCATTTACTGACCAACTATGCATTGCCATATGCCTGAAACTGAATTTGATGCCTTTGTAATGGCCACTGAATGTCTCAAATGTCCAGTATCTTAGATAAAAGAGCCTGGGAGAGACATCAGGACTTGTCATAGCTCATTTAAGTAAGAGGCAGAAGAGTGACCCAGATCCAGTGTTCTTTGTGGCACATCATAGCTACTTCAAAAGAGAGGGCAAGATGAACTGATCTTGCAGATCTTGGATGGCTCTAATATCATGTGATCCTATGACATCTGAAAGGGGATAATTCCATGAGTCAGAATGGAAGACAAGGAACCGCTGAAGAATAGATCCTGGCAGGGATTGCTCACTGAGTTAAGAGCAGTGGTTCTCAATCTTGATTCCACATCACCATCATCTCTGGAAGTTAAGCAAAGTACTGATGCTGTAGCCCATCTCCAGACACATTTAAACATGGGGGAGGGGCCCAGACATCAGCCTTTTAAAACCTCCCCTGGTGATTCCAATGTGCAGCCAAGGTAGAGTACAACTGCTTTAGACTTAGGAGTTCCTGCCAATGAACTTGCTTTCTAGAGGGTATTTGGTACACCCTCCTCTCCTTCTCCCAGACTTCATCTCCCTGTGCTCTTGCAGGCAGTAGGGAAGGACAGCAATCTTCAGCTTCCTTACTTTTTCTCCTTCCCCTTTACAATAGAGCGTGATTGCCATAAGGGTGGGGAAGAAAGAAAATTAATAACAACAGGCATGAACAACAAACATTGGCAACAGGTTTATTCCTGACAAAGACTTAGCAGTGCATAATCATGACATGCCAAAACATTAGCAAGAAGACTACTCACGCATGACTTGCTCGGGTAGCTTTGCCAGCAGATATCAACAGGCTCTTGGGAGTAACTTCCACCCAATGCAGCTCCTCAAACAGAGGATGTTGTGGCTTTACTTTAGGGGGAGAAACAAAAGCGATGTGCAGTGTCAAAGCATTCCCATGTTCACAATGACCCAACACCATATGGGATTCTATGAGCTAGAAAATAGTTGATTAAAATTTCCACCCTCTCCACAGACCCAAAGGGATTTTATCCCTAAATCTGGCATACTTAAACTGTGGCTACTTCTCGAGGTGGATTATATCCTCATGAAAAATGATGAGTTCTTGTTCAGAGTTAGGCTCCTTGTTTTGGAACCTGATTTCAAACTCTCTGATGGATGGAAATCCACATTTCTTGGAACAATAAGCATGGCAGAATTATGAGCAAATATCTAGATGGCATTATGTTTAAAATGTAAATACATTTCAATAGTAAAGTGAGGAGCAGGGTAGTGTTTGGTAAATTATTTCCAGGATTTCCCTAAATTCTAAATGTGTAAAAAGTAGCTTTTAAATAAGTCAGTCTTTTCTTAATGGGTGAGACAGGAATAGTGAATGTGCAAATCTAGATGTTTCCAAATTTAGGAGCTGTTCCCCAACTCTGAGACTATCAAAGAGAGTAAAAGATCATTTTACACTTTTCCCAACATTTTGAGTTTCAGTTATTAGTGAACAACACAGCAGAAAGTCATGCTTTTAATAACTTTTAACTTTTTTCTCATATCAGAAAAATGCAAAAATAAAAAATATTTAGCTCAGTGATCCATCACAAAGAAAATTTGTGGATCCACCACCAGGCCAATAAATAGAATATTGGAAGCCTTTCTATAGTAAATTTTTCGTGTAGGAAAAGGCCACCATTTGGAAATTCTATCTTTCCATTTGGAAAAGTAAGAAAACAAACATTTGAAGCTGGCTCTGAAAGATTGGTAAGAGGAAAAAAGAAGAAAAACTTGTCAATGGGAAACACTGGGTTTACCTGAGTGTGGAGGTCCCATCTCTAGACCAATTCAAATTTTCAGTGTTGCCTGAACACATTTCTGTGCTGTCTCTGTTGGGAGAGCCTTCACCCTGTGGGATTTCATAAAACTTCATCATCTCTTTCCAACCAGAGGCTTATGTAATTATGTAACTTAAATATAAACTAAGGCCCAATAGCCCTGTCTGTGTGGAGTCATATTCTGAAAAGTTCAGCAACCACTAGAAAGGTACCTGTGTCAGTTATAGAACATTTTCGGGGTATATTTTATATCCCCCAATGACAACAATCCCCTCTCACTTCTTCATAGGCTGCAGTGGTTCTGGAGACTCTCACTTACAAATCCTACCCCAGAAATAATCTTCTAGACACCTCATGCTGTTCTTTTTCTCTGTCTCCTCTACCCCTTTTGTCTGTTCTTTATTGTGTAGACTGAGTAAATGGCTCAGGCCTTTTTTTTTTTTTAATTCCTTTTCAGCTTTACCTATCACCTCAATTTTTAACAACAAAGGCGAGCAAGGGAAGTGGCTCAGCTAGCAAGATTTTTTCCCATTTTTCTCTTTCTCAGGTCTTTTTTCTGTCTACTCATTCCTCAAATTGTCTCACAAAGAGCCCAAGCTAGTTTGGCAAATGCCAAAATGTGTTTACAGGATGAGAGAATGGGGAGAGATGGACAACATTCTCTTAGCTGGTGAGGGGGTGATATGTGTGTGTGGGTGGGTGGGGGGTTGGTGGTGAATGGAGACTGGGAATATGTTAATAAGTCTTATCCTATGCATGATTAATTGACTTGAACTGAATTTTAAAAATAGCATAAATTGAATGTGGGTAGGGGTGAGTGCCACTACATCTTAACCTCGTAGAATGAGTAAAACAGTCTACAAAAGTTTCAAATGTATTGAAAGACCTTTTGAAAGTCTTTTTTTTTTTTTTTTTTTTTTGAGATGGATTCTCGCTCTGTCTCCCAGGCTGGAGTGCAGTGGCATGATCTTGGCTCACTGCAACCTCCACCTCTTGGGTTCAAGCGATTCTCCTACTTCAGCCTCCCAAGTAGCTGGGATTACAGGTGTGCACCACCACACCCAACTAATTTTTGTATTTTTAGTAGAGATGGGGTTTCACTGTGTTGGCCAGGCTGATCTCTAACTCCTGATCTCAGGTGATTGGTCCACCTCGGCCTCCCAAAGTGCTGGGATTACAGGCGTGAGCCACCACGCCCAGCCTGAAAGTCTTATTTAAAGACTGTGTGGGTCAGTTATGGAAAGCACTGCTTTGACCCCGGAAGATTACTAATGCCTTAGGTGGTGGTAGTGGCTGAGGCGGAGGGGAAGGAATTTGAAAGGAAGGAAAAGCTGAAGTCATCTGTTAGGGTGGGGGTAGCCTTCCGCATGGCTTTTTGCTGAAATCCTCATCTGTTCTTCACTCAAATCTGGTAGGGTCATATTCAGACCTGCTCCATGTAAGGCAGAGCCAGAGGAGACTGAGATGAGTTAGACCAGTCAGACTAGGCCATGAGAAGAGTCAGTGTGCTGCCCCTGCTGCACATTCACTGGGTGGTGAATGTGACAAGGAGGAAAAAGTAGCCTGAGGCAGAGTGGACAGAGTGGTTCGTCCTTTAAAGTGTTAGATGACCTAAAAGAAAAAGGCAACCTTAACACAAAGCCTAAGGAACATGAAGATGAGATCAGCAGAGCACCACATAGTGTGAGGCAATGCCCAGATGTGTAGGCCAGTTGAGAGAGAAGGAAGTGATTTTTAGAGAACAGTAACAGAAAAGATCTAGAGACTTTATTTAATAAAATTTGCTTCTGGCAAACTTATGATGTGATTAGGTATTCTGAAATAATACCTGTTTCTGAAATCTCAGTTTAAAATCCACTCTGGGATTGTCCGTAGTAGAAATACTGAAATCTGATTCCATCCAACAGAGCACTGTCCATTCCAGCCACCACGCTCAGGGACTGCTCCATAGCTGCTGTCCTTACAGGGCTGGGTCAGATGTGGGTCCAAGGTGCCAAGTTCACCCTCCTACTCCTGACTGATACTATTGATTCTGAGTTTGTGGTTCCTCAGCTGACGCCTGAGGTTTATGACTGATTACAACCACTCATACTCACCAGGCTTTACAAAAGGACAGGTAGATTCAAGCTGCCCTCTCCAACTTCCCTCCTCCTGTCAGTGGGGACACCAGATTAGTCATCTTTTTATCCTTAATGCCTCCATTTCCTTTGCTCCCACATCCTTTATTAGACATTTCTTATTAATCCAGGACTGCCTGTGTCATCTTAGAGACCTAGGGCAAGAATATAATAGTGGCGTGTATACACCATATCTAAATATTTGAAAGTTATAAAAAAATCAAGCTTACAAACCATTGACTAAATTACATTCCTTTTTCCCTTGAAAAATACCTTCATGATAACATGGTTTGGATAAAGCTGTAATTTACATATGACTGAAAGTTGACCAAATGTCAAAGGCAATAGAATTTAATTGTAATTATACATGTCTGGGTGTTCTGTTGATGGGCTGGCACTGTTTAGATGAGTGATAAAATAAAGATACACATATTTCGTAAGTCGTTATGTGTGAATTCAATGCAATTTATTTTTCTTGGCTTCTTTTCAGTCAAATCACCAATTATGTTGTCATAATCAAGATTTTCATGCCACTTGTATTAATAGTAACTACCTGAAAGATTAAAAATAAAATGTAGTTGTATTCAAGAATACATTTGAATGTATTTTCAGAAAAAGTATAACTTGAGATAAACATTGACAAATTAAGATATTTTACCAAAAATAAAAATTATTTTTCAATGTGTTTTCAGAAAAGGTTTTTCTAAAATATTTAAGTTTACCTATTAAAGGCTAAAATACAACTAATATAAACATTTTAAAGCAAAATTATTTAGATAAAACTGACAGGTTAATTGAATTTTTATTTAATTTTCTAACAATTTTGTAAAAACGAAACTGTGCACAAAATCTTTAGTGTATTACATAGATGTTATGTCTAGATCCTCAAATGTGAGAGTAATATAAATTATTTAATATTACAAAATATTCCTCAGCTCTCACTAATCATGAGGACTTGAAACCATGGATGGAAACACAAAGAGAAGCACAAAAATGGATGCTCAAAGCTGCTGAGAAAAATATTTTGCTATGCAAAAATCTATGTCTTCTATGTGGAGAGGAAGTGACTGCATTTTCTTGATCCCAAGCACTTCTGCTGCTCAGGCCCTCTTGTACTGCAAAGCAGTATGTTTCTAAAGTAGGCAGAATCGCAAACCGCAAACCTTCATGGTTGATGTCTGAACATCACTGCATTTCATTCACCTTAAGGGCATAGGACAAAAAGGGTGGAAAAGCATTTCCCCAAGGCCTACAGAGTGGATTTTTAGAGAACATTCAACTCAGAAAGACATGTCCATGTGCTCGTTACTTAATTGATTAAATTTAATTGTGTGAATTTTTGCAATACATGGAGGCTTCTAAAACCTTGTATCCCAGGTGGGGGCCTTCTTGCCTGGACTAAGGGTGGAGCTGTTCTGAGATGGCTCTTCCTCTCCATTCCCCAAGTCTCTGCCTTAGTCCTGGATCTTTCTTATTTTATGCCTTGATTTGGAACTAGCCCTAACTACCTATGGATTTGTCTCTTGCTAATCCATCTGAATTGCCTGTAAGATGAATTTGAAAATATTCTGTGTCCTACATGTTATTTCTTTGCCTTAGAACTTACAGTAGATATCTACCTCTTACTGGATCAAGCCCTACATTGTGAACCTGCTGTTCAGGGGCCTCCATTAACAGACTATATTACCTTACCAAGTTTGTTTTGCTGGTTTCCTAATATATACCCTTTGCTTAACTAAGCCATTTCCTTTGTGCCCCCAAACTTGTAGTTCTCATTATTTTCTGAGTAACTTTGCTCAAGTGTGCCACTACTATTTTTATCCACGTAATCTTGGCTAAGATAATATCAACCATCTTGTGGTTTGCATACTCAAGTTCTGTTTGGTAGTTTGTGAATTCTTCTAGCTGGTTTGCATTTTGTTTTCCTCAATATTAGTTGCCTAAAGATAGTGTAATTTTCTTTTCCTTTTTCTTTTTTTTGAAATGTAGTCTCACTCTGTTGTCCAGGCTGGAGTGCAGCAGCCCAATCTTGGCTCACTGCAACCTCCAGCCTCCTGGGTTCAAGCGATTCTTCTGCCTCAGCCTCCTGAGTAGCTGGAATCACAGGCGGCTGCCACCATGTCTAGCTAATTTTTGTATTTTTAGTAGAGATGAGTTTTTGTCAGGTTGGCCAGGCTTGTCTCCAACTCCTGACCTCAAGTGATCGGCCCCCTCAGCCTCCCAAAGTTCTGGGATTACAGGCATCTCCTAGCCATTGTTCTTTTAAAAGCATAATATTTTAATTACAAGAATCAATATAAAACATTGAGAACTATATGAATTAACATGTAAAACTCTCTTCATCACGTCTACACTTATTTCCCAGAAGGCCCTATCAAGAATCTGATTTGTTTATTCAGACCTGTTTAAATGCACAAATGCTTACATTTTTGTATACACATTTTTTAAAAACAAAAAAGATAATTATCTGAAATATTGTCTTTTGTGATTTGCTTTATCATGGGCATCCATACCAGTGCATCAGAATCTCAAGCTTTAGAAGCTGGATGTAATGAATATTATGTCTGTAATATCTCATCTGTAAATGAGGATAATAATAGTATGTATTTCAAAAAATTATGGTGGAGATGATTAAGACACTTTAAGTACTTAGGACTATGTCTAGTACTTAATAAGAACCAATAAATGTTACCTATTTAATAATAACAATTATAATATTTATAGTGATTATTTATTTATCCATTTCCTTGCTGGTAGACATTTGCTTTCTCCAATTTGTTATTTTTAAAATTAATGCTACAATAAACATCCTTACTTACATCTTTGCACACTAAGTGATGATACTAATTCATCCTTCCACCAACTGTGTGAAAGAATCTTGTATGGTAATTAAAAAAAAATGTGACCAGAGGATGGTGGCTCATGCCTGTAACCCCAACACTTCAGGAGGCTGAGTCAGGAGGGTCGCTTGAGGCCAGGAGTTTGAAACCAGCCTTGGCAACAGGACAAAACCCCATCTCTACAAAAAATATAAAAATTAGCAAGGCATGATGGTGCACACCTGTGGTGCTAACTACTTGGGAGGCTGAGATGGGAGGATCACTTGAGCCCAGGAGGTCGAGGCTATAGTGAGCTGTGATTGTGTTACTGCACTCCAGCCCAGGCAAGAGTGAGATCCTGTCTCAAAAAGAAAAAAAAAAAGAAGTTACGTTTCTGATTATAAAGTAATACATGCTTATTATAAAGAATTTGAAAAACTTAAAAAATGACAAAAAAAACTAAACCCTATCCTAACCCTACCCTTTAGAGATAAAATCATTGCTAACAATTTAATGTGTTTCACTGGGGATCATTTTACTTGATACACTTATATTTTTTAATATAATATTATAGAAAAAGCTCTTGCCCATGACATTAAATATTTTATCACATAAATATACCGTCATTTACTGTTTTCCATTTGTTGGTTATTTAAGCTTTTCCTAATTTTTCATCATAAACATAAGTCTGTATTTAATTTTTGAACATAAGATTTTGCTCACATTTCAGTTCTACTTAACACAGGAAGAATAGAAACTTTTGATGCTGTGGCACTTTCCAGGAAGATTGTCAGCAACATCAGACAGCACCCATTCCAGAAATGGCCTGTAGAAGTCAGCCCCACTTTTCCCATCTGGAAACATCCCACCCATCACTGCTTCCCTACCCTCTCCTCATGCCCTCAGCTGCAGATAACATACTAGACATTCTGCCATGAAGACTCCGCTGGCCCATATGCGAGACTCTCTCTGTATTCACAGCTTATCACGTAATATCATTTCCTGCTCTTCACAATCTTCCTTTCAAATTCTTTAAGGCAGTACTTTATCCTTTTTTCAGACATCTTCTTAGTGAACCATGTAAGATTAGCATCTCAGTGAATCTAAATTCTCTTTTCTGCCCAGGCAGGCACTAGCATGTGACATTGGGCAAGCGATTTATCCCTTGTATGCGACGGTGTCCTACTCAGTGAACTAGAGGCATGCGTGAGAGGCCTTTTTGCAATATGGTACTTAGTACCAACAAATAGAATAAAAACACCACAAAATAATTTGGAAGATAGAAATTCACATGTAAGTGTGCCTATGATAATAAGATATGGCTCATAATTTTGTTGCCCGGATTGAAGGAGTGGCCTAGTTTGTTGATCAAGCTGATTTTAGCATTTTCTTCAGCTCTGAACACTGACTTTATTTTGTAGTGTAACCTTAGAATGAGGTAGACAGTGAGAAGGGGGTTAAAGAAGAGAAGCAGCCAGCAGGTAATGACTGAAGAAACCTGAAGCATATTCTACCTATCAGGTGTGTTGATGGTTTTGGCCAAGAATTCACATACAAGGAAGCCAGGTACAAAATACCACAATTTCTTTAGCTGCAGGCGGAGAGTTTGTGTCAGTTCCTTTTTTCCCCTGCTTTCATCCATATGCAGGCAAGTGATAACATGTACTAAGTTAAATAATGCATGGTACTTCAACTATTCTTACTTTCTATCCTTTGGTTATTGTAATTACATGTAATTTTGTGACGGATTTTCTATTTTTTAAGAAATCGCACTTTTGTACTTGATCCAGCTAACAGGATTTTCTTACATTACTTCATAAAGAGACCATCTTTTAAACTTCTAATGTTATTTCTTATTCATTAGTACATTTGCCTGTGGGGTATGTTCATAAATGGGTTAAAGTTACAAAGTTATGCTTATAAAAGCTCATGGTAATTTGGAGTATCAGGAGGATTTATTAATTTTGAAATCTTAAAAGAGCAAAAGCTAAAATGAGATTGGATTAAATATATTCTTGCATGCAGTTATTCTAAACACCCTTAAGGACCAAAGACTAACTTACAGAGGACATTATGCAAATGTGAATATATCTCTAAGTGCCTTGTAGGCTTGCTGATGTAATATTTTACATGGTTAGTTAAGTACATCAAGTAAAAGGTTTGACCTTGATAGAGTATAAAGGTGCTTATTTCAAAACAACTCGGTGATTTTCCAGGCCATTGCAGAATAGTCAACATAAGGTGAACGAAATCAAGAATCTCATCATCAGCATTTTAGTCGGCCAAGCATCTGCTCCACAGGAAACCGAATATATACTTTATAACGTGTCCATATCTTTCATTTTGTATTTGTCATCCAAATATCACACGTGTTTGAATGTTTGCTAGGGACCACACTGTTGCAATGTGAAGAAACAATTCCCAGGCATGGCTGATCACAAGAATTGTCTGGGGAAGTTTTTAAAAACATAGGTCTCTAGGTTTCATGAAGACTCACTTTCTCAGATTTTTTTGAGGATAGTCCCAAGAATTATGAGTTGTTGTTGTTGTTGTTTTTTTTTTTTTTTAAAAAAAAAGCTTCCCCACATGAGTTGACTATCTGGTTTAGGAACCATCAGAGGCCTCACTCATTGCAATTTGAAAACCTGATGCGATATGATTGCATGTTTCCTTTTGGCCACATCATCATCTCAGTAGGATAAGGAGTAGATATGCTTTTCTGAGATTTACAATTTCTATGTTAATATGAGAAGAACAAAGTGTTAATGTGAGTATTATGACTTAGATTCTAGAAACT
Source organism: Hylobates moloch (assembly GCF_009828535.3). Classification (NCBI taxonomy): domain Eukaryota; kingdom Metazoa; phylum Chordata; class Mammalia; order Primates; family Hylobatidae; genus Hylobates; species Hylobates moloch. The sequence continues at coordinate 48,384,553 of NW_026652291.1, forward strand.
CAAAACAGGGAGGCCATTCTGGTGATCGTCAGCTCACCCATTATTAATCGGCATCTACTTGTGGCACCCATATTTAGGGTTGGCAGAAAGTAGGGAAAGAGTTTAGGTAGGAGGAGACAGGAAATCTAAACATTCCCTACCTTACCTCTGCCTCAAATGGAATATCTTCCCTCTCAAAAAGAACATAAATAAATCCATTAATTAATCAGTAATCATTAATTGCTCACTGATGCATGTAATCATTCACTTTAAAAATATTTACTCAACACATATTTATGGAGCATTTACAAGGAACAGAGTCCTGTGTTTGCCAAGGGGTCAGTGGTTTTAGCAACTTTCTCTGTCCTACTCATTAGCAACAGGGCGAGAAGAAAGCAGAACATAAATCTGATAGGAAAACTCATTTTAGAAGAAATTATTCTGAGTGTGTGGGGGCCAGGAGAAATGCAAATTCCTCATTTTGAGCCCACTGCATTCTTCCCCTTAACAGCAAATGTTGGTATTTCTTTGTGATCATTTTAAGCATTACTAATGCCCCAGCAGACTGAAGTGGGGACCTTTGGCAGGTGGAGAAAACTGATGATGGTGGAAATGAAATGTAATTTCTTCCACTGTAATTCTCCACAAGCTGTGTAAACTCTCCGCAGTTAAATAAATACTTTTAAAGACAAAGAGTTTACATTTTCATCCGAACACTGCTGGTAACAACTGCTCACTTTCACTCTTTTGGAGCTTTCCCAAACAGCCAGGAGATTTGCATTGTCTCTAATAGTCTCAGCAGTATGCTTCCTTCCAAAAAGAGAGAGAAAATGAAAACCTTGCATTTCCCTGAATGCTGAGTAAAATCACACGACTATATTCCAGGTGGCCTAGTGGATAAATATACAATTACTATTATTATTTGTTGATTTATACGGCAAACTTCCCAAGCATTTGAACTTCATACATTACCAGGTAAAATGACGTCATTACCTGCGTACCAATAGGACAGAACTTAAGTCAATTTTTCACAATAGCCAGGGGACCACTGAACAGTTCCTTAAATTGGAGGCAGTGGGGGAAAATCCTACACCTAGAGCCAGTGAAAATGTGAAAGAAATGCACACGCACAGAATGTGGACTTTCATTTCTGGAGGGCTGTAGTTTTCTAAGCTTTACAATTGTGTTAGGGAAATAGAACATCTAATAGAACAAATGTGGATATTTAATTTCTACTCAATCACATTACTAAAATGAAGCCCTAAAGTGAGCAAAATGTAAAGGAGATATATAGATTATAAGTGACAGTGAATCTGCTGGCATCTTAATCTCGGGATTTCTAACCTCCAGAACTGTAAAAAATAAATGTTTGTTGTTTAAGCCACATAGTCTATGACATATTTGCTATAGCAACCTGAGCCAACTAAGACAAGTTTGATTACAAGGCATCATGGTGCCTGGAAGGAAGAACCCAGCAAGTCTGCTTTGGAAGATGGCGTTGGCAGGCACACCGAAGAGCAAACAGTTGAAAAACGTCTCACGGAGGGAAGGACATTCAGGTAGAAATGGCTGTGCAAAGCCCAGAAAATTGAAATAGGGACTTCTAGGTCATTTGGTGCCCAGAGCATGGGGCAGAGAGGAAGGAGGAGAATCTATCTGGAGAGTTTATTCTCCAGGCAGTCCTGATGAAGGATTCTGATCATGGCCCAACACTATCTGATTGGCAATTGTGAAGAATGCATTGGAGTGTGTTGCAGTCTGAGGCAGAACAATGGGAAAGATCAGCTAAGATCTGATTATCTGACATGAAAACAAATTGTGTAACCCAGGGTGGAAGGAGAATAGTGGCCATCAAACTTTGCTGCATGTTGTGTAGGTGATCTGTAAGTCTACAGGTTTAATATAGTAAATCTTAGCATTTACTATGGTCTTATTCAGGGCTTTATCTCTGGTCTGAGCAACTGATGAGTTCTGAAGTGTGTGAGTGATCTCTTTAAGACCCACCTCCAGAGCCACCTCTTCCTCCATAAAGCCTGCCTTTGGCCAAATTGATTTCCACCTCCACAGTGCCTCCCCCCATGCCTCAGGTACACCTCGCTTACAGCATTTGCCTTGCTAGACTGTAAGTGCTTCTCTCCATGCCTGGCTTCTCTGCTAGCACACAAGCTCCATGAGATCAGGGGCTACAACTTATCTCTGCATACCCAAAGCTAGACAGTGGTATCCAGGACATAGCAGGGACATGGAGGCTTACTGATGGAATGAAAGCAGCCCCAATTAATCAGCAATGTATAACCACGTGTCTGTGTACTCATCAGGGAAGGACAGGGTGAAGAACCACAGAAAGGACCTCTGTTTCTCCAGCTTTGTTTGCTCTATTGATGAGGGGGAGGTGAAGTGAAGGAAAAGTTTTATGTGCAGAAGATGAGAAACAAGCAGACCTGCAAAGAAAGAAAACATGTTTTCAAGCATTTCAGATTCAATTAGTAGCCTCCAATTGAGTTAAACAAGAGAAAGCAACTAGGGGAGAACCAAAAAACAGGTACTTGACAGATTTCCTTTAGTGCTTTTCCTGTCCCTTGATGTATTGTCTTCTTGTGGAAGTATCAATATTGTGTGTATACAGGGGGAAAAGCATCATCTTCAAACTGTAATGAATCTAAAATGAAAACAAGCCACACAGTTGGCCAACACTGATTTAAAATTGCACATCAAGAACACTCCCAGTGACAAACACTTTCAAGGCAAACAAACCAAACAGAAATTAAAAAATCTCTGTGGGGTATAAATATGTAATTACACTCACACAGGGAGCATTTTATCAGGTAAACCATCCCACTTTGTTAATTGAAATGCTCTAGCACTGGGCTTTTTTGACAAAGCATCTGAATATGTATGTGTATGGTGTAGACACGCTGTTTCACCGCAGCTCTTCCTAGCTGGGGTGAACTGCCTCAAAGCCATTTTTCCGTGCAGCTGGGAGGTCAGTTCTCTAAGCCTTCCTTTTGTTTGTTTGCTTCTATTTCCATTTAGCTGAATGTCACCAGGATGCAAACTGGTTTGGAATTCTAAATATCTGTCCAAAACACAGCTATTTTTAAAATTAGGACCAATGCTTGACTTTTATATAACTCATTTAAAATAACATAGATAAGCAATTCTCTTTGGTAATTTAAAAGTGTTAGAACAACCAAAAAGAGAGATGTTCTAAGAATGTACATTAGTATGGCATAGTGGAAGAATGTCCTGAATTCGACTTCAGACTCCGCCTCTGACTACGACCATAGGTCACATTAAAACATTGCTGCCTTCGTTTTCTCATCTAAAATGAAAGTTATTTTATGATTGCTAAAAATTCCTTTTTACTCCAGCAAATCCTGCGTTATCTAATAATACTACATTTGCTTGAGAGTTTTTTGAGCAGTTGGATCATGAATTCAACGACATCTTTGATAAATGTTTGGAAAGTTGCTCAAATGAGGCTCCATCTCCCTCCTCTGATGTGTCTGGGGCTATGGCCTTCTCCAGGCCCTGGAATGGCCAGTGCTGAGCACAAGCCCCAGAGTCACTACTGCAGACTTCTGGGTGATTTCAATGTCCTACCTATGAACATACTGCAGAGGTCTGTTCTGCAATGGGAGAGGCACAGGGTGGTGTCTGGGGGGTGTCAGAGTAGAAATCCAAGTCCCAGCATATGGATCTCATAGTATAGGTGGAACTCACTCTGATTCTCTAGCTCTCCAGACCTAATGTTTCCTAGAGGTTCTGTGTAAATGACCACAAATTGGATGGTATAGAAACTTATTCTTTCTAACAGAAACATTCTTTCTCAATTCTGGAGGCTAGATGTCTGAAATCAAGGGGGCAGCAGGGCCGTGCTTTCTTTAAAAGCTCTAGGTGAGATTCTGTTCCTTGCCTCTCCCAGCTTCCGTGGCTCCAGGCATTCTGTGGCTTACAGCTGTATCACTCCCATCTCTGTTGATGTGGTCACTCACTGCCTCCTCTTCTGCCTTTCTGTGTTTTCTCTTCCATTTCTTACGAGAATACTTAACTGGATTTAGGGCCCACTTTGGTAATCTAGTATGATCTCCTCTCAAGATCTTTAGCTTAATTACACCTGCAAAGATCTCTTTTTCAATCTTAGTAAGGTAAGATTCACAGGTGCCAGGGATTTGGATGTGGACATATCTGTTTAGGGACATCATTCAGCTCAGTACACCTGATCTCTGTCCCAAGACTTCTAAACAGTAGCATAGAAAGTCTGGGTCTAGTTATTAAAGGCATATATAAATTATTCTGACATGATTTACTACCAAATCACCTTAGCCTCTACCTTGTTTATGAGGAACCAATGGAAAGTGGCACGAGTAAGACATGAATGCCTTTGGAATTTAGTGAGGTGAAAGGACATATGGGTACTGAGTCTGATGTTGAGCACTTCTGATCTCTGCTAGCCACCATGGGTACCACAAAGACGTCCAAGAGATGCCCCTGTCCTTCAACAACTCACAATGCAATAGAATGAACAGGCATCAGAACCAGAGATATGGGGAAAAAGCAAAGTGAGATCTATTTCTAAAGGGGTAAGCCAGCAACTAGGTCCCCCCTCCCTACCCCAGTTGTCAAATATTTCTTCTAAAACCCACTCTTCCCAGGTTGGGGGAGTGGACAGGCAGCTAAAACATATCTTCTATAAAGATAATTAGATCAGATCCTGTCACAAGTAAGGTCCTCTGAGGAGCAGACTCTGAAATGGAGATGAACACATGGCATGTTTATTAGGAGTGCTTTGGGGATCAACAATGGTGGAAAGGGGGAGGGTGAGGACTGGGCAAGTGGGAGAAGTTAGGCTGTGATACAGTCTCCATCAATGTCTCAGGTGATCTCCTAGGAGCTCTGGAGTGAAGATGGTTCTTCAGAGTGGTGCTTAAATGGGCCAGGACCTATGAACCACACATCAATCAATTTGATATGAGATGTCCTGTGTGGAGAAGCTCTCTTCAGCCAGGATCTTCCCAGAGAGGCTGACAGCCAAGGGCACTGTGCCAACAACACCCCCAGCAGCTGGGAGAAGAGGTTCTTCAGTGCTGAAGGAGGATCTGGGCTGGCACGTCACAGCATCCAATTCAGATCCTTGCTCAGGCTGAAGCAAACTCCATGTCACTATTCCACAAACTTCACATTTTTTGAAGATGAATCCTACCCAAAAGGTTGAGCCTATCTAGATAGGTTCCTCTGTCTGGTTACATTCATGAATTTATTAAACGAGAAGAGAGCACGACCTGTGCTGTAGAACAGGGCTATGACCAGCCAAAGGGATTCAAGGCAAAAAGAACTTGGTCTTTAAAAATTCTCATCGCACACATCCAAGGTATTGCCAGTTCTGCTAGGTGGGGTGATGCGACAATGCCTCCAGGTACCTCCACAATTGGACATCACTTTCATTGTGTGTTACTCTCTCTAGACAAATGCACACACAACTGGAAAATTCCCTTAACTGGGAGAGAAGGAGGGAAATTTGAGTAAGTAGTTCTATCTCTGTGTCAGTTTAGCAGAAGGAACATGGGGTGTAAGGTCAGGTGGACACGCAGTAAACGTTCATCTCTTCTACCCACTACCTCTTATCCTCATTTTGTGGAAGCAGCTTTTCCTGCTTCTCCCAGTTTTCCAATATAAGCCCCGAGGCCTTGACATTTTTGGTTTGTTTGTTTGTTTAGAGATGAGGTCCACCTTTGTCTCCCAGAGCTGGAGTGCAGTGGCACATTCATAGCTCACTGCAGCCTCAAACCCTTGGGCTCAAGCGATCCTCCAACCTCAGCCTCCCAAGTAGCTGGGATTATAGAAGTGAGCCACCATGCCCTGCTAGTTTTTTATTTTGTGACGTATCTGGCTACAGAGTCTGCACTCTTCCAGAACAATCTGTGTATTCATTGTCTACCAGACTATCGGGCTCCATATCCTGGCTGGAGGATTTATCCACCAAGTGCTCCTAGGCAAATTACCTCACCCCTCTGTGACATGGTTTGTTCTTGTAAAATGCTCATAATAATAACTGTGTAATATATATAACTGATATATATTATACCTGATATATCTATAATGTATATATTATTGATATATACACACATGAAATTATATGTATATATATAGTTATATATTAATGGAAGTTAATATGTTGATAAACAGCACTATTCTTGGCTCAAAGTAAGTGCCCAATGTTAGCCATTATCAATATCATTTCATTTTCATAATCACCAAGGTGTCTTCAGATGTCTTCCTCTATGAGGCTGACAGTGAAGATTCCAGTCTTCTCATCTTTGCTCACTCTTTTTCATGACCTCTTCTTGGGCTCTCTCTTCCACCCTCCTTGGTGGAGACTCCCTGACCCCACTACCATACAGCCATCTTTCCCGTCTCTGCAGTCCTATAGGACTTTTTCGTGGATGCCAGAGCTTGCCTCCTGTGTTGCATCATTAGTCATCATGCCACTTGTGTGTTTTTGGTGTATCCAGTACAAGGTAAGTTGCTTATCGTCAGGTTGAAAATTGAGATCAAATATTGTCAATGATGAGCTGAGGCCGATAATACTGAGGTGAGTATAAAAGAATAGGTGGCTGTTTGCAATGAGTTCAAGTCCCCCAGCCTAGATGAATTCTATGTCAATCGCTCTGTTTTCTAAGTCGTTTCCTTCCTTGCTTTCCCCAACATAGTGCCCTACCTGCTGGACAAAATTCCCAGAAACTCTTTGTTATTTCCCTCCTCCCCTCCTTCCTTCTTTAGGTTCCTTTCCCCTCCTGCTCCTCCATCCCTCCTTCATTTCTTTCTTTTGTAAATATTTATTGTTCAACTTTCATGCGCAGAGCACTGGAGATCCTTTGATGAGTAGGCTGAGTAGGGTCCTCATCCTCCTGGTATTTACAGTTCAACAGGGAAGACAAAAGTAGGCAAGTGTGGTATGACATGGATGTTGATAAGGAAGTCTGGGAAGCCATAGAAGTACACAACTGGGACACTTACTGCTCCTCCCAGGGGAGGGAGAATTTCTTAGGAAAAACCTCGGGCTGTATAATGAAAACAAGAAATATGAAAAACTAGAGGCATTGTAGGTGGAGATAAAAGACTCCTCCAACATCTTCCCCAGAATCTGTTTTCCTATTCTTGACAGCTTTGAACGAAGTGGTACCTGCCTGTAGCTCATTCAACAAATATCCATTGAATGACTGTTGTGTGTCAGACTCTACACAAGGAGCAGAGACACAGCAGTGAATAAGACAGAAACAGCTCCCTGCCCTCATGGAGCTGACAGTTCTATCCTAGGCTGGCCTGAATTTGGTGATGTGTAGGACAGTGTATGAGTTCTAAGCATTTCACCTGTATTATGTCATTTAATCCTTGTGATAGCCCATGTGGTAAGTACCATCATTATCTTTGTTTTGTTGATAAGAAAAATGTGGCATGGAGAGGACAAATAACTTACTCAAGGTTCAATAGCTAGTTCCAACCTGAACTGTGCCACTAATAGCCATGCAGACTTGGCCAAGTTACTTAATCTTTACAACAACCTTATAAGGTAGGGGCTCTTCTTATCATCCACATTTTGTAGGTGAGACAACTGAGGCACAGAGAGATTAATCCATCAGAACACTTATCATCGTGCCCAATGATGGGTGCTATTATTATTATTATTATTTTTTTTTTTTTTTGAGACGGAGTCTCGCTCTGTCACCCAGGCTGGAGTGCAGTGGCGCAATCTCGGCTCACTGCAAGCTCCGCCTCCCGGGTTCACGCCATTCTCCTGCCTCAGCCTCTCCAAGTAGCTGGGACTACAGGCGCCCGCCACGACGCCCGGCTAATTTTTTTGTATTTTTAGTAGAGACGGGGTTTCACCGTGGTCTCGATCTCCTGACCTCGTGATCCGCCCGCCTCGGCCTCCCAAAGTGCTGGGATTACAAGCGTGAGCCACCGCGCCTGGCCGGGTGCTATTATTATTATTATTGAGGAAAAAAGGTAGGAGAACGGCTAGGTTCCAGAAGCCTGGAGATGAGCAAATTTGGTTCCATTTTTAGTAAGAGTATGATTCTACCAACAGGTAATCTGATGACCTGACATAGGCGCTGGGTAAGATTCTGTTACAGGTGGTTGAAAGAATTATTTGTGAGTCATTAAAAAGGTAGTGTTGAGCACTTGCATTCACAAAGAGCAAGTCTCTCCTCTCTCTTTCTCACATTGCATTCAATATGTTAGGTAGACATGTCTTAACAGCAGCATATAAAGTAAAACATAGGGATTTTGTTTGACAATAGGCACAGTGTATTTAGTCTGCTTGGCTTGTCATAAAAAAATCACAAACTGGGTGACTTAAATGACAGACATTTATTTTATCACAGTTCTAGAAGTCCACCATCAAGGTGCTGGAGATTTTGGTTTCTGGCAAGGGCTATTCTCTTGGCTTGCAGATGGCCAACTTCTTGTTGCATCTTCATGCGGCCTCTCCTTTGTGCACATGTAGAGAGAAAGAGAAAAAGAGAGCTTCTTTTTATAAGAATAGCAATCCTATTGGATTATGGCCCAACCCTAATGTCTTTATTTAATCTTAATTACCTTTGTGTAGAACCTATCCCAAAATACAGTCACATTGGGGGATAGGAGTTCAACCTATGAATTTTGGGGGGACATAATTTAGTTCATAATATTCCACTTCTAGTCCCACAAAATTCATGACCTGCTCCCATGCAAAATACAGCCACCTCATCCCAACAGCCCCCAAAGTCTTAACCCATTCTGACATCAATTCCAAGTCCAAAATGTTATCCAGAGATCATCTAAATCAGGTATGGGTGAGACTTGAGGTATGATCAGTCCTGAGGCATTATTTCTCTCCAGATGTAAACCTGTGAAACCAGGTAAGTTGTGTGTTTTTTAATACAATGGTAGAATAGTTAGAAGATGGCCATTTGCATTCTAAAAGGGAGAAATTGAAAAGAAGGAAAGGATGACAGGTCCCAAGCAAGTCTAAAATTTAGGAAGGCAAATCTCATTAGATATTTGGGCTGGAGAACAGTCCTCTCTGGCTGGATACTGTGCCTTCCAGGCCACTGGGACAGTGACATCACCCCCACAGCCCCAGGCAGTGGTTCTGCTCCCACCCCTGAGGCTTTCTGTGAGGGCCGTCTGGGCTGCTGAAATGGAGGGGCCTCACCCTCTGAAACCATGGAGGAAGCACTCTTGCCCCATGGGCCTGTGGTGACAGTGGCAGCCTTGATGATGTCTGGATCACATTTGGGGTCATTTATCTCTTTTCTTGAAGGATAAATCATGTTTGCAGTTAAATAGCTTTATTGGCCAGGTGCGGTGGCTCATGCCTGTAATCCCAGCACTTTGGGAGACCAAGGCAGGTGGATCACGTGAGGTCAGTAGTTCGAGATCAGCCTAGTCAACATGGTGAAATCCTGTCTCTATTAAAAATACAAAAATTAGCTGGGTGTGGTGGCACACTCTTGTAATTCCTGGGAGGCAGAGGCGGGAGAATTGCTTGAACCTGTTACAAGCGTGAGCCACCGCGTCCGGCCCATATTTTTAGGTTTTTGTTATAGCAGTCCCCATACTTCACAGTACCACACTCTGAGTCAGCCTGCTCACTCTGCCATAACCAAATACCACAGACTAGATGACTTAAACAGCAGACACTTATCTTCTCACAGTTCTGGAGGCTAGACGTCTATAATCAGGGGGCCAGAAAATTTGGTTTCTGGTAGGTGCTCTCTTCCTGGCTTGCAGAGGGCCACACCTTCTTCCTGAGTGCATTATGCACATGCAGAGAGAGAGAGAAAGCTCTGATCTCTCTTCCTCTCCTTATAAAGGCACCAATCCTATTAAGTTAGGGCCCTACCCTTATGACCTCATTTAAACTTAATCATCCTCGTAGGTCCTATCTCAAAATCAGTCACATTGGGTGTTAGAGCTTCGACAAGGGTAAACCCTTGGAAGGGGACACAATTCCATTCGTAACACACAACATTATAGTCATCAGTGTGACATAGCTACAGAAAACACAAACTCACATTTAAAACATTGATACATTATTATGTTAATAGAAGGATGGTGCTCTGAACACTGTATCTTATCTCATTTGGCTATGGGTGCCTCACTTTAAAATGGGAAGGGAAAATAAACATTGAGCATATTCTACCTATGATACCTTATTTAATCCTCATGACAACCCTGTACATTGTTGGTATTAGAGGTCCCACTTGAAAAACTTAGTGAGCAATCTGTTACCTAAAATCGCCCTGGGTATCTTGCCAGGTTAGCCAGCTAAATGAGTGGAGAAGCTGGGGTTTGAACCCCAAAAAAAGAATGATGGGAATATGGGGTCTTCTTGAAAAGAGAAACTATGAGGAAAGGTTGAAGATATTGGATGATTATTCTGGGAAAAGGGAATTTCAATAGGTTCATTTACTATGATTCCAGAAGACAGTGCGTAGATGAATTGGTGGAAATTACAGGGAAGAAGGTTTGGAATTAATATATACAGTTGACCCTTCATATCTGCAGGTTCCTCACAGAGGGATGACGATGTGAAGGCAGCCATGAAATGATGGAGGCAGAGACTGGACTGACGCAGCAGCAAGTCAAGGAGCCATGAGGATTGACAGTCACCACCAGAAGCTAGGGAGTGGCAAGGAAGGATTCGGCCCAGATCTCAGAGGAAGCATGGCCCTGCCAGCACTTTGATTTTTGACTTGTAGCCTCCAGGACTGTGAGACAATACATTTCTGCTGTTGTCAGTCACACAGCTTGTGGCACTTTGTTATAGCAGCCCCAGGAAACTAATATGCGGTTGGTCCTTTGTATCCATGGGTTCCACATCTGGGAATTCAACCAACCATGGATCAAAAATATTGGGGGAGGCCGGGTACGGTGGCTCACGCCTGTAATCCCAGCACTTTGGAAGGCCCAGATGGGCGGATCATGAGGTCAGGAGATCGAGACCGTCCTGGCTAACACGATGAAACCCTGTCTCTACTAAAAATCAAGAAAAGAAAAAAAAAATTAGCCGGACGTGGTGAGACATGTCTGTAGCCCCCACTACTTGGGAGGCTGAGGCAGGAGAATTGCTTGAACCCGGGAGACAGACATTGCAGTGAGCCAAGATCACGCCACTGCACTCCAGCCTGGGTGACAGAGTGAGACTCCGTCTCAAAAAAAAAAAAAAAATATTAGGGTAAAGTCAATGAAAAATAACAATACCCTGCAGATAGTGAGGGATGCCTGTGTAAAAATTTGCTAAAATTTCCAACTCTCCAAAATAGAGCAGATCTTTCAGGCAGTGTATTATGCTGCTCATTATTGCAGGTGTTCAAAATTTTGTTGGGGGAGACAACACAGGGAAAACAAGCATCAAATGAACTGAAACGGAGAGTGGGCTTAAATATTCTCCACTCTTCCAAGTTTTATGAAAGTTTCTGTTATTATAGAAGGAATTTCACAAGAGCAAGTTTTCGAACATGAAATTCTGAATATTTTAACCTCTGGGCAGTGGAGTAGTTCAAAAAAATTATCTGACACATAATTGTTGCTAATTGGCTTCTAAATATTTTCTTATGTGAAATGGAGTCAATTTAGTGGGAATCTATTTGAATTAAGTTATTAGGATAAAAAACTCGTAAGAGCCATTTCTATTTATGACAGCTGGAAACTATCTCCCAAGTATGCCCTTGTAATTACATTTAGAGTTGCTTATCTAGGGCACATCAAAGAATTAGATGCAAGTGGTCATTGCACTAATGAAATGCTTATCTTCCTCTGCTCATCATGCTGAAGAGCTTTTAGAAATGTCTATTTGGACTCTTCTTCCACAATTAATTAATTGAATGGATATCAGGGCTCCCAAGCTCTGTTAAATGAAAAGGGAGACCTAGATTAATTCTGTTTTTATGTAGTAAGTATGTTTGAAAGCAGAGAAAACAGTTTCCAACATACTCATAAATAGATCCAGGTTGAGATGTGTGAAGGAATAACACTCCTTCTTCCAAAGATACCTATTTTATAAATAAGAAAGCAAAAATAAGGCCTTGAAATCTTCTTTTCTGGGGAACCTAAAATTAAACTTGAATAATTGCTCTTCCAATAAATATTTTCTATAAATTTAAGATATGTGGATTATGACAATTCTCCAGATGTGCTTGCACTCCATTGTTTGGATTTTTTTTTGTTGTTGTTGTTGTTGTTTTTTTTTTTGAGACGGAGTCTCGCTCTGTCGCCCAGGCTGGAGTGCAGTGGCGCAATCTCGGCTCACTGCAAGCTCCGCCTCCCGGGTTCACGCCATTCTCCTGCCTCAGCCTCTCTGAGTAGCTGGGACTACAGGCACCCGCCACCACGCCTGGCTAATTTTTTGTATTTTTAGTAGAGACAGGGTTTCACCATGGTCTCGATCTCCTGACCTCGTGATCCGCCCGCCTCGGCCTCCCAAAGTGCTGGGATTACAAGCGTGAGCCACCGCGCCCGGCCCCATTGTTTGGATTTTGAATGTGTTTGAGCCTGACAGCTCTTGGTTAAAATCTCTTGTGAGCCAAAAATACTTTTGGCTGCCATGCCCATCCCACCCATCCAAATGTTTCTGGCAAATATGCTCAATGGGCAAAAGTTAAAATCCCCCAAGAGCTCCTGGGCTGGGGAAATTTTGCCAATATTTTATTTATCCTTAGTATCAAAATAAATGCTGGCTTTAAAAAAGAAGGATCGCAGCAAGCTTCCCCAGTTGGAGAATACTAGCAAATAAAACAAATTTTTAAATGAAAATTGAAGGTGGTTGGACCACTAAAAGACATTCAGATGGAGTGAAAACATTTTAATTATTCAGAGGAACTTTTGACTTCCTATGGCCTTTCAGGGTGCCTGGGACCTTGAGGCCAACTTTTGCTTTTCTTGGCCCTGCTTTATGTCTGAAAATTCCAGCTCCCTTTCTTGCCTTGTATCTCAAGCCTCCTCTCCCTGCTCATCAGCCCATTTCTTTATCTAAAAGAAGGCTTCAAGCAACTAGTCTAGGAAAACACTCTGCAGGGATTGCTCTGCATGAGTACTAATTATTTTAAGCCACATTTGTTTGTTATGTTTTACCTGCTGGGGTGAGCCTCACTTCCCATGCAAGCTGCCACAGGCCAGCTTTTCCTCGGAACCCAAACACGTGTTGATTCCACCATGACATGAAGACTTAGTGAGAGGAGCATGTTGGGCTGTTTAGTGTTGCCACTGCATTACAAACCAAACATGATGTCAGCTTTTGACAATTTCCTTTGAAGAACTTAGCCTTTGAATGTGGAGGGAAAAACTTATACTCGATTGAGTAACTCAGTGCTGGCTAGAGTGCTGAGAATATCATTGACATGTGAAGAATTTGAATGATAGTGGAGGGCTCTATGTTTTACTTTCGGAAATTCTCAGGTTGGGTCAAGTGTACAAGATGATTACTACCCAGTTAGGAGGCCAGGAAACCTCATACATATACATGTCTGCAATTTGGTAGGGAGACTCCAGGCATAATCTCTACAAGCAAATTGCTTCTTCAGAACTGTCGTGTGAAATGGCTTTTGTCTACTTTTCTTTTGGGATGATGGACTGAGTGAGAAATCAATAATCACGCTGTTCTGTTTGTGGATGATGTCTATGAAGTAAGCGGCTGTGTTGTGACTTTTGAGGGGCTCTGAAACTTCGTTTTGGTTCCCAGTCCCCGCAGAACATCTTCCTTGCTAATCCTGTGAGGCTCTGAAATACTTCGACTGACAACTCTCAGGGTTGGAAGGAACCTCCGAGGTCATGTACTTCTACTTTCTTCTCGGGGAAGGGAATCTCCTCTACAACAGTTTCATGCAGTTACCCAAATTGCTTACACTGTAATTATCTAAAAGGTGAATCATATAAGGATGTCAAATATTCCAAACAATCGCTGTTACTGTCCCCTAATTTGCTCATGACAGACATTATCAGTGAATCTTGATCCTCTTTCCAGCAAAGCCCAGCCCCAGGGCCTTAGAAACCTTTCTCAGACTGTTCTCTATGCTACCACCATCTATCCTTTAGTGCTGGGCAAGAGAAGAGATCCATTTTCCACTCCTGTTTTAAGGCATCAAGTCCTTCATCTATATCAATTCAATTAGCCATGCATCTAGTAGGCCTAGAAAGAAGATTTACAGGACATGTGGATTTTCCCCTCAGTATTTTTTCTGACTAAAGTTTTTGTTTCTGTTTTACATAGTTGTGGTATGTATGCACCAATTTTAATTTAACATGAGAAGTATATTTCAATATTATAAGCACTTGATACACATAACATTAAAGGCATGTATAATATTACATATACTTTGATTATTATTTACTTAACTATTTCCTCATTTTGAATATTTAGTTTCCTTTAGATTTTTTCTATTATAAATAATATAAATATGGGGAAATTAAATTTTACATATAGAGTTTTTTTTCATATTTGGGATTATTTCCTTAGGCTAGATTATGAGAAGTGGATTTATTGGGTCATGAGCATTTTAAGACTCTTAATAAATTACCCAGCTGTTTTCCAATGGATTATTTACACTCCAATTGTGTATTACCTGTTTCATCTACCCCTTGCCAATTTCGCATATATCTTAAAATGTATAGGCAACAATTGAAGTTGAAGTTGCTTTTCTGGGATTCTTGACATCTGTGATTTGGTGTAGTGTGCTCACCCCTCTGCTCCATGCTGCCTTCTGCTAGGGGGCTATCAGGTCTCTGGGGCATTTAGAACCTTTCCCTAATTTTCTAGGAATTGGCCTGTGAATTTCCCTTTTATTAGGTCAGAGATTACAGTTCTCTTTGCCCTCTTTATAAATTAATAGCTTGATTTTCTGCTTCCAACATCTTCTGTCCTCACCACTAATAGTAAGAAAAACAACTACTACTGCTGCTACAACTACTACTGATTGAGCTGTAGTTCTGTAGTGAGTGTGATTCTAAGTACTCCACAGGTAATATTTCATTTAGATCTTACTGTAACCCATTGAAATAAGTGTTATCATCCCCAGTCCACAAATGAGTATAGTTAAGTGAAACTTCAAGAAGCTCAATAACTTTCCCAAGGATATTCAACTACTAAGTAGTAGAGCTGAGAAATGAATTGAGGCTCTACCTTATTTCCTGTCCCAGGCTTTAAACTACTCTGTGTTATGCCTCTACATGTCCGAGCTACCCACCTCTAACTCAGTCTGTCCTTTGGCTCTGGAACCAATCCAATTCTGAGTTAAGGAAAATTAAGGCACTCTAGCCCGCAACCGAAATCACTGTTGTTGCTAGACCAGCTCTGATTTTGTATTCGATTCACACTAAATGGACTTTTGCCCAGTAATGTTGCTGAGAAGACACTAGGAGGACTAGGATTGATGAGAACATTCACTAGAAGGCAGCCTTTGCAAACATTGAAAGAAGGTTATCCTAGGGTGGTAACATAGTTTGTGTTTCCTCTCTCGATAGTAAAATCTAGCTATACTTCAGCTTCTGCTTCTACTTTTTTCTTATAAACACATCCCTGCCTTATTCCCAATTCCAGTGACTGTGCTTTCTCCTTAGTCTTGATAACTCCCTGGTAGCTTAGTTCCTATAAGATATGCATAGAAATCATAAGATCTGGCTATTATATAGTGGCAGGAATGGGGGAGAGGGGAACGCAAGTAGAAAAAACCTTGAGAGCTTGTGAATGTAAGGTGAAATATAAGGCTACATTCATTCATATGGTGATACTCACCCATGGATCTGGGCTCAATATTATGTCAAGTACTTATGGAGCTAGTCTAAGAGTTTGCTGGTATAGTTCTTTTTTTTTTTTTTTTTTTTTTGAGACGGAGTCTTGCTCTGTCGCTCAGGCTGGAGTGCAGCGGCGCCATCTCAGCTCACTGCAGGCTCCGCCTCCCGGGTTCACGCCATTCTCCTGCCTCAGCCTCTCGAGTAGCTGGGACTACAGGCGCCCGCCACCTCGCCCGGCTAATTTTTTGTATTTTTAGTAGAACGGGGTTTCACCGTGTTAGCCAGGATGGTCTCGATCTCCTGACCTCGTGATCCACCTGCCTCGGCCTCCCAAAGTGCTGGGATTACAGGCGTGAGCCACCGTGCCCGGCCCAGGATAGTTCTTTAACACCTGAATTTCAAGATGGCTTCTGAAATAATGTGAAGACATCAGAACTCCCTTGGCATGCAAGAAAGGGTCAGAAAGCTCAAGGGTGTGAGAATGTTAGAAAAGATTTATGATGTATAAACTCACAGCCTGTCACCTGACTAGCAGAGTCCAGAGAACACTTTTCATTTTGGTAAAAATAAATGCACTGGTTAGTGGGACAGTCACATCTTTGACAAACTTGGTAGTAGCTGTATTGTGTAAGCTGAGGCTCAGACTGGGGAATACTGCCATGACATTGAATTCTTTACTGTCAAATAGGGATAATGGGACTGGGGAATGGCGAGACCAAGTGGTAACTCTGAACTGGGTATAATGGGTACCCTGGTGCTCTGCCCAGATCTTTTGTTCAGGGCCAATGCACCTTGCTATTGAGAATATTGGTTAATAGCCCACAGATGTGTCTTTCCCTGGAAAATGCCTCATACAGTTCACTAGGCATTGGTCTGAGGCTGATAACTGGAAGATGTGGATGTACAAAGGCCTGTCTCCCTTGCCTTAATTTTGTGCAACTCTGAAGTGCCATATTAGTTCTAGAGTTCTCTGTTGAATTAACTGAGGCCTCAGTGACAACTGCATTGTGAGTCAGCATCATCCTCACCAGCTCTGCCCTCTTAATCTCCCTCAGGTGCATCTCCTGAAAGCACTCCCAACAGGTCTTCCACATGCAGCTTTTCATCACAGACTATGTTTCCAAGGAACACAATGGAAGACAATTGGTTCCACACGTGTCCTAAGAACCAGATTCTAATATGAGATTTGGGGGCTGGATCATTTGCCAGCCACCTGGCAATGAGAATACCATCACTGATAATAGGTGAAGTATGGTTAGCTCCTAGCATGCTGTCACAATGCAATTTTAAAAAATTTTGCCGGCCGGGCGCGATGGCTCACGCTTGTAATCCCAGCACTTTGGGAGGCGGAGGCGGGCGGATCACGAGGTCAGGAGATCGAGACCACGGTGAAACCCCGTCTCTACTAAAAATACAAAAATTAGCCGGGCGTGGTGGCGGGCGCCTGTAGTCCCAGCTACTCGGAGAGACTGAGGCAGGAGAATGGCGTGAACCCGGGAGGCGGAGCTTGCAGCGAGCCGAGATCGCACCACTGCACTCCAGCCTGGGTGACAGAGCAAGACTCTGTCTCAAAAAAAAAAAAAATTTTGCCAGTGGTGAACTGGGAAGGGAGAAGGTGGGGATGCACCGTCGGGTGTAGTATCTCTATTGCCTAGAAGGCATGAGAGAAATTATCTTAAGAGGACAGTGGAGTTGTGTGTCTACTGTGGAGTGTTATTGATTAGTTGAAGAGAAAATGTCAGGCTTGAGCAATTAATGACCGATTCAAAGCAAAATATGAAAGCCAGAGGGCCTGCTTGGTAGCATTTAAGGGGACCCTATTGTCTTGCAGCCAAAGCCCAGACAGAATGGAGGACCAGGTTCAAGACTTAATCATAAAAGCAGTGAAACTTCCAGTCAAAGTCAGTGTGGAGCCCCATGATTTGGGACGGGACGGTCTGGGTGTATGTATATGCAAACCTTGAACTCCCAAATTCCCTGAAACCACTGGATCGACAGAAGGGATCCCTCCTTTTTGTCAGAAGATAGTGGAACCCCTTTATTGAAGGGCATGATGAAAACTTAGATCATGCAGGTGCCTTTGAAGACCAAGCTTATCTCTCTCTTACCTGCCCACCTATCCCTCTCCCAACCTCCCCTCCTATAACCATAACAATAATAAAGATCAAATCTCAGCATAGAATCACTTAGACCCAGGAGGTGGAGGTTGCAGTGAGCTAGGCCAGCTAAGGAAGGGAGACTAAATACAGAAGGAGATATGGCTTGGAGAGTACACTTAGGATTGGTTCCTGAGAGTGCTAAATCAAGGGGATAGAACACAAAGTTGAAAAATAGATAGTTTATTGAAATGGTAGTAATCTTTTTGTGATTCAGGATTTAATAGCCTGTCAAGAACCCCAGAGCTGGTGCTAATGAGAACTCCTGGAAGCTTGTTGGAAGCTTGATGGCCACACTAAGTGAAGGAGTACCAGAGCTGCCATAGTAGGTAGTAGAGGAAAGAACCGAAGGACATAAACAAGGGAGAATGCTGAAATGGATACACTACATAAGTTTAAAAACTCTCACTAACATATTTATGTTACCTTCTGCAGGAAGGTAAGGGGCACCAGCATCCTTGAGATACTCAGCGGTGACTATCCTCTTACCCAGCTTGGGTTAGGGATGATGGTGGAGATGCTACTACAGAACTGGGCTCTCTGCAAGCAATGCAGTTTTGGTTAGCAGTGCATAAACATCAGAAGCAAGGGAGATGCACTTACTGAAATTAGCAGTAAGGCCAGAGTTGTGCCAAGGGAGGTCTAACTTGCAGGAAGCTATGAGATAGCTAATTAGCAGGAGCAGGTAGCACTGTTGCACACAATGGGGCAAGGGAAGAATATGGCTGGTGCTCAGTATAACCACTGGTGTGGCTCTGGATTTTTTTTTTTTTTTTCTGAGGTGGGGTCTCACTCCGTCACCCAGGCTGGAGTGCAATGGCATGATCTCAGCATGATCAAGTGATCCTCCCACTTCGGCCTCCCAAGTAGCCGAGACCATAGGCGTGCACCACCATGCCCAGCTAATTTTTTTGTATTTTTTGTAGAGACGGTTGGCGGTGGGGGGGGGCGGGGTCACCCGATGTTGCCCAGGCTGGTCTTGAATTCCTGGGCTCAAGCGGTATATCCACTTTGGCCTCCCAAAGTGCTGGATTATAGGCATCAGCCACCTGCCCGGCCCTGGCTCTGGGTGCTTCTATGCCTAATTTTAACAATAAATGGACAAATACAGTAGTTATAGCCTTAAAGATGAGAGTCGGGATCACCTCACCAGACAAGCTGCCTAGGCCAGCAGAATTGGTGAGGGGTGAGGCATGCCTAGATCAACAGAAAGGTGAAGGGAATTCAAAATGGGTGGTAGAAGAAGGGGATGATGAGTATTAGTTATGGCCTCTTAATTACACTCTGGGTCAGGGGAGGAGTAACCTAACATATATTCGGGGTATGTACATAGGCTCGCGGGGCCACGGAAAATAGTTTGGTTGGCTAGTGAGTGGTCCAGAAGGAACAATACTGGAAGACTGGCAATAGGTCAGTCTGGGTAAGAGGCATGTGAAAACCCCGTGGGAGTGGCACAAACTTTGTGTAACTTTGAGTCCTTATGAATATCATCCAGAGGGCACCTACCATGGAGGAGGCTCTTCACAAACAGGTGAGGAGTCTACCCATGCGGTAGAGGCCAACTAGCCTTTTCCCTCAGCCATCTTCATGCTTGCTTAGTGTCCCCATGAATTCAGTGGCCATCGTAGAAGGGATTGAAGTTGTACCTGGGCCCAATAACATGGGCCTCTCTCATTAAAGCTCATCTAGCTGCTGCCACTGCTGAGTCCAAACTGCCAGCAACGGAGACAGACACTGAGCCCTCCACCTGCCACTATTCCTCAGAGAAACCAGCCAGCCACTTGGTGGTAGTTTACCTGCATTTGACCTCTTTACCTGGGAGGGGTGGAATTCAGCCTTATTGTAATGAGTACATATTTTGAATGTTGGTCTGCCTCGCCTGCCTGCAGGGCCTCCACTATCATCGCCATCTGATCCATCCATATCATTTCTCCCACAAATAGTCTTAGGCCAAGTGACCCATTTTCTGGCAAAAGAGATATGAAAATAGACTCATGACCAAAGAATAATGGTGTGCTTCATCACCCAGAAATACAGAAGTAGCCTGTGATTAAATGGTAGATGAGTCTTTGGAAGGTTCATCTAAGGTGTGGGTTGAACTGGGGATACTTTGCATGGTTGCGGCACTGTCTTCTGGGAAATGGTATATGTATTGAACCATGGGATGGTATATGGTACTTTATCTCCAATAGCTAGAATATTTGAGAAGTAAGGGTGGAGGTTAGGGCATTTCTACTATCGCACTTAATGACCCTCTTGTGGAATTTGTGCTTCTTGTTACCAGAACATATGACATATAGCTGTCCCTCAGTTCCTGGACACCCAAGGATACAAAATCCACGGGTGTTCATCCCTTATACAAAATGGCACAGCATTTATATATGACCTACTCACATCTTCCTGTATACTTTAAGTCATGTCTAGCTTACTTACAATGTCTAGTACTATGTAAATGCGATGTAAATAGTTGTTATACTGTATTTTAAAATTTATACTATTTCATTGTTGTATTGTTATGTTTTATTGCTTTTTCTGAACACTTTTGAACCAGAGTTGGTTGAATCTGCAGATGTGGAACCTACGGATACAGAGGACTGACTGTATTATATATTATATATAATTTATACATGTAATATGTATATGTGTATGTTGTATATACATATATATGTTATATATGTGTATATATGTTATATATATACACATATGTTATATATATATATACACACACACATATATGTTATATATATATATACATATATGATGGCCATGCTGTAAAGCATGAATTCAAGACCCTAAAGATTGCAAATATGCCTTTCATTTAAAGCAATGTGTTACGTTTATGCCAATTTAATCTTTAACATTAATAAGAGGCCAATTATACTCTTCAAGAGTAAGATGTTTTACGAGAAAATGACAAAAAGATACATGTAATCATTGCAATGCCAGTTTACCATCAGATAGGACATGCAATAATCCTTTTAGCAAGCTTAAGCTTTTACATATTAATGGCAACATTGGAGAGTGGGAAGATGCCTTTTACAGCATCACCAAGGTCCTTACAATGCAGAAATGTCTCTGCTGCTTGGCCTGATTACTAGCATGTGCTGGGGAGAATAACGCTGTTTTGTGGGCTCTTCCCTCCTCACTACTGAGGCCTGGGGTGGTTTTTTAAATGCAATGCTGTACAGAGATTAATAATGAGGAGGGGAAAATTCATTTAGACGTTTGACAACATCTCTGTGACACTCAGTATGGGTCTCATATGGAGTAGATTTGCCCTGCAGAGAAATGCTGGCAACACTTTATTCTTAAACATACGATTAACCAGCTGCCAGAGACAACAGAGCATTTAAAACTCCTATTCCAATCGCCAAGTTACCATCTATAGGTCTCAGAGCTACTAAAATGTATTTAAAAGTGAGCCACAAGACAACATGTGTTTCCTCATGTGTAAGACACAGGGCGTGGACCAGATGAGAGCCTTGATGATCCCTTCGTGAACTACAGCTTCACCGTGTAACCATGTAAGGCAAATAAAGTAACAGAGAAAAGCAAGCTGTTGATTAAGGGAAGTGAATAAGAAACAAAATACATCAATGGTGAGTCCAAACACAAATTCTTTTCATGGCGCAACAATTAAGGCTGTTCTCATCATTTCTGAAAGCTGAGCTGAGGAGCCATCTGAAGATATTCGTTCCTGGATATCTGCTGGAGGAAACATCTGCCTTTCTTTTAAGCTTGAAAATTAGACAGCAATCAACTCAAATGTCAGTGAAGAGTGGCAAGGATAACTAAATGTGAAAATCTATTTGGCAATGAAAATGAGCAGGGAACAATGCAGATAAATCTCACAAATACAATGTTGAGCAAAAGAAAGACACAAAAGAATACACACATACACACCATATAGGCTGGGCACAGTGGCTCCTGCCTGTAACCCCAGAACTTTGGGAGGCTGAGGAGGGTGGATTGCTTGAGCCCGTGAGTTCAAGACCAACCTGAGGAACATAGTGAAACCCCATTTCTGCAAAAAATACAAAGTTAGTTGGGGACGGTGGTGTGCACCTGCAGTTCCAGATACTCAGGAGGCTGAGATGAGAGGATCAATTGAGCTCGGGAAGTTGAGACTGCAGTGAGCTGTGTTCACCTCACTGCACTCCAGCCTGGGTGACAGAGTGAGACCCTGTCTCAAAAAAACAACACAAAGAATACACACATGCATATTACATGGGCTGCCTTTGGTGGCTCATGCTTGTAATTCCAGCACTTTGAGAGGTCAAGGTGGGTGAATTGCTTGAGCCTAGGAGTTCAAGACCAGCCTAGGCAACACAGCAAGATGCCATCTCTACAAAAAAATTTAAAAATTAGCTGGACCTGGGGGCAGGTGCCCATGTTCCCAGCTTCTCAGGAAGCTGAAGTAGGAGGATCACTCGAGGCCAGGAGTTCAAGCTTGCAGTGAGCTATGATAGTGCCACTGCACTCCAGCCTCGGCAACGGAGAAAGACCCTGTCTCAAAAAAATATTTTTAAAATATACATACTATGTGATCCTATTTATTACAGTTCAGAAATTGGGACAACTGGACTATATTGTTTAGGATGAAGACATAAGGGATGGAATTCTAGGGAGAAACAAGATAATGAGCATCACAGAACTCAGGATGGTGCTTGTGGGCTTGCTTCTGGGTGGCGCAGAAGGAGGTTACGACTGGGGAAGGGCCCCCACTCACATTCTCTTTCTTGACCTGGATGGTGGTTGCATGCTGTTTGTTTAATAACTGTTTTATAAATATTACAAACATATTGTATATCTTTTCTTGTATGGGTATTATGTTTTACAATTTAAAAAAAGAGAGGTATAGAGAAAAATATACTTAAAAACAGTGTATTGTGTTACGCAGAACTATCTCATTTTAACATGTCCTTTTAAAAATAAAATAAATGGAGCCAGGCGCAGTGGCTCATGCCTGTAATCCCAGCACTTTGGGAGGCCAAGGCAGGCGACTCAGTTGAGATTAGGAGTTTGAGACCAGCCTGGCCAATATGGTGAAACTCTGTCTCTACTGAAGATACAAAAATGAGCCGGGCATGGTGGTAAGTGCCTGTAATCCCAGCTACTCAGGAGGCTGAGGCAGGAGAATCACTTGGACCCAGGAGGTGGAGGTTGCAGTGAGCTGAGATTGTGCCACTGCACTCCAGTCTGGGTGACAGAGTAACTCCATCTCAAACCAACAAACAAAAACCAAACAAACAAAAAATAAATAAAATAAATGGGCTTCTACAGATGCAATGAGTTCTTCTCCGTGCTTTCCCTTGACCCATCCTCCTTCCCCCTCATTTGAAGCAACTACAGCATGAACTTGGTGTGTATTCTTCCTGTCCTTGTTTTTATAATTTTACTATACATAGATATACATGAATAACATATTTTCTTGTGGATTTTTGGAATTTACATTAATTCTGTGACACATGTATTACTCTGGTAACATGTTTGTGAGACCTACCCATGTTGTACACATCAAAGGGCTCGGCTTCTCTGTGTCTCGGTTTCTTCATCAACAAATATGATGAAAATAATGGTCTTTACCACACTGAGCTGTTGAGAGGTTGAAATGAGTTAATATTTATGAAGTTTCTCATACATAGTAAGGGATATATGTGCCTAAGTAAATGGTCTAGCTGACTAACTTCACCTGCTGCATAGAGTGCCATCAAATGAATATTTCCTCATCTGTTTCTTCACTGGTGAACATTCACGGGTTTCCAATATTTAGAATTATAAATAAGACTGTAATAAATAGCTGTATATTCGTGACTTTTGAAAACATTTATTTGGCATCTCCTGCAGACCTACAGGGGCCAGCATATTTTTTGGCTCTGACTTTGATAAGAACAGAACCGGAAGGAGCCCCAGACAAGGACCATTTCAAGCGTCCATCACGTGCTGAATGTGAGCAGGGCCTCATGTCTTTGAGAGCTCAAGGGCAGTAGTTAAAGCCTGGGGCTTTTAAGGATGAAGCTCAAGAGGAGATGGGGGAGGAAGGGAATCATAAACATATACTGGGCACTTAGTGTTAAGTATTTTGTCTACTTTATCTCATTGCTATAGATGGCACATACTGTCTTCATTTTTCAGATGAGAAAATTGAGGCTTGAAAAGCTAAAGAATGGGCCAGGCATGGTGGCTCACACCTCC